>NW_027192679.1:1542000-1884000 GCF_949987515.2 Delphinus delphis | reverse complement strand
GACAATGCTTTAGGGGGATCGTACGCGTGAGGGCGCGGGGTAGTGTTAGTGTACGGGTGAGGATTAGGGGACGGGTGAGGGTCAGGCTTCGGGGAAGGGTTAGGGTTAGGGTTCGGGCTAGGGTTAGGGTTAGGGGACGGGGACGGTTTAGGGTCCAGGGGAGGGTACGACAACGCTTTAGGGGGAGCGTACGTGTGAGGGCGCGGGTTAGTGTTAGCGTACGGTTGAGGATTAGTGGACGGGTGAGGGTCAGGCTTTGGGGAAGGGTTAGGGTTAGGGTTCGGGCTAGGGTTAGGGTTAGGGGACGGGGAAGGTTTAGGGTCCAGGGGAGGGTACGACAACGCTTTAGGGGGAGCGTTCGTGTGAGGGCGCGGGTTAGTGTTAGCGTTCGGGTTAGGATTAGGGGATGGTTGAGGGTCAGGCTTCGGGGAAGGGTTAGGGTTAGGGTTCAGGCTAGGGTTAGGGTTAGGGGACGGGGAAGGTTTAGGTTCCAGGGGAGGGTACGACAATTCTTTAGGGGGAGCGTACGTCCGAGGGAGCGGGATAGTGTTAGCGTACGGGTTAGGATTAGGGGACGGGTGAAGGTCAGGCTTCGGGGAAGGGTTAGGGTTAGGGTTCGGGCTAGGGTTAGGGTTAGGGGACGGGGACGGCTTAGGGTCCAAGGGAGGGTACGACAACGCTTTAGGGGGAGCGTACGTGTGAGGGCGTGGGTTAGTGTTAGCGTACGGGTGAGGATTAGGGGACGGGTGAGGGTCAGGCTTCGGGGAAGGGTTAGGGTTAGGGTTCGGGCTAGGGTTAGGGTTAGGGGACGCGGACGGTTTAGGGTCCAGGGGAGGGTACGACTACGCTTTAGGGGGAGCGTACGTGTGAGGGCGCAGGTTAGTGTTAGCGTACGGGTGAGGATTAGGGGACGGGTGAGGGTCAGGCTTCGGGGAAGGGTTAGGATTAGGGTTCGGGCTAGGGTTAGAGTTAGGGGACGGGGACGGTTTAGGGTCCAGGGGAGGGTACGACAACGCTTTAGGGGGAGCGTACGTGTGAGGGCGCGGGTTAGTGTTAGCGTACGGTTGAGGATTAGGGGACGGGTGAGGGTCAGGCTTCGGGGAAGGGTTAGGGTTAGGGTTCGGGCTAGGGTTAGGGTTAGGGGACGGGGTCGGTTTAGGGTCCAGAGGAGGGTACGACAACGCTTTAGGGGGAGCGTTCGTGTGAGGGCGCGGGTTAGTGTTAGCGTTCGGGTTAGGATTAGGGGATGGTTGAGGGTCAGGCTTCGGGGAAGGGTTAGGGTTAGGGTTCAGGCTAGGGTTAGGGTTAGGGGACGGGGAAGGTTTAGGGTCCAGGGGAGGGTACGACAATTCTTTAGGGGGAGCGTACGTCTGAGGGAGCGGGATAGTGTTAGCGTACGGGTTAGGATTAGGGGACGGGTGAAGGTCAGGCTTCGGGGAAGGGTTAGGGTTAGGGTTCGGGCTAGGGTTAGGGTTAGGGGACGGGGACTGTTTAGGGTCCAGGGGAGGGTACGACAATGCTTTAGGGGGAGCGTACGTGTGAGGGCGCGGGTTAGTGTTAGCGTACGGGTTAGGATTAGGGGACGGGTGAGGGTCAGGCTTCGGGGAAGGCTTAGGGTTAGGATTAGGGTTCGGGCTAGGGTTAGGGTTAGGGGACGGGGACGGTTTAGGGTCCAGGGGAGGGTACGACAACGCTTTAGGGGGAGCGTACGTGTGAGGGCGCGGGTTAGTGTTAGCGTACGGGTTAGGATTATGGGACGGGTGAGTGTCAGGCTTCGGGGAAGGTTTAGGTTTAGGGTTCGGGCTAGGGTTAGGTTTAGGGAATGGGAACGGTTTAGGGTCCAGGGGAGGGTAAGACAACGCTTTAGGGGCAGTGTACCGGTGAGGGCACGGGTTAGTGTTAGCATACGGGTTAGGATTAGGGGACGGGTGAGGGTCAGGCTTCGGGGAAGGTTTAGGGTGAGAGTTCGGGCTAGGGTTAGGGTTAGTGGACGGGGACGGTTTAGGGTCCAGGGGAGGGTACGACAACGCTTTAGGGGGAGCGTACGTGTGAGGGCGCAGTTTAGTGTTAGCGTACGGGTTAGAATTAGGGGACGGGTGAGGGTCAGGCTTCGGGGAAGGGTTAGGGTTAGGGTTCGGGCTAGGGTTAGGATTAGGGGACGGGGACGGTTTAGGGTCCAAGTGAGGGTACGACAATGCTTTAGGGGGAGCGTAAGTGTGAGGGCGCGGGTTAGTGTTAGCGTACGGGTTAGGCTTAGGGAACGGGTGAGGGTCAGGCTTCGGGGAAAGGTTGGGGTTAGGGTTCGGCTAGGGTTAGGGTTAGGGGACGGGGACGGTTAGGGTCCAGTGTAGGGTAAGACAACGCTTTAGGGGGAGCGTACATGCGAGGGCCCGGGTTAGTGTTAGCGTACGGGTTAGGATTAGGGGACGGATGAGGGTCAGGCTTCGGGGAAGGTTTAGGGTTAGGGTTCGGGCTAGGGTTAGGGTTAGGGGACGGGGACGGTTTAGGGTCCAGGGGAGTGTACGACAACGCTTTAGAGGGAGCGTACGTGTGAGGGCGCGGGTTAGTGTTAGCGTGGGGGTTAGGATTAGGGGACGGGTGAGGGTCAGCCTTCGGGGAAGGGTTAGGGTTAGGGTTCGGGCTAGGGTTAGGGTTAGGGGACGGGGACGGTTTAGGCTCCAGGGGAGGGTACGACAACGCTTTTGCGGGATCATACGCATGAGGGCGCGGGTTAGTGTTAGCGTACGGGTTAGGATTAGGGGACGGGTAAGGGTCAGGCTTCGGGGAAGGGTTAGGGTTAGGGTTCGGGCTAGGGTTAGGGTTAGGGGACAGGGACGGTTTAGGGTCCAGGGGAGGGTACGACAACGCTTTAGGGGGAGCGTAAGTGTGAGGGCACGGGTTAGTGTTAGCGTACGGGTTAGGATTAGGGGACGGGTGAGGCTCAGGCTTCGGGGAAGGGTTAGTGTTAGGGTTCGGGCTAGGGTTAGGGTTAGGGGTCAGGGACGGTTTAGGGTCAAGGTGAGGGTACGACAACGCTTTAGGGGGAGCGTACGTGTGAGGGCACGGGTTAGTGTTAGCGTACGGGTTAGGATTAGGGGACGGGTGAGGGTCAGGCTTCGGGGAACGGTTAGGGTTAGGGTTCGGGCTAGGGTTAGGGTTAGGGGACGGGAACGGTTTAGGGTCCAGGGGAGTGTACGACAACGCTTTAGGGGGAGCGTACGTGTGAGGGCGCGGGTTAGTGTTAGCGTACGGGTTAGGATTAGGGGACGTGTGACGGTCAGGCTTCGCGGAAGAGTTAGGGTTAGGGTTTGGGCTAGAGTTAGGGTTAGAGGACGGGGACGGTTTACGGTCCAGGAGAGGGTACGACAATGCTTTAGGGGGATCGTACGCGTGAGGGCGCGGGGTAGTGTTAGTGTACGGGTGAGGATTAGGGGATGGTTGAGGGTCAGGCTTCGGGGAAGGGTTAGGGTTAGGGTTCAGGCTAGGGTTAGGGTTAGGGGACGGGGAAGGTTTAGGTTCCAGGGGAGGGTACGACAATTCTTTAGGGGGAGCGTACGTCTGAGGGAGCGGGATAGTGTTAGCGTACGGGTTAGGATTAGGGGACGGGTGAAGGTCAGGCTTCGGGGAAGGGTTAGGGTTAGGGTTCGGGCTAGGGTTAGGGTTAGGGGACGGGGACGGCTTAGGGTCCAAGGGAGGGTACGACAACGCTTTAGGGGGAGCGTACGTGTGAGGGCGTGGGTTAGTGTTAGCGTACGGGTGAGGATTAGGGGACGGGTGAGGGTCAGGCTTCGGGGAAGGGTTAGGGTTAGGGTTCGGGCTAGGGTTAGGGTTAGGGGACGCGGACGGTTTAGGGTCCAGGGGAGGGTACGACTACGCTTTAGGGGGAGCGTACGTGTGAGGGCGCAGGTTAGTGTTAGCGTACGGGTGAGGATTAGGGGACGGGTGAGGGTCAGGCTTCGGGGAAGGGTTAGGGTTAGGGTTCGGGCTAGGGTTAGGGTTAGGGGACGGGTTCGGTTTAGGGTCCAGGGGAGGGTACGACAACGCTTTAGGGGGAGCGTAGGTGTGAGGGTGCGGGTTAGTGTTAGCGTACGGGTTAGGATTAGGGGACGGGTGAGGGTCAGGCTTCGGGGAACGGTTAGGTTTAGGGTTCGGGCTAGGGTTACGTTTAGGGGACGGAGACGGTTTAGCGTCCAGGTTAGTGTACGATAACGATTTAGGGGGAGCGTACGTGTGAGGGCGTGGGTTAGTGTTAGCGTACGGGTGAGGTATAGGGGACGGGTGAGGGTCAGGCTTCGGGGAAGGGTTAGGGTTAGGGTTCGGGCTAGGGTTAGGGTTAGGGGACGGGGACGGTTTAGGGTCCAGGGGAGGGTACGACAACGCTTTAGGGGGAGCGTACGTGTGAGGGCGCGGGTTAGTGTTAGCGTACGGGTGAGGATTACGGGACAGGTGAGGGTCAGGCTTCGGTGAACGGTTAGGGTTAGGGTTCGGGCTAGGGTTAGGGTTAGTGGACGGGAACGGTTTAGGGTCCAGGGGAGGGTACGACAACGCTTTAGGGGGAGCGTACGTGTGAGGGCGCGGGTTATGTTAGCGTACGGGTTAGGATTAGGGGACGGGTGAGGGTCAGGCTTCGGGGAAGGTTTAGGGTGAGGGTTCGGGCTAGGGTTAGAGTTAGTGGACGGGGACGGTTTAGGGTCCAGGGGAGGGTACGACAACGCTTTAGGGGGAGCGTACGTGTGAGGGCGCGGGTTAGTGTTAGCGTGGGGGTTAGGATTAGGGGACGGGTGAGGGTCAGCCTTCGGGGAAGGGTTAGGGTTAGGGTTCGGGCTAGGGTTAGGGTTAGGGGACGGGGACGGTTTAGGGTCCAGGGGAGGGTACGACAACGCTTTTGCGGGATCATACGCATGAGGGCGCGGGTTAGTGTTAGCGTACGGGTTAGGATTAGGGGACGGGTAAGGGTCAGGCTTCGGGGAAGGGTTAGGGTTAGGGTTCGGGCTAGGGTTAGGGTTAGGGGACGGGGACGGTTTAGGGTCCAGGGGAGGGTACGACAACGCTTTAGGGGGAGCGTACGTGTGAGGGCGAGGGTTAGTGTTAGCGTACGGGTGAGGATTACGGGACAGGTGAGGGTCAGGCTTCGGTGAACGGTTAGGGTTAGGGTTCGGGCTAGGGTTAGGGTTAGTGGACGGGAACGGTTTAGGGTCCAGGGGAGGGTACGACAACGCTTTAGGGGGAGCGTACATGCGAGGGCCCGGGTTAGTGTTAGCGTACGGGTTAGGATTAGGGGACGGATGAGGGTCAGGCTTCGGGGAAGGTTTAGGGTTAGGGTTCGGGCTAGGGTTAGGGTTAGGGGACGGGGACGGTTTAGGGTCCAGGGGAGTGTACGACAACGCTTTAGAGGGAGCGTACGTGTGAGGGCGCGGGTTAGTGTTAGCGTGGGGGTTAGGATTAGGGGACGGGTGAGGGTCAGCCTTCGGGGAAGGGTTAGGGTTAGGGTTCGGGCTAGGGTTAGGGTTAGGGGACGGGGACGGTTTAGGGTCCAGGGGAGGGTACGACAACGCTTTTGCGGGATCATACGCATGAGGGCGCGGGTTAGTGTTAGCGTACGGGTTAGGATTAGGGGACGGGTAAGGGTCAGGCTTCGGGGAAGGGTTAGGGTTAGGGTTCGGGCTAGGGTTAGGGTTAGGGGACAGGGACGGTTTAGGGTCCAGGGGAGGGTACGACAACGCTTTAGGGGGAGCGTAAGTGTGAGGGCACGGGTTAGTGTTAGCGTACGGGTTAGGATTAGGGGACGGGTGAGGCTCAGGCTTCGGGGAAGGGTTAGTGTTAGGGTTCGGGCTAGGGTTAGGGTTAGGGGTCAGGGACGGTTTAGGGTCAAGGTGAGGGTACGACAACGCTTTAGGGGGAGCGTACGTGTGAGGGCACGGGTTAGTGTTAGCGTACGGGTTAGGATTAGGGGACGGGTGAGGGTCAGGCTTCGGGGAACGGTTAGGGTTAGGGTTCGGGCTAGGGTTAGGGTTAGGGGACGGGAACGGTTTAGGGTCCAGGGGAGTGTACGACAACGCTTTAGGGGGAGCGTACGTGTGAGGGCGCGGGTTAGTGTTAGCGTACGGGTTAGGATTAGGGGACGTGTGACGGTCAGGCTTCGCGGAAGAGTTAGGGTTAGGGTTTGGGCTAGAGTTAGGGTTAGAGGACGGGGACGGTTTACGGTCCAGGAGAGGGTACGACAATGCTTTAGGGGGATCGTACGCGTGAGGGCGCGGGGTAGTGTTAGTGTACGGGTGAGGATTAGGGGATGGTTGAGGGTCAGGCTTCGGGGAAGGGTTAGGGTTAGGGTTCAGGCTAGGGTTAGGGTTAGGGGACGGGGAAGGTTTAGGTTCCAGGGGAGGGTACGACAATTCTTTAGGGGGAGCGTACGTCTGAGGGAGCGGGATAGTGTTAGCGTACGGGTTAGGATTAGGGGACGGGTGAAGGTCAGGCTTCGGGGAAGGGTTAGGGTTAGGGTTCGGGCTAGGGTTAGGGTTAGGGGACGGGGACGGCTTAGGGTCCAAGGGAGGGTACGACAACGCTTTAGGGGGAGCGTACGTGTGAGGGCGTGGGTTAGTGTTAGCGTACGGGTGAGGATTAGGGGACGGGTGAGGGTCAGGCTTCGGGGAAGGGTTAGGGTTAGGGTTCGGGCTAGGGTTAGGGTTAGGGGACGCGGACGGTTTAGGGTCCAGGGGAGGGTACGACTACGCTTTAGGGGGAGCGTACGTGTGAGGGCGCAGGTTAGTGTTAGCGTACGGGTGAGGATTAGGGGACGGGTGAGGGTCAGGCTTCGGGGAAGGGTTAGGGTTAGGGTTCGGGCTAGGGTTAGGGTTAGGGGACGGGTTCGGTTTAGGGTCCAGGGGAGGGTACGACAACGCTTTAGGGGGAGCGTAGGTGTGAGGGTGCGGGTTAGTGTTAGCGTACGGGTTAGGATTAGGGGACGGGTGAGGGTCAGGCTTCGGGGAACGGTTAGGTTTAGGGTTCGGGCTAGGGTTACGTTTAGGGGACGGAGACGGTTTAGCGTCCAGGTTAGTGTACGATAACGATTTAGGGGGAGCGTACGTGTGAGGGCGTGGGTTAGTGTTAGCGTACGGGTGAGGTATAGGGGACGGGTGAGGGTCAGGCTTCGGGGAAGGGTTAGGGTTAGGGTTCGGGCTAGGGTTAGGGTTAGGGGACGGGGACGGTTTAGGGTCCAGGGGAGGGTACGACAACGCTTTTGCGGGATCATACGCATGAGGGCGCGGGTTAGTGTTAGCGTACGGGTTAGGATTAGGGGACGGGTAAGGGTCAGGCTTCGGGGAAGGGTTAGGGTTAGGGTTCGGGCTAGGGTTAGGGTTAGGGGACGGGGACGGTTTAGGGTCCAGGGGAGGGTACGACAACGCTTTAGGGGGAGCGTACGTGTGAGGGCGCGGGTTAGTGTTAGCGTACGGGTGAGGATTACGGGACAGGTGAGGGTCAGGCTTCGGTGAACGGTTAGGGTTAGGGTTCGGGCTAGGGTTAGGGTTAGTGGACGGGAACGGTTTAGGGTCCAGGGGAGGGTACGACAACGCTTTAGGGGGAGCGTACATGCGAGGGCCCGGGTTAGTGTTAGCGTACGGGTTAGGATTAGGGGACGGATGAGGGTCAGGCTTCGGGGAAGGTTTAGGGTTAGGGTTCGGGCTAGGGTTAGGGTTAGGGGACGGGGACGGTTTAGGGTCCAGGGGAGTGTACGACAACGCTTTAGAGGGAGCGTACGTGTGAGGGCGCGGGTTAGTGTTAGCGTGGGGGTTAGGATTAGGGGACGGGTGAGGGTCAGCCTTCGGGGAAGGGTTAGGGTTAGGGTTCGGGCTAGGGTTAGGGTTAGGGGACGGGGACGGTTTAGGGTCCAGGGGAGGGTACGACAACGCTTTTGCGGGATCATACGCATGAGGGCGCGGGTTAGTGTTAGCGTACGGGTTAGGATTAGGGGACGGGTAAGGGTCAGGCTTCGGGGAAGGGTTAGGGTTAGGGTTCGGGCTAGGGTTAGGGTTAGGGGACAGGGACGGTTTAGGGTCCAGGGGAGGGTACGACAACGCTTTAGGGGGAGCGTAAGTGTGAGGGCACGGGTTAGTGTTAGCGTACGGGTTAGGATTAGGGGACGGGTGAGGCTCAGGCTTCGGGGAAGGGTTAGTGTTAGGGTTCGGGCTAGGGTTAGGGTTAGGGGTCAGGGACGGTTTAGGGTCAAGGTGAGGGTACGACAACGCTTTAGGGGGAGCGTACGTGTGAGGGCACGGGTTAGTGTTAGCGTACGGGTTAGGATTAGGGGACGGGTGAGGGTCAGGCTTCGGGGAACGGTTAGGGTTAGGGTTCGGGCTAGGGTTAGGGTTAGGAGACGGGAACGGTTTAGGGTCCAGGGGAGTGTACGACAACGCTTTAGGGGGAGCGTACGTGTGAGGGCGCGGGTTAGTGTTAGCGTACGGGTTAGGATTAGGGGACGTGTGACGGTCAGGCTTCGCGGAAGAGTTAGGGTTAGGGTTTGGGCTAGAGTTAGGGTTAGAGGACGGGGACGGTTTACGGTCCAGGAGAGGGTACGACAATGCTTTAGGGGGATCGTACGCGTGAGGGCGCGGGGTAGTGTTAGTGTACGGGTGAGGATTAGGGGACGGGTGAGTGTCAGGCTTCGGGGAAGGGTTAGGGTTAGGGTTCGGGCTAGGGTTAGGGTTAGGGGACGGGGACGGTTTAGGGTCCAGGGGAGGGTACGACAACGCTTTAGGGGGAGCGTACGTGTGAGGGCGCGGGTTAGTGTTAGCGTACGGTTGAGGATTAGTGGACGGGTGAGGGTCAGGCTTTGGGGAAGGGTTAGGGTTAGGGTTCGGGCTAGGGTTAGGGTTAGGGGACGGGGAAGGTTTAGGGTCCAGGGGAGGGTACGACAACGCTTTAGGGGGAGCGTTCGTGTGAGGGCGCGGGTTAGTGTTAGCGTTCGGGTTAGGATTAGGGGATGGTTGAGGGTCAGGCTTCGGGGAAGGGTTAGGGTTAGGGTTCAGGCTAGGGTTAGGGTTAGGGGACGGGGAAGGTTTAGGTTCCAGGGGAGGGTACGACAATTCTTTAGGGGGAGCGTACGTCTGAGGGAGCGGGATAGTGTTAGCGTACGGGTTAGGATTAGGGGACGGGTGAAGGTCAGGCTTCGGGGAAGGGTTAGGGTTAGGGTTCGGGCTAGGGTTAGGGTTAGGGGACGGGGACGGCTTAGGGTCCAAGGGAGGGTACGACAACGCTTTAGGGGGAGCGTACGTGTGAGGGCGTGGGTTAGTGTTAGCGTACGGGTGAGGATTAGGGGACGGGTGAGGGTCAGGCTTCGGGGAAGGGTTAGGGTTAGGGTTCGGGCTAGGGTTAGGGTTAGGGGACGCGGACGGTTTAGGGTCCAGGGGAGGGTACGACTACGCTTTAGGGGGAGCGTACGTGTGAGGGCGCAGGTTAGTGTTAGCGTACGGGTGAGGATTAGGGGACGGGTGAGGGTCAGGCTTCGGGGAAGGGTTAGGATTAGGGTTCGGGCTAGGGTTAGAGTTAGGGGACGGGGACGGTTTAGGGTCCAGGGGAGGGTACGACAACGCTTTAGGGGGAGCGTACGTGTGAGGGCGCGGGTTAGTGTTAGCGTACGGTTGAGGATTAGGGGACGGGTGAGGGTCAGGCTTCGGGGAAGGGTTAGGGTTAGGGTTCAGGCTAGGGTTAGGGTTAGGGGACGGGGAAGGTTTAGGGTCCAGGGGAGGGTACGACAATTCTTTAGGGGGAGCGTACGTCTGAGGGAGCGGGATAGTGTTAGCGTACGGGTTGGGATTAGGGGACGGGTGAAGGTCAGGCTTCGGGGAAGGGTTAGGGTTAGGGTTCGGGCTAGGGTTAGGGTTAGGGGACGGGGACGGTTTAGGGTCCAAGGGAGGGTACGACAACGCTTTAGGGGGAGCGTACGTGTGAGGGCGTGGGTTAGTGTTAGCGTACGGGTGAGGATTAGGGGACGGGTGAGGGTCAGGCTTCGGGGAAGGGTTAGGGTTAGGGTTCGGGCTAGGGTTAGGGTTAGGGGACGGGTTCGGTTTAGGGTCCAGGGGAGGGTACGACAACGCTTTAGGGGGAGCGTAGGTGTGAGGGTGCGGGTTAGTGTTAGCGTACGGGTTAGGATTAGGGGACGTGTGAGGGTCAGGCTTCGGGGAACGGTTAGGGTTAGGGTTCGGGCTAGGGTTACGTTTAGGGGACGGAGACGGTTTAGCGTCCAGGTTAGTGTACGATAACGATTTAGGGGGAGCGTACGTGTGAGGGCGTGGGTTAGTGTTAGCGTACGGGTGAGGTATAGGGGACGGGTGAGGGTCAGGCTTCGGGGAAGGGTTAGGGTTAGGGTTCGGGCTAGCGTTAGGGTTAGGGGACGGGGACGGTTTAGGGTCCAGGGGAGGGTACGACAACGCTTTAGGGGGAGCGTTCGTGTGAGGGCGCGGGTTAGTGTTAGCGTACGGGTGAGGATTACGGGACAGGTGAGGGTCAGGCTTCGGTGAACGGTTAGGGTTAGGGTTCGGGCTAGGGTTAGGGTTAGGGGACGGGGAAGGTTTAGGTTCCAGGGGAGGGTACGACAATTCTTTAGGGGGAGCGTACGTCTGAGGGAGCGGGATAGTGTTAGCGTACGGGTTAGGATTAGGGGACGGGTGAAGGTCAGGCTTCGGGGAAGGGTTAGGGTTAGGGTTCGGGCTAGGGTTAGGGTTAGGGGACGGGGACGGCTTAGGGTCCAAGGGAGGGTACGGCAACGCTTTAGGGGGAGCGTACGTGTGAGGGCGTGGGTTAGTGTTAGCGTACGGGTGAGGATTAGGGGATGGGTGAGGGTCAGGCTTCGGGGTAGGGTTAGGGTTAGGGTTCGGGCTAGGGTTAGGGTTAGGGGACGCGGACGGTTTAGGGTCCAGGGGAGGGTACGACAACACTTTAGGGGGAGCGTACGTGTGAGGGCGTGGGTTAGTGTTAGCGTACGGGTGAGGATTAGGGGACGGGTGAGGGTCAGGCTTCGGGGAAGGGTTAGGGTTAGGGTTCGGGCTAGGGTTAGGGTTAGGGGACGGGTTCGGTTTAGGGTCCAGGGGAGGGTACGACAACGCTTTAGGGGGAGCGTAGGTGTGAGGGTGCGGGTTAGTGTTAGCGTACGGGTTAGGATTAGGGGACGGGTGAGGGTCAGGCTTCGGGGAACGGTTAGGTTTAGGGTTCGGGCTAGGGTTACGTTTAGGGGACGGAGACGGTTTAGCGTCCAGGTTAGTGTACGATAACGATTTAGGGGGAGCGTACGTGTGAGGGCGTGGGTTAGTGTTAGCGTACGGGTGAGGTATAGGGGACGGGTGAGGGTCAGGCTTCGGGGAAGGGTTAGGGTTAGGGTTCGGGCTAGGGTTAGGGTTAGGGGACGGGGACGGTTTAGGGTCCAGGGGAGGGTACGACAACGCTTTAGGGGGAGCGTACGTGTGAGGGCGCGGGTTAGTGTTAGCGTACGGGTGAGGATTACGGGACAGGTGAGGGTCAGGCTTCGGTGAACGGTTAGGGTTAGGGTTCGGGCTAGGGTTAGGGTTAGTGGACGGGAACGGTTTAGGGTCCAGGGGAGGGTACGACAACGCTTTAGGGGGAGCGTACGTGTGAGGGCGCGGGTTATGTTAGCGTACGGGTTAGGATTAGGGGACGGGTGAGGGTCAGGCTTCGGGGAAGGTTTAGGGTGAGGGTTCGGGCTAGGGTTAGAGTTAGTGGACGGGGACGGTTTAGGGTCCAGGGGAGGGTACGACAACGCTTTAGGGGGAGCGTACGTGTGAGGGCGCGGGTTAGTGTTAGCGTGGGGGTTAGGATTAGGGGACGGGTGAGGGTCAGCCTTCGGGGAAGGGTTAGGGTTAGGGTTCGGGCTAGGGTTAGGGTTAGGGGACGGGGACGGTTTAGGGTCCAGGGGAGGGTACGACAACGCTTTTGCGGGATCATACGCATGAGGGCGCGGGTTAGTGTTAGCGTACGGGTTAGGATTAGGGGACGGGTAAGGGTCAGGCTTCGGGGAAGGGTTAGGGTTAGGGTTCGGGCTAGGGTTAGGGTTAGGGGACAGGGACGGTTTAGGGTCCAGGGGAGGGTACGACAACGCTTTAGGGGGAGCGTAAGTTTGAGGGCACGGGTTAGTGTTAGCGTACGGGTTAGGATTAGGGGACGGGTGAGGCTCAGGCTTCGGGGAAGGGTTAGTGTTAGGGTTCGGGCTAAGGTTAGGGTTAGGGGTCAGGGACGGTTTAGGGTCAAGGTGAGGGTACGACAACGCTTTAGGGGGAGCGTACGTGTGAGGGCACGGGTTAGTGTTAGCGTACGGGTTAGGATTAGGGGACGGGTGAGGGTCAGGCTTCGGGGAACGGTTAGGGTTAGGGTTCGGGCTAGGGTTAGGGTTAGGGGACGGGAACGGTTTAGGGTCCAGGGGAGTGTACGACAACGCTTTAGGGGGAGCGTACGTGTGAGGGCGCGGGTTAGTGTTAGCGTACGGGTTAGGATTAGGGAACGTGTGACGGTCAGGCTTCGCGGAAGAGTTAGGGTTAGGGTTTGGGCTAGAGTTAGGGTTAGAGGACGGGGACGGTTTACGGTCCAGGAGAGGGTACGACAATGCTTTAGGGGGATCGTACGCGTGAGGGCGCGGGGTAGTGTTAGTGTACGGGTGAGGATTAGGGGACGGGTGAGGGTCAGGCTTCGGGGAAGGTTTAGGGTTAGGGATCGGGCTAGGGTTAGGGTTAGGGGACGGGGACGGTTTAGGGTCCAGGGGAGGGTACGACAACGCTTTAGGGGGAGCGTACGTGTGAGGGTGCGGGTTAGTGTTAGCGTACGGTTGAGGATTAGTGGACGGGTGAGGGTCAGGCTTTGGGGAAGGGTTAGGGTTAGGGTTCGGGCTAGGGTTAGGGTTAGGGGACGGGGAAGGTTTAGGGTCCAGGGGAGGGTACGACAACGCTTTAGGGGGAGCGTTCGTGTGAGGGCGCGGGTTAGTGTTAGCGTTCGGGTTAGGATTAGGGGATGGTTGAGGGTCAGGCTTCGGGGAAGGGTTAGGGTTAGGGTTCAGGCTAGGGTTAGGGTTAGGGGACGGGGAAGGTTTAGGTTCCAGGGGAGGGTACGACAATTCTTTAGGGGGAGCGTACGTCTGAGGGAGCGGGATAGTGTTAGCGTACGGGTTAGGATTAGGGGACGGGTGAAGGTCAGGCTTCGGGGAAGGGTTAGGGTTAGGGTTCGGGCTAGGGTTAGGGTTAGGGGACGGGGACGGCTTAGGGTCCAAGGGAGGGTACGACAACGCTTTAGGGGGAGCGTACGTGTGAGGGCGTGGGTTAGTGTTAGCGTACGGGTGAGGATTAGGGGATGGGTGAGGGTCAGGCTTCGGGGTAGGGTTAGGGTTAGGGTTCGGGCTAGGGTTAGGGTTAGGGGACGCGGACGGTTTAGGGTCCAGGGGAGGGTACGACAACACTTTAGGGGGAGCGTACGTGTGAGGGCGTGGGTTAGTGTTAGCGTACGGGTGAGGATTAGGGGACGGGTGAGGGTCAGGCTTCGGGGAAGGGTTAGGGTTAGGGTTCGGGCTAGGGTTAGGGTTAGGGGACGGGTTCGGTTTAGGGTCCAGGGGAGGGTACGACAACGCTTTAGGGGGAGCGTAGGTGTGAGGGTGCGGGTTAGTGTTAGCGTACGGGTTAGGATTAGGGGACGGGTGAGGGTCAGGCTTCGGGGAACGGTTAGGTTTAGGGTTCGGGCTAGGGTTACGTTTAGGGGACGGAGACGGTTTAGCGTCCAGGTTAGTGTACGATAACGATTTAGGGGGAGCGTACGTGTGAGGGCGTGGGTTAGTGTTAGCGTACGGGTGAGGTATAGGGGACGGGTGAGGGTCAGGCTTCGGGGAAGGGTTAGGGTTAGGGTTCGGGCTAGGGTTAGGGTTAGGGGACGGGGACGGTTTAGGGTCCAGGGGAGGGTACGACAACGCTTTAGGGGGAGCGTACGTGTGAGGGCGCGGGTTAGTGTTAGCGTACGGGTGAGGATTACGGGACAGGTGAGGGTCAGGCTTCGGTGAACGGTTAGGGTTAGGGTTCGGGCTAGGGTTAGGGTTAGTGGACGGGAACGGTTTAGGGTCCAGGGGAGGGTACGACAACGCTTTAGGGGGAGCGTACGTGTGAGGGCGCGGGTTAGTGTTAGCGTACGGTTGAGGATTAGGGGACGGGTGAGGGTCAGGCTTCGGGGAAGGGTTAGGGTTAGGGTTTGGGCTAGGGTTAGGGTTAGGGGACGGGGACGGTTTAGGGTCCAGGGGAGGGTACGACAACGCTTTAGGGGGAGCGTACGTGTGAGGGCGCGGGTTAGTGTTAGCGTACGGGTGAGGATTACGGGTCCGGTGAGTGTCAGGCTTCGGGGAAGGGTTAGGGTTAGGGTTCGGGCTAGGGTTAGGGTTAGGGGACGGGAACGGTTTAGGGTCCAGGGGAGGGTACGACAACGCTTTAGGGGGAGCGTACGTGTGAGGGCGCGGGTTAGTGTTAGCGTACGGTTGAGGATTAGTGGACGGGTGAGGGTCAGGCTTCGGGGAAGGGTTAGGGTTAGGGTTCGGGCTAGGGTTAGGGTTAGGGGACGGGGAAGGTTTAGGGTCCAGGGGAGGGTACGACAATGCTTTAGGGGGAGCGTTCGTGTGAGGGCGCGGGTTAGTGTTAGCGTTCGGGTTAGGATTAGGGGATGGTTGAGGGTCAGGCTTCGGGGAAGGGTTAGGGTTAGGGTTCAGGCTAGGGTTAGGGTTAGGGGACGGGAAAGGTTTAGGGTCCAGGGGAGGGTACGACAATGCTTTAGGGGGAGCGTACATCTGAGGGAGCGGGATAGTGTTAGCGTACGGGTTAGGATTAGGGGACGGGTGAAGGTCAGGCTTCGGGGAAGGGTTAGGGTTAGGGTTCGGGCTAGGGTTAGGGTTAGGGGACGGGGACGGTTTAGGGTCCAAGGGAGGGTACGACAACGCTTTAGGGGGAGCGTACGTGTGAGGGCGTGGGTTAGTGTTAGCGTACGGTTGAGGATTAGGGGACGGGTGAGGGTCAGGCTTCGGGGAAGGGTTAGGGTTAGGGTTCGGGCTAGGGTTAGGGTTAGGGGACGCGGACGGTTTAGGGTCCAGGGGAGGGTACGACAACACTTTAGGGGGAGCGTACGTGTGAGGGTGCGGGTTAGTGTTAGCGTACGGGTTAGGATTAGGGGACGGGTGAGTGTCAGGCTTCGGGGAAGGGTTAGGGATAGGGTTCGGGCTAGGGTTAGAGTTAAGGGACGGGGACGGTTTAGGGTCCAGGGGAGGGTACGACAACGCTTTAGGGGGAGCGTACGTGTGAGGGCGCGGGTTAGTGTTAGCGTACGGGTTAGGATTAGGGGACGGGTGAGGGTCAGGCTTCGGGGAAGGGTTAGGGTTAGGGTTCGGGCTAGGGTTAGAGTTAGGGGACGGGGACGGTTTAGGGTCCAGGGGAGGGTACGACAACGCTTTAGGGGGAGCGTACGTGTGAGGGCGCAGGTTACTGTTAGCGTACGGGTTAGGATTAGGGGACGGGTGAGGGTCAGGCTTCGGGGAAGGGTTAGGGTTAGGGTTCGGGCTAGGGTTAGAGTTAGGGGACGGGGACGGTTTAGGGTCCAGGGGAGGGTACGACAACGCTTTCGGTGGAGTGTACGTGTGAGGGCGCGGGTTAGTGTTAGCGTACGGTTTAGGATTAGGGGACGGGTGAGGGTCAGGCTTCGGGGAAGTGTTAGGGTTAGGGTTCGGGCTAGGGTTAGGGTTAGGGGACGGGGACGGTTTAGGGTCCAGGGGAGGGTACGACAACGCTTTAGGGGGAGCGTACGGGTGAGGGCGCGGGTTAGTTTTAGCGTACGGGTTAGGATTAGGGGACGGGTGAGTGTCAGGCTTCGGGGAAGGGTTAGGGTTAGGGTTCGGGCTAGGGTTAGGGTTAGGGGACGGGGACGGTTTACGGTCCAGGGGAGGGTACGACAACGCTTTAGGGGGAGCATACGTGTGACGGCGCAGGTTAGTGTTAGCGTACGGGTTAGGATTATGGGACGTGTGAGTGTCAGGCTTCGGGGAAGGGTTAGGGTTAGGGTTCGGGCTAGGGTTAGGGTTAGGGGACGGGGACGGTTTAGGGTCCAGGGGAGGGTACGACAACGCCTTAGGGGGAGCGTACGTTTGAGGGCGCGGGTTAGTGTTAGCGTACGGTTAGGATTAGGGGACGGGTGTGGGTCAGGCTTCGGGGAAGTTTTAGGGTTAGGGTTCGGGCTAGGGTTAGGGTTAGGGGACGGGGACGGTTTAGGGTCCAGGGGAGGGTACGACAACGCTTTAGGGGGAGCGTACGTGTGAGGGCGCGGGTTAGTGTTAGCGTACGGGTTAGGATTAGGGGACGGGTGAGGGTCAGGCTTCGGGGAAGGGTTAGGTTTAGGGTTCGGGATAGGGTTAGGGTTAGAGGACGGGGACGGTTTAAGGTCCAGGGGAGGGTACAACAACGCTTTAGGTGGAGCGTACGTGTGAGGGCACGGGTTAGTGTTAGCGTACGGGTTAGGATTAGGGGACGGGTGAGGGTCAGGCTTCGGGGAAGGGCTAGGGTTAGTGTTCGGGCTAGGGTTAGAGTTACGGGACGGGGACGGTTTAGGGTCCAGGGCAGTGTACGACAACGCTTTAGGGGGAGCGTACATGTGAGGGCGCGGGTTAGTGATAGCGTACGGGTTAGAATTAGGGGACGGGTGAGGGTCAGGCTTCGGGGAAGGGTTAGGGTTAGGGTTCGGGCTAGGGTTAGGGTTAGAGGACGGGGACGGTTTAGGGTCCAGGGGAGGGTACGACAACGCTTTAGGGGGAGCGTACGTGTGAGGGCGCGGGTTAGTGTTAGCGTACGGGTGAGGATTAGGGGACGGGTGAGGGTCAGGCTTCGGGGAAGGGTTAGGGTTAGGGTTCGGGCTAGGGTTAGGGTTAGGGGACGGGGACGGTTTAGGGACCAGGGGAGGGTACAACAAAGATTTAGGGGGAGCGTAGGTGTGAGGGCGCGGGTTAGTGTTAGCGTACGGGTTAGGATTAGGGGACGGGTGAGGGTCAGGCTTCGGGGAAGTGTTAGGGTTAGGGTTCGGGCTAGGGTTAGGGTTAGGGGACGGGGACGGTTTAGGATCCAGGGGAGGGTACGACAACGCTTTAGGGGGAGCGTACGTGTGAGAGCGCTGGTTAGTGTTAGCGTACGGGTTAGAATTAGGGGACGGGTGAGGGTCAGGCTTCGGGGAAGTGTTAGGGTTAGGGTTCGGGCTAGGGTTAGGGTTAGAGGACGGGGACGGTTTAGGGTCCAGGGGAGGGTACAACAACGCTTTAGGTGGAGCGTACGTGTGAGGGCGCGGGTTAGTGTTAGCGTACGGGTTAGGATTAGGGGACGTGTGAGGGTCAGGCTTCGGGCAAGGGTTAGGGTTAGGGTTCGGGCTAGGGTCAGGGTTAGGGGACGGGGACGGTTTAGGGTCCAGGGGAGGGTACGACAAAGATTTAGGGGGAGCGTACGTGTGAGGGCGCAGGTTAGTGTTAGCGTACGGGTTAGGATTAGGGGACGGGTGAGGGTCAGGCTTCGGGGAAGGGTTAGGGTTAGGGTTCGGGCTAGGGTTAGGGTTAGGGGACGGGGACGGTTTAGAGTCCAGGGGAAGGTACGAGAACGCTTTAGGAAGAACGTACGTGTGAGGGCGCAGGTTAGTGTTAGCGTTCGGGTTAGGATTAGGGGACGGGTGAGGGTAGGGCTTCGGGGAAGGGTTATGGTTAGGGTTCAGGCTAGGGTGAGGGTTAGGGGACGGGGACGGTTTAGGGTCCACGGGAGGGTACGACAATGCTTTAGGGGGAGCGTAGGTGTGAGGGCGCGGGTTAGTGTTAGCGTACGGGTTAGGATTAGGGGACGGGTGAGGGTCAGGTTTCGGGTTAGGGTTAGGGTTAGGGTTCGGGCTAGGGTTAGGGTTAGAGGACGGGGACGATTTAGGGTCCAGGGGAGGGTACAACAATGCTTTAGGTGGAGCGTACGTGTGAGGGCATGGGTTAGTGTTAGTGTAAGGGTTAGGATTAGGGGACGGGTGAGGGTCAGGCTTCGGGGAAGGGTTAGGGTTAGGGTTCGGGCTAGGGTTAGGGTTAGGGGACGGGGACGGTTTAGGGTCCAGGGGAGGGTACGACAACTCTTTAGGGGGAGCATACCTGTGCGGGCGCGGGTTAGTGTTAGCGTACGGTTAGGATTAGGGGACGGGTGTGGGTCAGGCTTCGGGGAAGTTTTAGGGTTAGGGTTCGGGCTAGGGTTAGGGTTAGGGGACGGGGACGGTTTAGGGTCCAGGGGAGGGTACGACAACGCTTTAGGGGGAGCGTACATGTGAGGGCGCGGGTTAGTGTTAGCGTACGGGTTAGGATTAGGGGACGGGTGAGGGTCAGGCTTCGGGGAAGTTTTAGGGTTAGGGTTCGGCCTAGGGTTAGGGTTAGGGGACGGGGACGGTTTAGGGTCCAGGGGAGGGTACGACAACGCTTTAGAGGGAGCGTACGCATGAGGGCGCGGGTTAGTGTTAGCGTACGGGTTAGGATTAGGGGACGGGTGAGGGTCAGGCTTCAGGGAAGGGTTAGGGTTAGGGTTCGGGCTAGGGTTAGGGTTAGGGGACGGGGACGGTTTAGGGTCCAGGGGAGGGTACGACAACGCTTTAGGGGGAGCGTACGTGTGAGGGCGTGGGTTAGTGTTAGCATGTGGTTTAGGATTAGGGGACGGGTGAGGGTCAGGCTTCGGGGAAGTTTTAGGGTTAGGGCCTGGGCTAGGGTTAGGGTTAGGGGACGGGGACGGTTTAGGGTCCAGGGGAGTGTACGACAATGCTTTAGGGGGAGCGTACGTGTGAGGGCGCGGGTTAGTGTTATCGTACGGGTTAGGATTAGGGGACGGGTGAGGGTCAGGCTTCGGGGAAGGGTTACGGTTAGGGTTCGGGCTACGGTTAGGGTTAGGGGACGGGGACGGTTTAGGGTCCAGGGGAGGGTATGACAAAGCTTTAGGGGGAGCGTACGTGTGAGGGCGCGGGTTAGTGTTAGCGTACGGGTTAGGATTAGGGGACGGGTGAGGGTCAGGCTTCGGGGAAGGGTTAGGGTTAGGGTTCGGGCTAGGGTTAGGGTTACGGGACGGGGACGGTTTAGGGTCCAGGGGAGGGTACGACAACGCTTTAGGGGGAGCGTACGTGTGAGGGCGCGGGTTAGTGTTAGCGTACGGGTTAGGATTAGGGGACCGGTGAGGGTCAGGCTTTGGGGAAGGGTTAGGGTTAGGGTTCGGGCTAGGGTTAGTGTTAGGGGACGGGGACGGTTTAGGGTCCAGGGGAGGGTACGACAACGCTTTAGGGGGAGCGTACGTGTGAGGGCACGGGTTAGTGTTAGCGTACGTGTTAGGATTAGGGGACGGTTGAGGGTCAGGGTTCGGGGAAGGGTTAGGGTTAGGGTTCGGGCTAGGGTTAGGTTTAGGGGACGGGGACGGTTTAGGGTCCAGTGGAGGGTACAACAACGCTTTAGGTGGAGCGTACGTGTGAGGGCGTGGATTAGTGTTAGCGTACGGGTTTAGGATTAGGGGACGTGTGAGGGTCAGGCTTCGGGCAAGGGTTAGGATTAGGGTTCGGGCTAGGGTTAGGGTTAGGGGACGGGGACGGTTTACGGTCCAGGGGAGGGTACGACAACGCTTTAGGGGGAGCGTACGTGTGACGGCGTGGATTAGTGTTAGCGTACGGGTTAGGATTAGGGGACGCGTGAGGGTCAGGCTTCGGGGAAGGGTTAGGGTTAGGGTTCGGGCTAGGGTCAGGGTTAGGGGACGGGGACGGTTTAGGGTCCAGGGGAGGGTACGACAAAGATGTATGGGGAGCGTACGTGTGAGGGCGCAGGTTAGTGTTAGCGTACGGGTTAGGATTAGGGGACGGGTGAGGGTCAGGCTTCGGGCAAGGGTTAGGGTTAGGGTTCGGGCTACGTTAGGGTTAGGGGACGGGGACGGTTTAGGGTCCAGGGGAGGGTACGACAACGCTTTAGGGGGAGCGTACGTTTGAGAGCGCGGGTTAGTGTTAGCGTACGGTTAGGATTAGGGGACGGGTGTGGGTCAGGCTTCGGGGAAGTTTTAGGGTTAGGGTTCGGGCTAGGGTTAGGGTTAGGGGACGGGGACGGTTTAGGGTCCAGGGGAGGGTACGACAACGCTTTAGAGGGAGCGTACGCATGAGGGCGCGGGTTAGTGTTAGCGTACGGGTTAGGATTAGGGGACGGGTGAGGGTCAGGCTTCGGGGAAGGGTTAGGGTTAGGGTTCGGGCTAGGGTTACGGTTAGGGGACGGGGACGGTTTAGGGTCCAGGGGAGGGTACGACAACGCTTTAGGGGGAGCGTACGAGTGAGGTCGCGGGTTAGTGTTAGCGTACGGGTTAGGATTAGGGGACGGGTGAGGGTCATGCTTAGGGGAAGTGTTAGGGTTAGGGTTCGGTCTAGGGTTAGGGTTAGGGGACGGGGACGGTTTAGAGTCCAGGTGAGGGTACAACAACGCTTTAGGGGGAGCGTACGTGTGAGGGCGCAGGTTAGTGTTAGCGTACAGGTTAGGATTAGGGGACGGGTGAGGGTCAGGCTTCGAGGAAGGGTTATGGTTAGGGTTCGGGCTAGGGTTAGGGTTAGGGGACGGGGACAGTTTAGGGTCCAGGGGAGCATACGACAACGCTTTAGGGGGAGCGTAGGTGTGAGGGCGCGGGTTAGTGTTAGCGTACGGGTTAGGCTTAGGGGACGGGTGATGGTCAGGCTTCGGGGAAAATTTAGGGTTAGGGTTCGGGCTAGGGTTAGGGTTAGGGGACGGGGACGGTTTAGGGTCCAGGGGAGGGTACCACAACGCTTTAGGGGGAGCGTACGTGTGAGGGCGCGGGTTAGTGTTAGCGTACGGGTTAGGATTATGGGACGGGTGAGGGTCAGGCTTCGGGGAAGGGTTAGGGTTAGGTTCGGGATAGGGTTAGGGTTAGGGGAAGGGGAGGGTTTAGGGTGCAGGGGAGGGTACGACAACGCTTTACGGGGAACGTACGTGTGAGGGCGCGGGTTAGTGTTAGCGTACGGGTTAGGATTAGGGGACGTGTGAGGGTCAGGCTTCGGGCAAGAGTTAGGATTAGGGTTCGGGCTAGGGTTAGGGTTAGGGGACGCGGACGGTTTAGGGTCCAGGGGAGGGTACGACAACGCTTTAGGGGGAGCGTACGTGTGAGGGCGTGGGTTAGTGTTAGCATATGGGTTAGGATTAGGGGACGGGTGAGGGTCAGGCTTCTGGGAAGTTTTAGGGTTAGGGCCTGGGCTAGGGTTAGGGTTAGGGGACGGGGACGGTTTAGGGTCCAGGGGAGTGTACAATGCTTTAGGGGGAGCGTACGTGTGAGGGCGCGGTTTAGTGTTATCGTACGGGTTAGGATTAGGGGACGGGTGAGGGTCAGGCTTCGGGGAAGGGTTAGGGTTAGGGTTCGGGCTAGGGTTAGGGTTAGGGGACGGGGACGGTTTAGGGTCCAGGGGAGGGTATGACAAAGATTTAGGGGGAGCGTACATGTGAGGGCGCGGGTTAGTGTTAGCGTACGGGTTAGGATTAGGGGACGGGTGAGGGTCAGGCTTTGGGGAAGGGTTAGGGTTAGGGTTCGGGCTAGGGTTAGGGTTAGGGGACGGGGACGGTGTAGGGTCCAGGGCAGTGTACGACAACGCTTTAGGGGGAGCGTACGTGTGAGGGCGCGGGTTAGTGTTAGCGTACGGGTTAGGATTAGGGGACCGGTGAGGGTCAGGCTTTGGGGAAGGGTTAGGTTTAGGGTTCGGGCTAGGGTTAGTGTTAGGGGACGGGGACGGTTTAGGGTCCAGGGGAGGGTACGACAACGCTTTAGGGGTAGCGTACGTGTGAGGGCACGGGTTAGTGTTAGCGTACGTGTTAGGATTAGGGGACGGTTGAGGGTCAGGCTTCGGGGAAGGGTTAGGGTTAGGGTTCGGGCTAGGGTTAGGTTTAGGGGACGGGGACGGTTTAGGGTCCAGTGGAGGGTAGAACAACGCTTTAGGTGGAGCGTACGTGTGATGGCGTGGATTAGTGTTAGCGTACGGGTTTAGGATTAGGGGACGTGTGAGGGTCAGGCTTCGGGCAAGGGTTAGGATTAGGGTTCGGGCTAGGGTTAGGGGACGGGGACGGTTTAGGGTCCAGGGGAGGGTACCACAACGCTTTAGGGGGAGCGTACGTGTGAGGGCGCGGGTTAGTGTTAGCGTACGGGTTAGGATTATGGGACGGGTGAGGGTCAGGCTTCGGGGAAGGGTTAGGGTTAGGTTCGGGATAGGGTTAGGGTTAGGGGAAGGGGAGGGTTTAGGGTGCAGGGGAGGGTACGACAACGCTTTACGGGGAACGTACGTGTGAGGGCGCGGGTTAGTGTTAGCGTACGGGTTAGGATTAGGGGACGTGTGAGGGTCAGGCTTCGGGCAAGAGTTAGGATTAGGGTTCGGGCTAGGGTTAGGGTTAGGGGACGCGGACGGTTTAGGGTCTAGGGGAGGGTACGACAACACTTTAGGGGGAGCATACGTGTGAGGGTGCGGGTTAGTGTTAGCGTACGGGTTAGGATTAGGGGACGGGTGAGGGTCAGGCTTCGGGGAAGGATTAGGGTTAGGGTTCGGGCTAGGGTTCGGGTTAGGGGACGGGGACGGTTTAGGGTCCAGGGGAGGGTACGACAATGCTTTAGGGGGAGCGTACGTGTGAGGGCGTGGGTTAGTGTTAGCGTACGGGTTAGGATTAGGGGACGGGTGAGGGTCAGGCTTCGGGGAAGGGTTAGGGTTAGGGTTCGGGCTAGGGTTAGGGTTAGGGGACGGGGACGGTTTAGGGTCCAGGGGAGGGTACGACAACGCTTTAGGGGGAGCGTACGAGTGAGGTCGCGGGTTAGTGTTAGCGTACGGGTTAGGATTAGGGGACGGGTGAGGGTCATGCTTAGGGGAAGTGTTAGGGTTAGGGTTCGGTCTAGGGTTAGGGTTAGGGGACGGGGACGGTTTAGAGTCCAGGTGAGGGTACAACAACGCTTTAGGGGGAGCGTACGTGTGAGGGCGCAGGTTAGTGTTAGCGTACAGGTTAGGATTAGGGGACGGGTGAGGGTCAGGCTTCGAGGAAGGGTTATGGTTAGGGTTCGGGCTAGGGTTAGGGTTAGGGGACGGGGACAGTTTAGGGTCCAGGGGAGCATACGACAACGCTTTAGGGGGAGCGTAGGTGTGAGGGCGCGGGTTAGTGTTAGCGTACGGGTTAGGCTTAGGGGACGGGTGATGGTCAGGCTTCGGGGAAAATTTAGGGTTAGGGTTCGGGCTAGGGTTAGGGTTAGGGGACGGGGACGGTTTAGGGTCCAGGGGAGGGTACCACAACGCTTTAGGGGGAGCGTACGTGTGAGGGCGCGGGTTAGTGTTAGCGTACGGGTTAGGATTATGGGACGGGTGAGGGTCAGGCTTCGGGGAAGGGTTAGGGTTAGGTTCGGGATAGGGTTAGGGTTAGGGGAAGGGGAGGGTTTAGGGTGCAGGGGAGGGTACGACAACGCTTTACGGGGAACGTACGTGTGAGGGCGCGGGTTAGTGTTAGCGTACGGGTTAGGATTAGGGGACGTGTGAGGGTCAGGCTTCGGGCAAGAGTTAGGATTAGGGTTCGGGCTAGGGTTAGGGTTAGGGGACGCGGACGGTTTAGGGTCCAGGGGAGGGTACGACAACGCTTTAGGGGGAGCGTACGTGTGAGGGCGTGGGTTAGTGTTAGCATATGGGTTAGGATTAGGGGACGGGTGAGGGTCAGGCTTCTGGGAAGTTTTAGGGTTAGGGCCTGGGCTAGGGTTAGGGTTAGGGGACGGGGACGGTTTAGGGTCCAGGGGAGGGTACGACAACGCTTTAGGGGGAGCGTACATGTGACGGCCCGGGTTAGTGTTAGCGTACAGGTTAGGATTATGGGAAGGGTGAGTGTCAGGCTTCGGGGAAGGGTAAGGGTTAGGGTTCGGGCTAGGGTTAGGGTTAGGGGACGGGGACGGTTTAGGGTCCAGGGGAGGGTACGACAACGCTTTCGGGGGAGCGTACGTTTGAGAGCGCGGGTTAGTGTTAGCGTACGGTTAGGATTAGGGGACGGGTGTGGGTCAGGCTTCGGGGAAGTTTTAGGGTTAGGGTTCGGGCTAGGGTTAGGGTTAGGGGACGGGGACGGTTTAGGGTCCAGGGGAGGGTACGACAACGCTTTAGAGGGAGCGTACACATGAGGGCGCGGGTTAGTGTTAGCGTACGGGTTAGGATTAGGGGACGGGTGAGGGTCAGGCTTTGGGGAAGGGTTAGGGTTAGGGTTCGGGCTAGGGTTAGGGTTAGGGGACGGGGACGGTTTAGGGTCCAGGTGAGGGTACGACAAAGCTTTAGGGGGAGCGTACGTGTGAGGGCGCAGGTTAGTGTTAGCGTACGGGTTAGGATTAGGGGACGGGTGAGGGTCAGGCTTCGGGCAAGGGTTAGGATTAGGGTTCGGGCTAGGGTTAGGGTTAGGGGACGGGGACGGTTTACGGTCCAGGGGAGGGTACGACAACGCTTTAGGGGGAGCGTACGTGTGACGGCGTGGATTAGTGTTAGCGTACGGGTTAGGATTAGGGGACGCGTGAGGGTCAGGCTTCGGGGAAGGGTTAGGGTTAGGGTTCGGGCTAGGGTCAGGGTTAGGGGACGGGGACGGTTTAGGGTCCAGGGGAGGGTACGACAAAGATGTATGGGGAGCGTACGTGTGAGGGCGCAGGTTAGTGTTAGCGTACGGGTTAGGATTAGGGGACGGGTGAGGGTCAGGCTTCGGGGAAGGGTTAGGGTTAGGGTTCGGGCTAGGGTTAGGGTTAGGGGACGGGGACGGTTTAGGGTCCAGGGGAGGGTACGACAACGCTTTAGGGGGAGCGTACGTTTGAGAGCGCGGGTTAGTGTTAGCGTACGGTTAGGATTAGGGGACGGGTGTGGGTCAGGCTTCGGGGAAGTTTTAGGGTTAGGGTTCGGGCTAGGGTTAGGGTTAGGAGACGGGGACGGTTTAGGGTCCAGGGGAGGGTACGACAACGCTTTAGAGGGAGCGTACGCATGAGGGCGCGGGTTAGTGTTAGCGTACGGGTTAGGATTAGGGGACGGGTGAGGGTCAGGCTTCGGGGAAGGGTTAGGGTTAGGGTTCGGGCTAGGGTTAGGGTTAGGGGACGGGGACGGTTTAGGGTCCAGGGGAGGGTACGACAACGCTTTAGGGGGAGCGTACGAGTGAGGTCGCGGGTTACTGTTAGCGTACGGGTTAGGATTAGGGGACGGGTGAGGGTCATGCTTAGGGGAAGTGTTAGGGTTAGGGTTCGGGCTAGGGTTAGGGTTAGGGGACGGGGACGGTTTAGGGTCCAGGTGAGGGTACAACAACGCTTTAGGGGGAGCGTACGTGTGAGGGCGCAGGTTAGTGTTAGCGTACGGGTTAGGATTAGGGGACGGGTGAGGGTCAGGCTTCGGGGAAGGGTTATGGTTAGGGTTCGGGCTAGGGTTAGGGTTAGGGGACGGGGACAGTTTAGGGTCCAGGGGAGTATACGACAACGCTTTAGGGGGAGCGTAGGTGTGAGGGCGCGGGTTAGTGTTAACGTACGGGTTAGGCTTAGGGGACGGGTGAGGGTCAGGCTTCGGGGAAGATTTAGGGTTAGGGTTCGGGCTAGGGTTAGGGTTAGGGGACGGGGACGGTTTAGGGTCCAGGGGAGGGTACCACAACGCTTTAGGGGGAGCGTACGTGTGAGGGCGCGGGTTAGTGTTAGCGTACGGGTTAGGATTATGGGACGGGTGAGGGTCAGGCTTCGGGGAAGGGTTAGGGTTAGGTTCGGGATAGGGTTAGGGTTAGGGGAAGGGGAGGGTTTAGGGTGCAGGGGAGGGTACGACAACGCTTTACGGGGAACGTACGTGTGAGGGCGCGGGTTAGTGTTAGCGTACGGGTTAGGATTAGGGGACGTGTGAGGGTCAGGCTTCGGGCAAGAGTTAGGATTAGGGTTCGGGCTAGGGTTAGGGTTAGGGGACGCGGACGGTTTAGGGTCTAGGGGAGGGTACGACAACACTTTAGGGGGAGCGTACGTGTGAGGGTGCGGGTTAGTGTTAGCGTACGGGTTAGGATTAGGGGACGGGTGAGGGTCAGGCTTCGGGGAAGGATTAGGGTTAGGGTTCGGGCTAGGGTTAGGGTTAGGGGACGGGGACGGTTTAGGGTCCAGGGGAGGGTACGACAATGCTTTAGGGGGAGCGTACGTGTGAGGGCGTGGGTTAGTGTTAGCATACGGGTTAGGATTAGGGGACGGGTGAGGGTCAGGCTTCCGGGAAGGGTTAGGGTTAGGGTTCGGGCTAGGGTTAGGGTTAGGGGACGTGGACGGTTTAGGGTCCAGGGGAGGGTAGGACAACGCTTTAGGGGGAGCGTACGTGTGACGGTGCGGGTTAGTGTTAGCGTACAGGTTAGGATTATGGGAAGGGTGAGGGTCAGGCTTCGGGGAAGGGTAAGGGTTAGGGTTCGGGCTAGGGTTAGGGTTAGGGGACGGGGACGGTTTAGGGTCCAGGGGAGGGTACGACAACGCATTCGGGGGAGCGTACGTTTGAGAGCGCGGGTTAGTGTTAGCGTACGGTTAGGATTAGGGGACGGGTGTGGGTCAGGCTTCGGGGAAGTTTTAGGGTTAGGGTTCGGGCTAGGGTTAGGGTTAGGGGACGGGGACGGTTTAGGGTCCAGGGGAGGGTACGACAACGCTTTAGAGGGAGCGTACACATGAGGGCGCGGGTTAGTGTTAGCGTACGGGTTAGGATTAGGGGACGGGTGAGGGTCAGGCTTCGGGGAAGGGTTAGGGTTAGGGTTCGGGCTAGGGTTAGGGTTAGGGGACGGGGACGGTTTAGGGTCCAGGTGAGGGTACGACAATGCTTTAGGGGGAGCGTACGTGTGAGGGCGCAGGTTAGTGTTAGCGTACGGGTTAGGATTAGGGGACGGGTGAGGGTCAGGCTTCGGGGAAGGGTTATGATTAGGGTTCGGGCTAGGGTTAGGGTTAGGGGACGGGGACAATTTAGGGTCCAGGGGAGCGTACGACAACGCTTTAGGGGGAGCGTAGGTGTGATGGCGCGGGTTAGTGTTAGCGTACGGGTTAGGCTTAGGGGACGGGTGAGGGTCAGGCTTCGGGGAAGATTTAGGGTTAGGGTTCGGGCTAGGGTTAGGGTTAGGGGACGGGGACGGTTTAGGGTCCAGGGGAGGGTACCACAACGCTTTAGGGGGAGCGTACGTGTGAGGGCGCGGGTTAGTGTTAGCGTACGGGTTAGGATTATGGGACAGGTGAGGGTCAGGCTTCGGGGAAGGGTTAGGGTTAAGTTCGGGATAGGGTTAGGGTTAGGAGAAGGGGAGGGTTTAGGGTCCAGGGGAGGGTACGACAACGCTTTAGGGGGAGCGTACGTGTGAGGGCGCGGGTTAGTGTTAGCGTACGGGTTAGGATTAGGGGACGGGTGAGGGTCAGGCTTCGGGGAAGTGTTAGGGTTAGGGTTCGGGCTAGGGTTAGAGTTAGGGGACGGGGACGGTTTACGGTCCAGGGGAGGGTACGACAACGCTTTAGGGGGAGCGTACGTGTGACGGCGCGGGTTAGTGTTAGCGTACGGGTTAGGATTAGGGGACGGGGAGGGTCAGGCTTCGGGGAAGGGTTAGGGTTAGGGTTCGGGCTAGGGTTAGGGTTAGGGGACGGGGACGGTTTAGGATCCAGAGGAGGGTACGACAACGCTTTAGGGGGAGCGTACGTGTGAGAGCGCTGGTTAGTGTTAGCGTACGGGTTAGAATTAGGGGACGGGTGAGGGTCAGGCTTCGGGGAAGTGTTAGGGTTACGGTTCGGGCTAGGGTTAGGGTTAGAGGACGGGGACGGTTTAGGGTCCAGGGGAGGGTACAACAACGCTTTAGGTGGAGCGTACGTGTGAGGGCGCGGGTTAGTGTTAGCGTACGGGTTAGGATTAGGGGACGTGTGAGGGTCAGGCTTCGGGCAAGGGTTAGGATTAGGGTTCGGGCTAGGGTTAGGGTTAGGGGACGCGGACGGTTTAGGGTCCAGGGGAGGGTACGACAACACTTTAGGGGGAGCGTACGTGTGAGGGTGCGGGTTAGTGTTAGCGTACGGGTTAGGATTAGGGGACGGGTGAGGGTCAGGCTTCGGGGAAGGGTTAGGGTTAGGGTTCGATCTAGGGTTAGAGTTAGGGGACGGGGACGGTTTAGGGTCCAGGGGAGGTTACGAAAACGCTTTAGGGGGAGCGTACGTGTGAGGGCGCAGGTTAGTGTTAGCGTACGGGTTAGGATTAGGGGACGGGTGAGTGTCAGGCTTCGGGGAAGTGTTAGGTTTAGGGTTCGGTCCAGGGTTAGGGTTAGGGGACGGGGACGGTTTAGGGTCCAGGGGAGGTTACGACAACGCTTTCGGGGGAGCGTACGTGTGAGGGCGCGGGTTAGTGTTAGCGTACAGGTTAGGATTAGGGGACGGGTGAGGGTCACGCTTCGGGGAAGGGTTAGTGTTAGGGTTCGGGCTAGGGTTAGTGTTAGGGGACGGGGACGGTTTAGGGTCCAGGGGAGGGTACGACAACGCTTTAGGGGGAGCGTATGTGTGAGGGCACGGGTTAGTGTTAGCGTACTGGTTAGGATTAGGGGACGGGTGAGGGTCAGGCTTCCGGGAAGGGTTAGGGTTAGGGTTAGGGTTCGGGCTAGGGATAGGGTTAGGGGACGGGGACGGTTTACGGTCCAGGAGAGGGTACGACAACGCTTTAGGGGGAGCGTACGTGTTACGGGGCGGGTTAGTGTTAGTGTATGGGTTAGGATTATGGGACGGGTGAGGGTCAGGCTTCGGGGAAGGGTTAGGGTTAGGGTTCGGGCTAGGGTTAGGGTTAGGGGACGGGGACGGTTTAGGGTCCAGGGGAGGGTACGACAACTCTTTAGGGGGAGCATACCTGTGCGGGCGCGGGTTAGTGTTAGCGTACGGTTAGGATTAGGGGACGGGTGTGGGTCAGGCTTCGGGGAAGTTTTAGGGTTAGGGTTCGGGCTAGGGTTAGGGTTAGGGGACGGGAACGGTTTAGGGTCCAGGGGAGGGTACGACAACGCTTTAGGGGGAGCGTACATGTGAGGGCGCGGGTTAGTGTTAGCGTACGGGTTAGGATTAGGGGACGGGTGAGGGTCAGGCTTCGGGGAAGTTTTAGGGTTAGGGCCTGGGCTAGGGTTAGGGTTAGGGGACGGGGACGGTTTAGGGTCCAGGGGAGTGTACGACAATGCTTTAGGGGGAGCGTACGTGTGAGGGCGCGGGTTAGTGTTATCGTACGGGTTAGGATTAGGGGACGGGTGAGGGTCAGGCTTCGGGGAAGGGTTACGGTTAGGGTTCGGGCTACGGTTAGGGTTAGGGGACGGGGACGGTTTAGGGTCCAGGGGAGGGTATGACAAAGCTTTAGGGGGAGCGTACGTGTGAGGGCGCGGGTTAGTGTTAGCGTACGGGTTAGGATTAGGGGACGGGTGAGGGTCAGGCTTCGGGGAAGGGTTAGGGTTAGGGTTCGGGCTAGGGTTAGGGTTACGGGACGGGGACGGTTTAGGGTCCAGGGGAGGGTACGACAACGCTTTAGGGGGAGCGTACGTGTGAGGGCGCGGGTTAGTGTTAGCGTACGGGTTAGGATTAGGGGACCGGTGAGGGTCAGGCTTTGGGGAAGGGTTAGGGTTAGGGTTCGGGCTAGGGTTAGTGGTAGGGGACGGGGACGGTTTAGGGTCCAGGGGAGGGTACGACAACGCTTTAGGGGGAGCGTACGTGTGAGGGCACGGGTTAGTGTTAGCGTACGTGTTAGGATTAGGGGACGGTTGAGGGTCAGGGTTCGGGGAAGGGTTAGGGTTAGGGTTCGGGCTAGGGTTAGGTTTAGGGGACGGGGACGGTTTAGGGTCCAGGGGAGCGTACGACAACGCTTTAGGGGGAGCGTACGTTTGAGGGCGCTGGTTAGTGTTAGCGTACGGGTTAGAATTAGGTGACGGGTGAGGGTCAGGCTTCGGGGAAGGGTTAGGGTTAGGGTTCGGGCTAGGGTTAGGGTTAGAGGACGGGGACGGTTTAGGGTCCAGTGGAGGGTAAAACAACGCTTTAGGTGGAGCGTACGTGTGAGGGCGTGGATTAGTGTTAGCGTACGGGTTTAGGATTAGGGGACGTGTGAGGGTCAGGCTTCGGGCAAGGGTTAGGATTAGGGTTCGGGCTAGGGTTAGGGTTAGGGGACGGGGACGGTTTACGGTTCAGGGGAGGGTACGACAACGCTTTAGGGGGAGCGTACGTGTGACGGCGCGGATTAGTGTTAGCGTACGGGTTAGGATTAGGGGACGCGTGAGGGTCAGGCTTCGGGGAAGGGTTAGGGTTAGGGTTCGGGCTAGGGTCAGGGTTAGGGGACGGGGACGGTTTAGGGTCCAGGGGAGGGTACGACAAAGATTTATGGGGAGCGTACGTGTGAGGGCGCAGGTTAGTGTTAGCGTACGGGTTAGGATTAGGGGACGGGTGAGGGTCAGGCTTCGGGGAAGGGTTAGGGTTAGGGTTCGGGCTAGGTTTAGGGTTAGGGGACGGGGACGGTTTAGGGTCCAGGGGAGGGTACGACAACGCTTTAGGGGGAGCGTACGTTTGAGAGCGCGGGTTAGTGTTAGCGTACGGTTAGGATTAGGGGACGGGTGTGGGTCAGGCTTCGGGGAAGTTTTAGGGTTAGGGTTCGGGCTCTGGTTAGGGTTAGGGGACGGTGGACGGTTTAGGGTCCAGGGGAGGGTACGACAATGCTTTAGAGGGAGCGTACGCATGAGGGCGCGGGTTAGTGTTAGCGTACGTGTTAGGATTAGGGGACGGGTGAGGGTCAGGCTTCGGGGAAGGGTTAGGGTTAAGGTTCGGGCTAGGGTTAGGGTTAGGGGACGGGGACGGTTTAGGGTCCAGGGGAGGGTACGACAACGCTTTAGGGGGAGCGTACGAGTGAGGTCGCGGGTTAGTGTTAGCGTACGGGTTAGGATTAGGGGACGGGTGAGGGTCATGCTAGGGGGAAGTGTTAGGGTTAGGGTTCGGGCTAGGGTTAGGGTTAGGTGACGGGGACGGTTTAGGGTCCAGGTGAGGGTACGACAACGCTTTAGGGGGAGCGTACGTGTGAGGGCGCAGGTTAGTGTTAGCGTACGAGTTAGGATTAGGGGACGGGTGAGGGTCAGGCTTCGGGGAAGGGTTATGGTTAGGGTTCGGGCTAGGGTTAGGGTTAGGGGACGGGGACAGTTTAGGGTCCAGGGGAGCATACGACAACGCTTTAGGGGGAGCGTAGGTGTGAGGGCGCGGGTTAGTGTTAGCGTACGGGTTAAGCTTAGGGGACGGGTGAGGGTCAGGCTTCGGGGAAGATTTAGGGTTAGGGTTCGGGCTAGCGTTAGGGTTAGGGGACGGGGACGGTTTAGGGTCCAGGGGAGGGTACCACAACGCTTTAGGGGGAGCGTACGTGTGAGGGCGCGGGTTAGTGTTAGCGTACGGGTTAGGATTATGGGACGGGTGAGGGTCAGGCTTCGGGGAAGGGTTAGGGTTAGGTTCGGGATAGGGTTAGGGTTAGGGGAAGGGGAGGGTTTAGGGTGCAGGGGAGGGTACGACAACGCTTTACGGGGAACGTACGTGTGAGGGCGCGGGTTAGTGTTAGTGTACGGGTTAGGATTAGGGGACGGGTGAGGGTCAGGCTTCGGGGAAGGGTTAGGGTTAGGGTTCGGGCTAGGGTTAGGGTTAGGGGACGGGGACGGTTTAGGGTCCAGGGGAGGGTAAGACAACGCATTAGGGGGAGCGTACGTGTCAGGGGGCGGGTTAGTGTTAGCGTACGGGTAAGGATTAGGGGACGGGTGAGGGTCAGGCTTCGGGGAAGGGTTAGGGATAGGGTTCGGGCTAGGGTTAGGGTTAGGGGACGGGGACGGTTTAGGGTCCAGGGGAGGGTACGACAACGCTTTAGGGGGAGCGTACGTGTGAGGGCGCGGGTTAGTGTTAGCGAACGGGTTAGGGTTAGGGGACGGGTGAGGGTCAGGCTTCGGGGAAGGGTTAGAGTTAGGATTCTGGCTAGGGTTAGGGTTAGGGGACGGGGATGGCTTAGCGTCCAGGGGAGGGTACGACAACGCTTTAGGGGGAGCGTACATGTGAGGGCGCGGGTTAGTGTTAGCGTACGAGTTAGGATTAGGGGATGGGTGAGGGTCAGGCTTGGAGGAATGGTTAGGGTTAGGGTTCGGGCTAGGGTTAGGGTTAGGGGATGGGGACGATTCAGGGTCCAGGGGAGGGTACGACAACGCTTTAGGGGGAGCGTACGTGTGGGGGCGCGGGTTAGTGTTAGCGTACCGGTTAGGGTTAGGGGATGGGTGAGGGTCAGGCTTCGGGGAAGGGTTAGGATTAGGGTTCGTGGTAGGGTTAGGGTTAGGGGACGGGGAAGGTTCAGGGTCCAGGGGAGAGTCCGACAACGCTTTAGGGGGAGCGTACGTGTGAGGGCGCGGTTTAGTGTTAGCGTACGGGTTAGGATTAGAGGACGGGTGAGGGTCAGGCTTCGGGGAAGGGTTAGGGTTAGGGTTTGGGCTAGGGTTAGGGTTACGGGACGGGGACGGTTTAGGGTCCAGGGGAGGGTACGACAACGCTTTAGGGGGAGCGTACGTGTGAGGGCGTGGGTTAGTGTTAGCGTACGGGTTAGGATTATGGGACGGGTGAGGGTCAGGCTTCGGGGAAGGGTTAGGGTTCGGGCTAGGGTTAGGGTTAGGGGACGGGGACGGTTTAGGGTCCAGGGGAGGGTACGAAAACGCTTTAGGGGGAGCGTACGTGTGAGGGCGTGGCTTAGTGTTAGCGTACGGGTTAGAATTAGGGGACGGTTGAGGGTCAGGCTTCGGGGAAGGGTTAGGGTTAGGGTTCGGGCTAGGGTTAGGGTTAGGGGACGGGGACGGTTTAGGGTCCACGGGAGGGTACGACAATGCTTTAGGGGGAGCGTACGTGTGAGGGCGCGGGTTAGTGTTAGTGTACGGGTTAGGATTAGGGGACTGGTGAGGGTCAGGCTTCGGGCAAGGTTTAGGGTTAGGGTTCGGGCTAGGGTTAGGGTTAGGGGACGGGGACGGTTTAGGGTCCAGGGGAGGTTACGACAACGCTTTAGGGGGAGCGTACGTGTGAGGGCACGGGTTAGTATTAGCGTACGGGTTAGGATTAGGGGACGGGTGAGGGTCAGGCTTCGGGGAAGGGTTAGGGTTAGGTTCGGGATAGGGTTAAGGTTAGGGGAAGGGGAGGGTTTAGGGTCTAGGGGAAGGTACGACAACGCTTTAGGGGGAGCGTACGTGTGAGTGCGCGGATTAGTGTTAGCGTACGGTTTAGGATTAGGGGACGGGTGTGGGTCAGGCTTCGGGGAAGGGTTAGGGTTAGGGTTCGGGCTAGGGTTAGGGTTAGGGGACGGGGACGGTTTAGGGTCCAGGGGAGGGTACGACAACGCTTTAGGGGGAGCGTACGTGTGAGGGCACGGCTTAGTGTTAGCGTACGGTTTAGGATTAGGGGACAGGTGAGGGTCAGGCTTCGGGGAAAGGTTAGGGTTAGGGTTCGGGCTAGGGTTAGGGTTAGGGGACGGGGAAGGTTTAGGGTCCAGGGGAGGGTACGACAACGCTTTAGGGGGAGCGTACGTGTGAGGGCGCGGGTTAGTGTTAGCGTACGGGTTAGGATTAGGGGACGGGTGAGGGTCAGGCTTCGGGGAAGGGTTAGGGTTAGGGTTCGGGCTAGGGTTACAGTTAGGGGACGGGGACGGTTTAGGGTCCAGGGGAGGGTACGACAACGCTTTAGGGGGAGCGTACGTGTGAGGGCGTGGGTTAGTGTTAGCGTACGGGTTAGGATTAGGGGACGGGTGAGGGTCAGGCTAAGGGCAAGGGTTAGGGTTAGGGTTCGGGCTAGGGTTAGGGTTAGTGGACGGGGACGGTTTAGGGTCCAGGGGAGGGTACGACAACGCTTTAGGGGGAGCGTACGTGTGAGGGCGTGGGTTAGTGTTAGCGTACGGGTTAGGATGTGGGGACGGGTGAGGGTCAGGCTTCGGGGAAGGGTTAGGGTTAGGGTTTGGTGTAGGGTTAGGGTTAGGGGACGGGGACGGTTTAGGGTCCAGGGGAGGTTACGACAACGCTTTAGGGGGAGCATACGTGTGAGGGCGCGGCTTAGTGTTAGCGTACGGGTTAGGATTAGGGGACAGGTGAGGGTCAGGCTTCAGAGAAGGTTTAGGGTTAGGGTTCGGGCTAGGGTTAGAGTTAGGGGACGGGGACGGTTTAGGGTCCAGGGGAGGGTACGACAATGCTTTAGGGGGAGCGTACGTGTGAGGGCGCGGGTTAGTGTTAGCGTACGGGTTAGGATTAGGGGACGGGTGAGGGTCAGGCTTCTTGGAAGGGTTAGGGTTAGGGTTCGGGCTAGGGTTAGGGTTAGGGGATGGGGACGGTTTACGGTCCAGGGGAGGGTACGACAACGCTTTATGGGGAGCGTACGTGTGAGGGCGCTGCTTAGTGTTAGCGTACGGGTTAGGATTAGGGGACGGGTGAGGGTCAGGCTTCGGGGAAGGGTTAGGGTTAGGGTTCGGGCTAGGGTTAGGTTTAGGGGACGGGGACGGTTTAGGGTCCAGGGCAGTGTACGACTACGCTTTAGGGGGAGCGTACGTGTGAGGGCGCGGATTAGTGTTAGCGTACGGGTTAGGATTAGGGGACCGGTGAGGGTCAGGCTTTGGGGAAGGGTTAGGGTTAGGGTTCGGGCTAGGGTTAGTGTTAGGGGACGGGGACGGTTTAGGGTCCAGGGGAGGGTACGACAACGCTTTAGGGGGAGCGTACGTGTGAGGGCACGGGTTAGTGTTAGCGTACGTTTTAGGATTAGGGGACGGTTGAGGGTCAGGGTTCGGGGAAGGGTTAGGGTTAGGGTTCGGGCTAGGGTTAGGTTTAGGGGACGGGGACGGTTTAGGGTCCAGGGGAGCGTACGACAACGCTTTAGGGGGAGCGTACGTTTGAGGGCGCTGGTTAGTGTTAGCGTACGGGTTAGAATTAGGTGACGGGTGAGGGTCAGGCTTCGGGAAAGTGTTAGGGTTAGGGTTTGGGCTAGGGTTAGGGTTAGGGGACGGGGAAGGTTTAGGGTCCAGGGGAGGGTACGACAACGCTTTAGGGGGAGCGTACGTGTGAGGGCACGGGTTAGTGTTAGCGTACGGGTTAGGATTAGGTTACAGGTGAAGGTCAGGCTTCGGGGAAGGGTTAGGGTTAGGGTTCGGGCTAGGGTTAGGGTTAGGGGACGGGGACACTATAGGGTCCAGGGGAGGGTACGACAATGCTTTAGCGGGAGCGTACGTGTGAGGGCGCGGGTTAGTGTTAGCGTACGAGTGAGGGTTAGGGGACGGGTGAGGGTCAGGCTTCGGGGAAGGGTTAGGGTTAGGGTTCGGGCTAGGGTTAGGGTTAGGGGACGGGGACGGTTTAGGGTCCAGGGGAGGGTAAGTCAACGCTTTTGGGGGAGCGTACGTGTGAGGGCGCGGGTTAGTGTTAGCGTACGGGTTAGGGTTAGGGGACGGGTGAGAGTCAGGCTTCGGGAGAGGGTTAGGGTTAGGGTTCTGGCTAGGGTTAGGGTTAGGGGACGGGGATGGCTTAGCGTCCAGGGAAGGGTACGACAACGCTTTAGCAGGAGTGTACGTGTGAGGGCGCGGGTTAGTGTTAGCGTACGGGTGAGGATTAGGGGACGGGTGAGGGTCAGGCTTCGGGGAAGGGTTAGGGTTAGGGTTCGGGCTAGGGTTAGGGTTAGGGGACGGGGAAGGTTTAGGGTCCAGGGGAGGGTACGACAACGCTTTAGGGGGAGCGTACGTGTGAGGGCGCGGGTTAGTGTTAGCGTACGGGTTAGGATTAGGGGACGGGTGAGGGTCAGGCTTCGGGGAAGGGTTAGGGTTAGGGTTCGGGCTAGGGTTAGGGTTAGGGGACGGGGACGGTTTAGGGTCCAGGGGAGGGTACGACAACGCTTTAGGGGGAGCGTACGTGTGAAGGCGCGGGTTAGTGTTAGCATACGGGTTAGGATTAGGGGCCAGGTGAGGGTCAGGCTTCAGGGAAGGGTTAGGGTTAGGGTTCCGGCTAGGGTTAGGGTTAGGGGACGGGGACGGTTTACGGTCCAGGGGAGGGTACAACAACGCTTTAAGGGGAGCGTACGTGTGAGGGCGCGGCTTAGTGTTAGCGTACGGGTTAGGATTAGGGGACGGTTGAGGGTCAGGCTTCGGGCAAGGGTTAGGGTTAGGGTTCGGGCTAGGGTTAGGGTTAGAGGACGGGGAAGTTTTAGGGTCCAGGGGAGGGTACGACAACGCTTTAGGGGGAGCGTACGTGTGAGGGCGCGGGTTAGTGTTAGCATACGGGTTAGGATTAGGGGACTGGTGAGGGTCAGGCTTCTGGCAAGGGTTAGGGTTAGGGTTCGGGCTAGGGTTAGGGATAGGGGACAGGGACGGTATAGGGTCCAGGGGAGGGTACGACAATGCTTTAGGGGGAGCGTACGTGTGAGGGCGCGGGTTAGTGTTAGCGTACGTGTTAGGATTAGGGGACGGGTGAGGGTCAGGCTTCGGGGAAGGGTTAGGGTTAGGGTTCGGGCTAGGGTTAGGGTTAGGGGACGGGGACGGTTTAGGGTCCAGGGGAGGGTACGACAACACTTTAAGGGGAGCGTACGTGTGAGGGCGTGGGTTAGTGTTAGCGTACGGGTTAGGATTAGGGGCCGTGTGAGGGTCAGGCTTCGGGGAATGGTTAGGGTTAGGGTTCGGGCTAGGGTTAGGGTTAGGGGACGGGATGGTTTAGGGTCCAGGGGAGGGTACGACAACGCTTTAGGGGGAGCGTACGTGTGAGGGCGTGGGTTACTGTTAGCGTACGGGTTAGGATTAGGGGACGGGTGAGGGTCAGGCTTCGTGCAAGGGTTAGGGTTAGGGTTCGGGTTCGGTCTAGGGTTAGGTTTAGTGGACGGGGACGGTTTAGGGTCCAGGGGAGGGTACGACAACGCTTTAGGGGGAGCGTACGTGTGAGGGCGAGGGTTAGTGTTAGCGTACGGGTTAGGATTAGGGGACTGGTGAGGGTCAGGCTTCGGGCAAGGGTTAGGGTTAGGGTTCGGGCTAGGGTTAGGGTTAGGGGACGGGGACGGTTTAGGGTCCACGGGAGGGTACGACAATGCTTTATGGGGAGCGTACGTGTGAGGGCGCTGGTTAGTGTTAGCGTATGGGTTAAGATTAGGGGACGGGTGAGGGTCAGGCTTCGGGCAAGTGTTAGAGTTAGGGTTTGGGCTAGGGTTAGGGTTAGGGGACGGGGAAGGTTTAGGGTCCAGGGGAGGGTACGACAACGCTTTAGGGGGAACGTACGAGTGAGGGCACGGGTTAGTGTTAGCGTACGGGTTAGGATTAGGGGACGGGTGAGGGTCAGGCTTCGGGGAACGGTTAGGGTTAGGGTTCGGGCTAGGGTTAGGGTTAGGGGACGGGGACGGTTTACGGTCCAGGGGAGGGTACGACAACGCTTTAGGGGGAGCGTACGTGTGAGGGCGCGGGTTAGTGTTAGCGTACGGGTTAGGATTAGGGGACGTGTGAGGGTCAGGCTTCGGGGAAGGGTTAGTGTTAGGGTTCGGGCTAGGGTTAGGGTTAGGGGACGGGGACGGTTTAGGGTCCAGGGGAGGGTACGACAACGCTTTAGCGGGAGCGTACGTGTCAGGGGGCCGGTTAGTGTTAGCGTACGGGTTAGGTTTAGGGGACGGGTGAGGGTCAGGCTTCGGGGAAGTGTTAGGGTTACGGTTCGGGCTAGGGTTAGGGTTAGGGGACGGGGACGGTTTAGGGTACAGGGGAGGGTACGTAAAGGCTTTAGGGGGAGCGTACGTGTGAGGGCGCGGCTTAGTGTTAGCGTACGGGTTAGGGTTAGGGGACGGGTGAGGGTCAGGCTTCGGGGAATGGTTAGGGTTAGGGTTCTGGCTAGGGTTAGGGTTATGGGACGGGTATGGCTTAGCGTCCAGGTGAGGGTACGACAACGCTTTAGGGGGAGCGTACGTGTGAGGGCACGGGTTAGTGTTAGCGTACGGGTTAGGGTTATGGGACGGGTTTGAGTCAGGCTTCGGGGAAGGGTTAGGGTTTGGGTTCGGGCTAGGGTTAGGGTTAGGGGACGGGGACGGTTTAGGGTCCAGGGATGGGTACGACAACGCTTTAGGGGGAGCGTACGTGTGAGGGCGCGGCTTAGTGTTAGCGTTCGGGTTACGATTAGGGGACGGGTGAGGGTCAGGCTTCGGGGAAGGGTTAGGGTTAGGGTTCGGGCTAGGGTTAGGGTTAGGGGACGGGGACGGTTTACGGTCCAGGGGAGGGTACGACAACGCCTTAGGGGGAGCGTACGTGTGAGGGCGCGGCTTAGTGTTAGCGTACGGGTTAGGATTACGGGACGGGTGAGGGTCAGGCCCTGGGAAGTGTCAGGGTTAGGGTTCAGGCTAGGGTTAGGGTTAGGGGACGGGGACGGTTTACGGTCCAGGGGAGGGTACGACAACGCCTTAGGGGGAGCGTACGTGTGAGGGCGCGGCTTAGTGTTAGCGTACGGGTTAGGATTACGGGACGGGTGAGGGTCAGGCCCTGGGAAGTGTCAGGGTTAGGGTTCGGGCTAGGGTTAGGGTTAGGGGACGGGGACGGTTTAGGGTCCACGGGAGGGTACGACAACACTTTAGGGGGAGCGTACGTGTGAGGGCGTGGGTTAGTGTTAGCGTACGGGTTAGGATTAGGGGACGGGTGAGTGTCAGGCTTCGGGCAAGGGTTAGGGTTAGGGTTCGGGCTAGGGTTAGGTTTAGTGGACGGGGACGGTTTAGGGTCCAGGGGAGGGTACGACAATGCTTTAGGGGGAGCGTACGTGTGAGGGCGCGGGTTAGTGTTAGCGTACGGGTTAGGATTAGGGACTGGTGAGGGTCAGCCTGCGGGCAAGGGTTAGGGTTAGGGTTCAGGCTAGGGTTAGGGTTAGGGGACGGGGACGGTTTAGGGTCCACGGGAGGGTACGACAATGCTTTAGGGGGAGCGTACGTGTGAGGGCGCAGGTTAGTGTTAGCGTACGGGTTAGGATTAGGGGACGGGTGAGGGTCAGGCTTCGGGGAAGGGTTAGGGTTTGGTTCGGGCTAGGGTTAGGGTTAGGGGACGGGGACGGTTTAGGGTCCAGGGGAGGGTACGACAACGCTTTAGGGGGAGCGTACGTGTGAGGGCGTGGGTTAGTGTTAGCGTACGGGTTAGGATTAGGGTACGTGTGAGGGTCAGGCTTCGGGGAAGGGTTAGTGTTAGGGTTCGGGCTAGGGTTAGGGTTATGGGACGGGGAAGGCTTAGCGTCCAGGTGAGGGTACGACAACGCTTTACGGGGAGCGTACGTGTGAGGGCGCGGGTTAGTGTTAGCGTACGGGTTAGGGTTAGGGGACGGTTGAGGGTCAGGCTTCGGGGAAGGTTTAGGGTTAGTGTTCAGGCTAGGGTTAGGGTTAGGGGACGGGGACGGTTTAGGGTCCAGGGGAGGGTACGACAATGCTTTAGGGGGAGTGTACGTGTGAGGGCGCGGGTTAGTGTTAGCGTACGGGTGAGGATTAGGGAAAGGGTGAGGGTCAGGCTTCGGGGAAGTGTTAGGGTTAGGGTTCGGGCTAGGGTTAGGGTTATGGGACGGTTATGGCTTAGCGTCCAGGTGAGGGTACGACAACGCTTTAGGGGGAGCGTACGTGTGAGGGCACAGGTTAGTGTTAGCGTACGGGTTAGGGTTATGGGACGGGTGAGGGTCAGGCTTCGGGGAAAGGTTAGGGTTAGGATTCGGGCTAGGGTTAGTGTTAGGGGACGGGGACGGTTTAGGGTCCAGGGATGGGTACGACAACGCTTTAGGGGGAGCGTACGTGTGAGGGCGCGGCTTAGTGTTAGCGTACGGTTTAAGGTTAGGGGACGGTTGAGGGTCAGGCTTCGGGGAAGGGTTAGGGTTAGGGTTCGGGCTAGGTTTAGGGTTAGGGGACGGGGACGGTTTAGGGTCCAGGGGAGGGTACGACAACACTTTAGGGGCAGCGTACGTGTGAGGGCGTGGGTTAGTGTTAGCGTACGGGTGAGGATTAGGGAAAGGGTGAGGGTCAGGCTTCGGGTAAGGGTTAGGGTTAGGGTTCGGGCTAGGGTTAGGGTTAGGGGACGGGGATGGTTTAGGGTCCAGGGATGGGTACGACAACGATTTAGGGGGAGCGTACGTGTGAGGGCGCGGGTTAGTGTTAGCGTACGGGTTAGGATAAGGGGACGGGTGAGGGTCAGGCTTCGGGCAAGTGTTACGTTTAGGGTTCGGTCTAGGTTTAGGGTTAGAGGACGGGGACGGTTTAGGGTCCAGGGGAGGGTACGACAACGCTTTAGGTGGAGCGTACGTGTGAGGGCGCGGGTTAGGTTTAGCGTACGGGTTAGGATTAGGGGACGGGTGAGGGACAGGTTTCGGGCAAGGGTTAGGGTTAGGGTTCGGGCTAGGGTTAGGGTTAGGGGACGTGGACGGTTTAGGGTCCAGGGGAGGGTACGACAACGCTTTAGGGGGAGCGTACGTGTGAGGGCGCGGGTTAGTGTTAGCGTACGGGTTAGGATTAGGGGACGGGTGAGGGTCAGGCTTCGGGCAAGTGTTAGGGTTAGGGTTCGGGCTAGGGTTAGGGTTAGGGGACGGGGACGGTTTAGGGTCCAGGGGAGGGTACGAGAAAGCTTTAGGGGGAGCGTATGTGTGAGGGCGTGGGTTAGTGTTAGCGTACGGGTTAGGATTAGGGTACGTGTGAGGGTCAGGCTTCGGGGAAGGGTTAGTGTTAGGGTTCGGGCTAGGGTTAGGGTTAGGGGACGGGGATGGCTTAGCGTCCAGGTGAGGGTACGACAACGCTTTAGGGGGAGCGTACGTGTGAGGGCGTGGGTTAGTGTTAGCATACGGGTTAGGATGAGGGGACGGGTGAGGGTCAGGCTTCGGGGAAGGTTTAGGGTTAGGGTTCGGGCTAGGGTTAGGGTTAGGGGACGGGGACGGTTTACGGTCCAGGGGAGGGTACGACAACGCTTTAGGGGGAGCGTACGTGTGAGGGCGCGGCTTAGTGTTAGCGTACGGATTAGGATTACGGGACGGGTGAGGGTCAGGCTTCGGCGAAGTGTCAGGGTTAGGGTTCGGGCTAGGGTTAGGGTTAGGGGACGGGGACGGTTTAGGGTCCAGGGGAGGGTACGACAATGCTTTAGGGGGAGCGTACGTGTGAGGGCGCGGGTTAGTGTTAGCGTACGGGTTAGGATTAGGGGACTGGTGAGGGTCAGCCTGCGGGCAAGGGTTAGGGTTAGGGTTTGGGCTAGGGTTAGGGTTAGGGGACGGGGACGGTTTAGGGTCCACGGGAGGGTACGACAATGCTTTAGGGGGAGCGTACGTGTGAGAGCGCGGGTTAGTGTTAGCGTATGGGTTAGGATTAGGGGACGGGTGAGGGTCAGGCTTCGGGGAAGGGTTAGGGTTAGGGTTCGGGCTAGGGTTAGGGTTAGGGGACTGGGACGGTTTAGGGTCCAGGGGAGGGTACGACAACGCTTTAGGGGGAGCGTACGTGTGAGGGCGTGGGTTAGTGTTAGCGTACGGGTTAGGATTAGGGTACGTGTGAGGGTCAGGCTTCGGGGAAGGGTTAGTGTTAGGGTTCGGGCTAGGGTTAGGGTTAGGGGACGGGGATGGCTTAGCGTCCAGGTGAGGGTACGACAACGCTTTAGGGGGAGCGTACGTGTGAGGGCGCGGGTTAGTGTTAGCGTACGGGTTAGGGTTAGGGGACGGTTGAGGGTCAGGCTTCGGGGAAGGGTTAGGGTTAGGGTTCAGGCTAGGGTTAGGTTTAGGGGATGGGGACGGTTTAGGGTCCAGGGGAGGGTACGACAATGCTTTAGGGGGAGCGTATGTGTCAGGGCGCGGGTTAGTGTTAGCGTACGGGTGAGGATTAGGGAAAGGGTGAGGGTCAGGCTTCGGGGAAGTGTTAGGGTTAGGGTTCGGGCTAGGGTTAGGGTTAGGGGACGGGGACGGTGTAGGGTCCAGGGGAGGGTACGACAATGCGTTAGGGGGAGCGTACGTGTGAGGGCGCGGGTTAGTGTTAGCGTACGGGTTAGCATTAGGGGACGGGTGAGGGTCAGGCTTCGGAGAAGGCTTAGGGTTAGGGTTCTGGCTAGGGTTAGGGTTAGGGGACGGGGACGGTTTAGGGTCCAGGGGAGGGTACGACAACGCTTTAGGGGGAGCGTACGTTTGAGGGCGCGGGTTAGTGTTAGCGTACGGGTTAGGATTAGTGGACGGGGAGGGTCAGGCTTCGGGGAAGGGTTACGGTTAGGGTTCGGGCTAGGGTTAGGGTTAGGGGATGGGGACGGTTTAGGGTCCAGGGGAGGGTACGACAACGGTTTAGGGGGAGCGTACGTGTGAGGGCACGGGTTAGTGTTACCATACGGGTTAGGATTAGGGGACGGGTGATGGGAAGGCTTCTGGGAAGAGTTAGGGTTAGGGATCGGGCTAGAATTAGGGTTAGGGGAAGGGGACGGTTTAGTGTCCAGATGAGGGTACGACAACGGTTTAGGGGGAGGGTACGTGTGAGGGCACGTGTTAGTGTTAGCGTACGGGTTAGCATTAGGGGACGGGTGACGGGAAGGCTTCGGGGAAGGGTTAGGGTTAGGGTTCGGGCTAGGGTTAGGGTTAGGGGACGGGGACGGTTTAGGGTCCAGGGGAGGGTACGACAATGCTTTAGGGGGAGCGTACATGTCAGGGCGCGGGGTAGTGTTAGCGTATGGGTGAGGATTAGGGAAAGGGTGAGGATCAGGCTTCGGGGAAGTGTTAGGGTTAGGGTTCGGGCTAGGGTTAGGGTTAGGGGACGGGGACGGTGTAGGGTCCAGGGGAGGGTACGACAACGCTTTAGGGGGAGCGTACGTGTGAGGGCGCGGGTTAGTGTTAGCGTACGGGTTAGGACTTGGGAATGGGTTAGGGTAAGGCTTCGGGGAAGGGTTAGGGTGGATCATACTCTGGGTTCCACATGCATGTTTTAGCTGAAGGAAGAATACCTTAAACCTGGGTAGTTGAAAGCCGTGGAATGGGTACCATGCAATATGACTTCAAAGGGTCTTCATTTGCTCACCGAACCTCTTCAATCCTATCACTGCTGTGTTTATGCCCCTGTACACATGCTTGATTCTCTTTCGGAGACATAGCAATGCATAGGTTTTCAGATACTTACTAGTCAGGTACATTCTTAGGCGTTTAATATGGGGTGTTGAGTCCATTTCATTGAGCAAGGAGTAGCTCTTGTCTATTCCATATTTGGCTTAAGGAACTTTATGTGTGCTCATTTCAATCTCTGGTTTTATGCAGCACCCCAACTCACCTTTCCCCTTAAGCAAGCATAAGTTGGTTTTCTAAATTTGAGACCCTGTTCTGTTTTGGAATTCAGTTCTTGTGTAGCCAAGTTTACATTCCGTGTATTAGTGATATCTTATGATGTTTCTTTTTCTGTGTGACTTATTTCAGTTAGAATTATCGTACCTGAATCCACTCATTATGCTGCTACGGGCCTGATGACATAGATTTCATTGCTGAGTGATACTGCATTGTACGTAAGTACCACAAGTTCTTTATCCATTTTTCACTTTCTGTGATATTGAACTTGTACGGTAAACGAGGTTCTTGTAAACAGAGGCGTCCCAAACTTTGGGGTGGCTGTGTCTTTTTGATTTTAATTTCCCTAAGCTATAGGACCATAAGTGGAAGTGCCCTAGGCTCTGTTGCTTTGTTTTTTAGATGTTTCAGGAAACACCATACACTTCTCCCGAGTGTCTGTTGGCAATTTACATCCCGCCCATCAGCATAACAAGGCTCCCAGTTCTCCATGGCCTGTCCTGCCTTTCTGGATTTTACACTTTTTTCAGATGGCCCGTTTGACCGGGGGGAAGTGAGACTTCATTGTAGTGCAGATTTCCTTTGCAAGCTTGCTTGGTTGGCCAAAAAGGGCGTATGCGTTTTTTCCTGAATATATTCAGGAAAAAACGCATACGCCCTTTTTGGGCAAGTGCATGATTGTGGACGCTCTGCCTCTTTTCCTATGCTTTCAATGCAATTCCAGTCTACCTCCTGAAATCGGTTTCCTGCAATTCTGCCCCGCTTTCAAGTCCTCTTGGCAGCCTTACTTCAGTATATTTTTGGACGATAGCTGTCATTTATAACTCTGCAGGTTTGTGAATTACAGTGCCCCTGAGCTCCTTTCTTCAACTCGCTTTCTTGTGAGCTGGCCGCAACACCGCAGGATGGCTTCAGGCCCTAATCTGGTTCCGGCATGGCACGCTGAGCCTTTGGTTAATTCCTCTTCCTGGTGGGAAATGAGAGTTAAATTTGCCCGTCCAGACACCTCCAGCTAGTCTCTCATTGGTTCTCGCCATTCCTGTTCATCTTCCGCAGAAATTGCAAACTGGGCCAAACAGGAGGTTAAAGGGACTAACTCTCCAAGTCGGGAGAGTGTTAGTAAAGCGTCTGGAATGTTGCACCCGAGTACCAGGGGAGGAAAACTGAGACATATTTGAACACGTCTCCCATTCACACGGTTGATCATACTCTGGGTTCCACATGCATGTTTTAGCTGAAGGAAGAATACCTTAAACCTGGAGAGTTGAGACCCCTGTAATGGGTACCATGCAATATGACTTCAAAGGGTCTTCATTTGCTCACCGAACCTCTCCAATCCTATCACTGCTGCGTTTATGCCCCTGTACACACGCTTGATTCTCTTTTGCAGACATAGCAATCCATAGGTTTTAAGATACTTACTAGTCAGGTACATTCTTAGGCGTTTAATATGGGGTGTTGAGTCCATTTCGTTGAGCAAGGAGTAGCTCTTGTCTATTCCATATTTGGCTTAAGGAACTTTATCTGTGCTCATTTCAATCTCTGGTTTTATGCAGCACCCCAACTCACCTTTCCCCTTAAGCAAGCATAAGTTGGTTTTCTAAATTTGAGACCCTGTTCTGTTTTGGAATTCAGTTCCTGTGTAGCCAAGTTTACATTCCGTGTATTAGTGATATCTTATGATGTTTCTTTTTCTGTGTGACTTATTTCAGTTAGAATCATCGTACCTGAATCTACTCATTATGCTGCTACGGGCCTGATGACATAGATTTCATTGCTGAGTGATACTGTATTGTACGTAAGTACCACAAGTTCTTTATCCATTTTTCACTTTCTGTGATATTGAACTTGTATGGTAAACGAGGTTCTTGTAAACAGAGGCGTCCCAACTATGGGGTGGCTGTGTCTTTTTGATTTTAATTTCCCTAAGCTATAGGACCATAAGTGGAAGTGCCCTAGGCTCTGTTGCTTTGTTTTTTAGATATTTCAGGAAACACCATACACTTCTCCGGAGTGTCTGTTGGCAATTTACATCCCGCCCATCAGCATAACAAGGCTCCCAGTTTTCCATGGCCTGTCCTGCCTTTCTGGATTTTACACTTTTTTCAGATGGCCCGTTTGACCGGGGGGAAGTGAGACTTCATTGTAGTGCAGATTTCCTTTGCAAGCTTGCTTGGTTGGCCAAAAAGCGCGTATGCGTTTTTTCCTGAATATATTCAGGAAAAAACGCATACGCCCTTTTTGGCCAAGTGCATGATTGTGGACGCTCTGCCTCTTTTCCTATGCTTTCAATGCAATTCCAGTCTACCCCCTGAAATCGGTTTCCTGCAATTCTGCCCCGCTTTCAAGTCCTCTTGGCAGCCTTACTTCAGTATATTTTTGGACGATAGCTGTCATTTATAACTCTGCATGTTTGTGAATTACACTGCCCCTGAGCTCCTTTCTTCAACTCGCTTTCTTGTGAGCTGGCCGCAACACCGCAGGATGGCTTCAGACCCTAATCTGGTTCCGGCACGGCACGCTGAGCCTTTGGTTATTTCCTCTTCCTGGTGGGAAATGAGAGTTAAATTTGCCCGTCCAGACCCCTCCAGCTAGTCTCTCATTGGTTCTCCCAATTCCTGTTCATCTTCCGCAGAAATTGCAAACTGGGCCAAACAGGAGGTTAAAGGTGCTGACTCTGCAAGTGGGGAGAGTGTTAGTAAAGCCTCTGGAATGTTGCACCCGAGTACCAGGGGAGGAAAACTGAGACATATTTGAACTTGTCTCCCGATCACACGGTTGATCATACTCTGGGTTCCACATGCATGTTTTTGCTGAAGGAAGAATACATTAAACCTGGAGAGTTGAGACCCGTGGAATGGGTACCATGCAATATGACTTCAAAGGGTCTTCATTTGCTCACTGAACCTCTCCAATCCTATCACTGCTGCATTTATGCCCCTGTACACACGCTTGATTCTCTTTTGGAGACATAGGAATCCATAGGTTTTAAGATACTTACTAGTCAGGTACATTCTTAGGCGTTTAATATGGGGTGTTGAGTCCATTTCGTTGAGCAAGGAGTAGCTCTTGTCTATTCCATATTTGGCTTAAGGAACTTTATCTGTGCTCATTTCAATCTCTGGTTTTATGCAGCACCCCAACTCACCTTTACCCTTAAGCAAGCATAAGTTGGTTTTCTAAATTTGCGACCCTGTTCTGTTTTGGAATTCAGTTCCTGTGTAGCCAAGTTTACATTCCGTGTATTAGTGATATCTTATGATGTTTCTTTTTCTGTGTGACTTATTTCAGTTAGAATCATCGTACCTGAATCCACTCATTATGCTGCTACAGGCCTGATGACATAGATTTCATTGCTGAGTGATACTGCATTGTACGTAAGTACCACAAGTTCTTTATCCATTTTTCACTTTCTGTGATATTGAACTTGTACGGTAAACGAGGTTCTTGTAAACAGAGGCGTCCCAACTTTGGGGTGGCTGTGTCTTTTTGATTTTAATTTCCCTAAGCTATAGGACCATAAGTGGAAGTGCCCTAGGCTCTGTTGCTTTGTTTTTTAGATGTTTCAGGAAACACCATACACTTCTCCCGAGTGTCTGTTGGCAATTTACATCTGGCCCATCAGCATAACTAGGCTCCCATTTCTCCATGGCCTGTCCTGCCTTTCTGAATTTTACACTTTTTTCAGATTGCCCTTTTGACCGGGGGTAAGTGAGACTTCATTGTAGTGCAGATTTCCTTTGCAAGCTTGCTTGGTTGGCCAAAAAGGGCGTATGCGTTTTTTCCTGAATATATTCAGGAAAAAACGCATACGCCCTTTTTGGGCAAGTGCATGATTGTGGACGCTCTGCCTCTTTTCCTATGCTTTCAATGCAATTCCCGTCTACCCCCTGAAATCGGTTTCCTGCAATTCTGCCCCGCTTTCAAGTCCTCTTGGCAGCCTTACTTCAGTATATTTTTGGACGATAGCTGTCATTTATAACTCTGCAGGTTTGTGAATTACAGTGCCCCTGAGCTCCTTTCTTCAACTCGCTTTCTTGTGAGCTGGCCGCAACACCGCAGGATGGCTTCAGGCCCTAATCTGGTTCCGGCATGGCACGCTGAGCCTTTGGTTAATTCCTCTTCCTGGTGGGAAATGAGAGTTAAATTTGCCCGTCCAGACACCTCCAGCTAGTCTCTCATTGGTTCTCGCCATTCCTGTTCATCTTCCGCAGAAATTGCAAACTGGGCCAAACAGGAGGTTAAAGGGACTAACTCTCCAAGTCGGGAGAGTGTTAGTAAAGCGTCTGGAATGTTGCACCCGAGTACCAGGGGAGGAAAACTGAGACATATTTGAACACGTCTCCCATTCACACGGTTGATCATACTCTGGGTTCCACATGCATGTTTTAGCTGAAGGAAGAATACCTTAAACCTGGAGAGTTGAGACCCCTGTAATGGGTACCATGCAATATGACTTCAAAGGGTCTTCATTTGCTCACCGAACCTCTCCAATCCTATCACTGCTGCGTTTATGCCCCTGTACACACGCTTGATTCTCTTTTGCAGACATAGCAATCCATAGGTTTTAAGATACTTACTAGTCAGGTACATTCTTAGGCGTTTAATATGGGGTGTTGAGTCCATTTCGTTGAGCAAGGAGTAGCTCTTGTCTATTCCATATTTGGCTTAAGGAACTTTATCTGTGCTCATTTCAATCTCTGGTTTTATGCAGCACCCCAACTCACCTTTCCCCTTAAGCAAGCATAAGTTGGTTTTCTAAATTTGAGACCCTGTTCTGTTTTGGAATTCAGTTCCTGTGTAGCCAAGTTTACATTCCGTGTATTAGTGATATCTTATGATGTTTCTTTTTCTGTGTGACTTATTTCAGTTAGAATCATCGTACCTGAATCTACTCATTATGCTGCTACGGGCCTGATGACATAGGTTTCATTGCTGAGTGATACTGTATTGTACGTAAGTACCACAAGTTCTTTATCCATTTTTCACTTTCTGTGATATTGAACTTGTATGGTAAACGAGGTTCTTGTAAACAGAGGCGTCCCAACTTTGGGGTGGCTGTGTCTTTTTGATTTTAATTTCCCTAAGCTATAGGACCATAAGTGGAAGTGCCCTAGGCTCTGTTGCTTTGTTTTTTAGATATTTCAGGAAACACCATACACTTCTCCGGAGTGTCTGTTGGCAATTTACATCCCGCCCATCAGCATAACAAGGCTCCCAGTTTTCCATGGCCTGTCCTGCCTTTCTGGATTTTACACTTTTTTCAGATTGCCCTTTTGACCGGGGGGAAGTGAGACTTAATTGTAGTGCAGATTTCCTTTGCAAGCTTGCTTGGTTGGCCAAAAAGGGCGTATGCGTTTTTTCCTGAATATATTCAGGAAAAGACGTATACGCCCTTTTTTCCTAAGTGCATCATTGTGGACGTTCTGCCTCTTTTCCTATGCTTTCAATGCAATTCCAGTCTACCTCCTGAAATCGGTTTCCTGCAATTCTGCCCCGCTTTCAAGTCCTCTTGGCAGCCTTACTTCAGTATATTTTTGGACGATAGCTGTCATTTTATAACTCTGCAGGTTTGTGAATTACAGTGCCCCTGAGCTCCTTTCTTCAACACGCTTTCTTGTGTGCTGGCCGCAACACTGCAGGATGGCTTCAGGCCCTAATCTGGTTCCGGCACGACACGCTGAGCCTTTGGTTAATTCCTCTTCCTGGTGGGAAATGAGAGTTAAATTTGCCTGTCCAGACACCTCCAGCTAGTCTCTCATTGGTTCTCCCTATTCCTGTACATCTTCCGCAGAAATTGCAAACTGGGCCAAACAGGAGGTTAAACGGACTGACTCTCCAAGTCGGGAGAGTGTTAGTAAACCTTCTGGAATGTTGCACTCGAGTACCAGGGTACGAAAACTGAGACATATTTGAACAAGTCTCCCGATCACATGGTTGATCATACTCTAGGTTCCACATGCATGTTTTAGCTGAAGGAAGAATACCTTAAACCTGGGTAGTTGAAACCCGTGGAATGGGTACCATGCAATATGACTTCAAAGGGTCTTCATTTGCTCACCGAACCTCTCCAATCCTATCACTGCTGCGTTTATGCCCCTGTACACATGCTTGATTCTCTTTCGGAGACATAGCAATCTATAGGTTTTAAGATACTTACTAGTCAGGTACATTCTTAGGCGTTTAATATGCGGTGTTGAGTCCATTTCGTTGAGCAAGGAGTAGCTCTTGTCTATTCCATATTTGGCTTAAGGAACTTTATCTGTGCTCATTTCAATCTCTGGTTTTATGCAGCACCCCAACTCACCTTTCCCCTTAAGCAAGCGTAAGTTGGTTTTCTAAATTTGAGACCCTGTTCTGTTTTGGAATTCAGTTCCTGTGTAGCCAAGTTTACATTCCATGTATTACTGATATCTTATGATGTTTCTTTTTCTGTGTCACTTATTTCACTTAGAATCATCATACCTGAATCCACTCATTGTGCTGCTAAGGGCCTGATGACATAGATTTCATTGCTGAGTGATATTGCTTTGTAAGTAAATACCACAACTTCTTTATCCATTTTTCACTTTCTGCGATGTTGAACTTGTACTGTAAACGAGGTTCTTGTAAAGAGAGGCGTCCCAAATTTTGGGGTGGCTGTGTCTCTTTTATTTTAATTTCCCTAAGCTATAGGACCATAAGTGGAAGTGCTCTAGGCTCTGTAGCTTTGTTTTATAGATGTTTCAGGAAACACCATACACTTCTCCCGAGTGTCTGTTGGCAATTTACATCCCGCCCATCAGCATAACAAGGCTCCCAGTTCTCCATGGCCTGTCCTGCATTTCTGGATTTTACACTTTTTTCAGATGGCCCTTTTGACCGGGGGGAAGTGAGACTTCATTGTAGTGCAGATTTCCTTTGCAAGCTTGCTTGGTTGGCCAAAAAGGGCGTATGCGTTTTTTCCTGAATATATTCAGGAAAAAACGCATACACCCTTTTTGGCCAAGTGCATCATGGTGGACGTTCTGCCTCTTTTCCTATGCTTGAAATGCAATTCCAGTCTACCTCCTGAAATCGGTTTCCTGCAATTCTGCCCCGCTTTCAAGTCCTCTTGGCAGCCTTACTTCAGTCTATTTTTGGACGATAGCTGTCATTTATAACTCTGCAGGTTTGTGAATTACAGTGCCCCTGAGCTCCTTTCTTCAACTCGCTTTCTTGTGAGCTGGCCGCAACACCGCAGGATGGCTTCAGGCCCTAATCTGGTTCCGGCACGGCACGTTGAGCCTTTGGTTAATTCCTCTTCCTGGTGGGAAATGAGAGTTAAATTTGCCCGTCCAGACACCTCCAGCTAGTCTCTCATTGGTTCTCGCTATTCCTGTTCATCTTCCGCAGAAATTGCAAACTGGGCCAAACAGGAGGTTAAAGGGACTGACTCTCCAAGTCGGGAGAGTTTTAGTAAAGCGTCTGGAATGTTGCACCCGAGTACCAGGGTACGAAAACTGAGACATATTTGAACACGTCTCCCAATCACACGGTTGATCATACTCTAGGTTCCACATGCATGTTTTAGCTGAAGGAAGAATACCTTAAACCTGGGTAGTTGAAACCCGTGGAATGGGTACCATGCAATATGACTTCAAAGGGTCTTCATTTGCTCACCGAACCTCTCCAATCCTATCACTGCTGCGTTTATGCCCCTGTACACACGCTTGATTCTCTTTCGGAGACATAGCAATCCATAGGTTTTAAGATACTTACTAGTCAGGTACATTCTTAGGTGTTTAATATGCGTTGTTGAGTCCATTTCGTTGAACAAGGAGGAGCTCTTGTCTATACCATATTTGGTTTAAGCAACTTTATCTGTGCTCATTTCCATCCATGGTTTTATGCAGCACCCCAACTCACCTTTACCCTTAAGCAAGCATAAGTTGGTTTTCTAAATTTGAGACCCTGTTCTGTTCTGTAATTCAGTTCCTGTGTAGCCAAGTTTACATTCCATGTATTACTGATATCTTATGATGTTTCTTTTTCTGTGTGACTTATTTCAGTTAGAATCATCATACCTGAATCCACTCATTGTGCTGCTAAGGGCCTGATGACATAGATCTCATTGCTGAGTGATATTGCTTTGTAAGTAAATACCACAACTCCTTTATCCATTTTTCACTTTCTGCAATGTTGAACTTGTACTCTAAACGAGGTTCTTGTAAACAGAGCCGTTCCAAACTTTGATGTAGCTGTGTTTTTTTGATTTTAATTTCCCTAAGCTATAGAACCATAAGTGGAAGTGCCCTAGGCTCTGTTGCTTTGTTTTTTAGATGTTTCAGGAAACACCATACACTTCTCCCGAGTGTCTGTTGGCAATTTACATCCCGCCCATCAGCATAACAAGGCTCCCAGTTCTCCATGGCCTGTCCTGCCTTTCTGGATTTTACACTTTTTTCAGAAGGCCCTTTTGACAGGGGGGAAGTGAGACTTCATTGTAGTGCAGATTTCCTTTGCAAGTTTGTTTGGTTGGCCAAAAAGGGCGTATGCGTTTTTTCCTGAATATATTCAGGAAAAAACGCATACGCCCTTTTTGGCTAAGTGCATCATTGTGGACGTTCTGCCTCTTTTCCTATGCTTTCAATGCAATTCCAGTCTACCTCCTGAAATCGGTTTCCTGCAATTCTGCCCCGCTTTCAAGTCCTCTTGGCAGCCTTACTTCAGTCTATTTTTGGACGATAGCTGTCATTTATAACTCTGCAGGATTGTGAATTACAGTGTCCCTGAGCTCCTTTCTTCAACTCGCTTTCTTTTGAGCTGGCCGCAACACCGCAGGATGGCTTCAGGCCCTAATCTGGTTCCAGCACGGCACGCTGAGCCTTTGGTTATTTACTCTTCCTGGTGGGAAATGAGAGTTAAATTTGCCCGTCCAGACACCTCCAGCTAGTCTCTCATTGGTTCTCCCTATTCCTGTTCATCTTCCGCAGAAATTGCAAACTGTGCCAAACAGGAGGTTAAAGGCACTGACTCTCCAAGTGGGGAGACTGTTAGTAAAGCGTCTGGAATGTTGCACCCGAGTACCAGGGGAGGAAAACTGAGACATATTTGAACACGTCTCCCGTTCACACGGTTGATCATACTCTGGGTTCCACATGCATGTTTTAGCTGAAGGAAGAATACCTTAAACCTGGAGAGTTGAGACCCGTGGAATGGGTACCATGCAATATGACTTCAAAGGGTCTTCATTTGCTCACCGAACCTCTCCAATCCTATCACTACTGCGTTTATGCCCCTGTACACACGCTTGATTCTCTTTTGGAGACATAGCAATCCATAGGTTTTAAGGTACTTACTAGTCAGGTACATTCTTAGGCGTTTAATATGGGGTGTTGTGTCCATTTCGTTGAGCAAGGAGTAGCTCTTGTCTATTCCATATTTGGCTTAAGGAACTTTATCTGTGCTCATTTCAATCTCTGGTTTTATGCAGCACCCCAACTCACCTTTCCCCTTAAGCAAGCATAAGTTGGTTTTCTAAATTTGAGACCCTGTTCTGTTCTGTAATTCAGTTCCTGTGTAGCCAAGTTTACATTCCGTGTATTAGTGATATCTTATGATGTTTCTTTTTCTGTGTGACTTATTTCAGTTAGAATCATCGTACCTGAATCCACTCATTATGCTGCTACGGGCCTGATGACATAGATTTCATTGCTGAGTGATACTGCATTGTACGTAAGTACCACAAGTTCTTTATCCATTTTTCACTTTCTGTGATATTGAACTTGTACGGTAAACGAGGTTCTTTTAAACAGAGGCGTCCCAAACTTTGGGGTGGCTGTGTCTTTTTGATTTTAATTTCCCTAAGATATAGGACCATAAGTGGAAGTGCCCTAGGCTATGTTGCTGTGTTTTTTAGATGTTTCAGGAAACACCATACACTTCTCCCGAGGTTCTGTTGGCAATTTACATCCCGCCCATCAGCATAACAAGGCTCCCAGTTTTCCATGGCCTGTCCTGCCTTTCTGGATTTTACACTTTTATCAGATGGCCCTTTTGACCGGGGGGAAGTGAGACTTCATTGCAGTGCAGATTTCCTTTGCAAGTTTGCTTGGTTGGCCAAAAAGGGCGTATGCGTTTTTTCCTGAATATATTCAGGAAAAAACGCATACGCCCTTTTTGGCCAAGTGCATCATTGTGGACGTTCTGCCTCTTTTCCTATGCTTTCAATGCAATTCCAGTCTACCTCCTGAAATCGGTTTCCTGCAATTCTGCCCCGCTTTCAAGTCCTCTTGGCAGCCTTACCTCAGTATATTTTTGGATGATAGCTGTCATTTATAACTCTGCTGGTTTGTGAATTACAGTGCCCCTGAGCTTCTTTCTTCAATTCCCTTTCTTGTGAGCTGGCCGCAACACTGCAGGATGGCTTCAGGCCCTAATCTGGTTCCGGCATGGCACGCTGAGCCTTTGGTTAATTCCTCTTCCTGGTGAGAAATGACAGTTAAATTTGCCTGTCCAGACACCTCCAGCTAGTCTCTCATTGGTTCTCCCTATTCCTATTCATCTTCCGAAGAAATTACAAACTGGGTCAAAGAGGAGTTTAAAGGCACTGACTCTCCAAGTCGGGACAGTGTTAGTAAAGCGTCTGGAATGTTGCACCCGAGTACCAGGGGACGAAAACTGAGACATATTTGAACACGTCTCCCAATCACATGGTTGATCATACTCTGGGTTCCACATGCATGTTTTAGCTGAAGGAAGAATACCTTCAACCTGGAGAGTTGAGACCCGTGGAATGGGTACCATGCTATATGACTTCAAAGGGTCTTCATTTGCTCACTGAACCTCTCCAATCCTGTCACAGCTGTGGTTATGCCCCTGTACACACGCTTGATTCTCTTTTGGAGACATAGCCATCCATACGTTTTAAGATTCTTACTAGTCAGGTATATTCTTAGGCGTTTAATATGGGGTGTTGAGTCCATTTCGTTGAGCAAGGAGCAGCTCTTGTCTATTCCATATTTGGCTTAAGGAACTTTATCTGTGCTAATTTCAAACTCTGGTTTTATGCAGCACCCCAACTCACCTTCCCCCTTAAGAAAGCATAAGTTGGTTTTCTAAACTTGAGACCTTGTTCTGTTTTGTAATTCAGTTCCTGTGTAGCCAAGTTCACATTCTGTGTATTAGTGATACCTTATGATGTTTCTTTTCTGTGTGACTTATTTCAGTTCGAATCATAATACCTGAATCCACTCATTATGCTGCTACAGGCCTGATGACATAGATTTCATTGCTGAGTGATATTGCATTGTACGCAAGTACCACAACTTCTTTATCCATTTTTCACTTTCTGCGATATTGAACTTGTACCGTAAATGAGGTTCTCGTAAACAGAGCCGTCCCAAACTTTGGGGTGGCTGTGTCTTTTTGATTTTAATTTCCCTAAGCTATAGGACCATAAGTGGAAGTGCCCTAGGCTCTGTTGCTTTGATTTTTAGATGTTTTAGGAAACACCATACACTTCTCCAGAGTGGCTGTTGGCAATTTACATCCCGCCCATCAGCATAAGAAGCTCCCAGTTATCCATGGCCTGTCCTGCCTTTATGGATTTTACACTTTTTTCAGATGGCCCTTTTGACCAGGTGGAAGTGAGACTTCATTGTAGTGCAGATTTCCTTTGCAAGCTTGCTTGGTTGGCCAAAAAGTGCGTATGCGTTTTTTCCTGAATATGTTCAGGAAAAAACACATACGCCCTTTTTGGCCAAGTGCATCATTGTCGAGGTTCTGACTCTCTTCATATGTTTTCAATGCAATTCCAGTCTACCTCCTGAAGTCGGTTTCCTGCAATTCTGCCTTGCTTTCAATGCCTCTTCATAGCCTTACCTCAATATATTTTTTGAAAATAATTGGCCTTTATAACTCTGCAGGTTTTTGAATTTCAGTGGCCCTTAGCTCCATTTTTCAGCTCTTATTTTTGTGGTCTTGCCCCATAACCACAGGATTCCTTGAAGCCCTATTTTTCTTCTGGGGCACCTTGCTGTGCCTTTGGTTAATTCTTCTTACTGATGTGAAATTAGAGTGACATGTGCCCATTGAAACCGCTACAGCTAGTTTCTCACTGGTTCCCCCTATTCCCATTCATCCTCCGCACTAACTGCAGACTGTGCGATACCAGAACTTAAAGGCATTGACTCTCCATGTGGGGATGTTGTTAGTAAAGCGGCTGGAATGTCGATCCGGAGCCCCAGGAGAGGAAAAATGAGGTGTGTTTTAGAAACCTTTCCCGATCATATGGTATACCAGTCGCTGGGTTTCCCAAGCATGGTTTAGCTGTAGGAAGATTCCCTTCAACCTGGAGTGTTGGGACCCTTGGACTGAGTAGCATGAAGTATTGCATTAAACTTTCGGCAGTTGCTCACCAAAGCTCACCAATCCTGTCAGCCCCAAGTGTCCAGCCTTATGTCTTATCCAGCTGTGGGTTTATATGTGGTCAATCCAGGTTGCATCACAGCCCCTGAGCGAATTTTGTAAGAATTTTTCTCTCTTTCATTGTTTCAGCGTTTTGTTTTTAAAATTTATTTCTATAATGGGGTTTAGCTCATTTTCACTGCTGTGTTTGTGCCGCTCTGCACACACTTGATTCCCTTATGGAGATATATCAATACATGGGTTTTAAGATTCTTATTACTCAGATATATTTCTCTGCGGTGTATAGGGTGTGTTGAGGCCAGTTCATTGAGCAAGGTGTAGATCTTGTCTAATACCTATTTGGTTTATTGAACGGTATCTGTGCTAATTTCAAACTCTGGTTTTATGCATCACCCCACCTCTCCTTTCCCCTTAAGCTGACATAAGTGTGTTTTCTAAATGTGAGACACTGTTCTGTTCTGTAATTCATTTCTTGTGCAGCCATATTTACCCTCCCTCTATAAGTGATATCTTATGATATGTTTCTTTTTCTGTTTGACTTATTTCAAGTAGTATTATCGGACCTAAATCCACTCTTTATCCTTCTACTAGCCTTATTACATTGATTTCATGGTGAAGAGATATTCCATTGTACATAAGTACCACATCTTCTTTATCCATTGTTCTCTTTCCTGGGATATTTAAGGTGTACTGAAGTTGAGGTTCTTGTAAACAGAGTAGCCCTAAACTGTGGTGTGCTTGTGTCTTGTTGATTTTTAGACTTCCCTAGATATACTCCCATGATTGGAAGTGTCCTATGCTCTGTAGCTCTGTTTTTTAGATGATTTAGGAACCACCATACACTTCTCCAGAGTGGCTCTTGGCAGTTCACACACTGCCCATCAGCGTATAAAGGCTCCCTGTTCTCCATGGCCTGTCCTGCATTTCTGGTTTTTACAATTTTTTAGGATGGCCCTTTTGACCGGTGGGAAGTGAGACTTCTTTGTTGTGCACATTTGCATTGCTTGCTTGCTTCGTTGCCCATAAAGTGCGTATGCGTTTTTTCCTGGATATAATCAGGAAAAAACGCATACGCCCTTTTGGGCCAACTGCATCGTTGTCGAAATTCTGCCGCTTTTCATGTGCGTTAAAGACGAGTCCAATCTATCTCTTGAAATCTGTTTCTTGCAATTCTGTCTTGCATTCAGATCCTCTTCTTTGCCTTACCTCAACATATTTTTGGACGTTAGTTTTCATTTATAACTCTGCAGGTTTGTGAATTGCAGTGACCCTGAGCTCCATTTTTTAAGTTGCTCTTTTGTGAGCTGGCCTCAAACCCGCAGGATTGCTTCAGGCCCTATTTTGGCTCTGGCGAGGCAGGCTGAGCCTTTCTTTAATTCTTATTCTTAATGGGAAATTAGAGTGATATGTGCCCGTCCAAACCCCTACAACTCTTCTCTCATTGGTTCCCCCTCTTCCCGTTCGTCCTCCTCACAATTTGCAAAATGTGTGAAACAGAAGTTTAAATGTCCTGATTCTCCAAGTGGGGAGATTCTAAGTAGCGTGGCTGGAATGGTGAACAGGAGCACCAGGAGAGGATAAATGAGGTGCATTTTAGACACATCTCCCGATCACATGGTGTTCAGTCCTCTGGGTTTTCCATGCATGTTTTAGCTATAGGAAGATCCCTTGAACCTGCAGATTTGGGACCCATTGAATGGGTACCAGGTAGTATTACTTTAAAGGGTGTGCATTTCCTCACCCAACCTCACATTTCTCTTAGCGCAAACAGTTTCCAGCCTTATGTCTCATCCTGCTGTGGGTCTAGATGTGTTCAATCCATGTTGCATCACCGTCCCTGAGGAAAAGTTGTAAGAGTTTTTCTCTGTCTCTCTGTCGTTTATTTTTTTCAATTTATTACTATATTGGTTACAGCTGATTTTCAAAGCTCTGTTTCTTGCTGCTGTACATCCACTTGATTCACGTACAGAGAGACATCAATAAATTCTTTTTCAGATTCTTACCAGTCGTATATATTCTTTTCCGGTGACTTGAGTGTGCTGAGTGCAGTTCTTTTAGCTACCGTGTAGGCCTTGTTGATTATCAGTTTGGTATTTGGAATGGTATCTTTGCTAATTTCAACCTCCTGGATGATGCCTCACCCCTCCCCACCTTTCCCGTTTAGCAGCCTTATGCGTGTTTTCTACATATTTGACTATGTTTTTGTTTTGTAATTTATTTCATGTGTAGCCATTTTGGATTCCACCTTTAAGTGATATCTTATGATATGTGTCTTTTTCTTTTTGAATTCTGTCACTTAGAATGATCATACGTAACTCCTCCGGAGTTGTTACAACTGGCCATATTTCATTGATTTCCAGGCTGAATAATATTCCACTCTACCTAAGTACCACATCTCTATCCATTTTTTCCCTCCAGAGACATTTAAGTTATATCCTAGTCGAGGATCTTTTAAACAGAGAGGGGGTAAACATTGGGGTGCCTGTGTCCTCTCGATTTTTGTTTTTCCCAAGATATACGCCCATGAGTGCAAGTGCCCTATGCTCTGTAGCTCATTTTTTAGATGCTTTAGTAAACACAATACACTTCTCCAGAATGGCCGTTGGCAATATACATTTCCACTATAAGTCTCACAGGGCTCCCTCTTCTCGTTGCCCTGTCCTGCATTTCTGTTGTTTACGCTTTATGAGGATGGCTCTTCTGACTGATGCGAAGTGATATCTTTTGTAGTATTGACTTCCAGTGCCCACCTGTTTGGTTGGCTAAAAAAGTGTATGCCCTTTTCTTGAATATATACAGAAAAGAACGCATACACCCTTTTTGGCCAACTGCAATGTTGGCAATGTTCAGCTCCTTTTCTTGTGCTTAATGGCGAGTCCTTTCTACCTCCTCAAATCCCTTTCCTGCCATTCTCCCTTGCTTACAAGTCCTTTTCTCTGACTTTCCTCAAGACATTTTTCAGTGATGGATATTTTCAACTCTGCAGTTTTGTGAATTTTACTGCCCCTGAGTTCCATTGTTCAACTCGTGTTTATGGGAACTGGCCACAAAGCAGCGGGATTTCCTCAAGCCCTATACTGTTTCCATGGGCAACCCTAGCCTTTGGTCAATTCGTCTTCCTGATTGGAAATTAGAGTGACATGTGCCTGTCTGAACACCTAGGACTTGTCTCTCATTGTTCCTCATCCTTCCGCTTCATCCTCTGGACAAATTCCAAACTGTACGCAACAGGATGTTGACAGTGCTGACATCTCCAAGTGGGGAGACTGTTAGTAAAGACGCTGGAGGGGTGAACCCGAGCACCAGGAGATGAGGAGATGAGATGCCTTTTCCAAACTCTTCCCGATCAGACGGTATACCATCCTCTGGGTGTGACAGACATGTTTTAGCAGTAGGAAGAGTCCCATTCATGTAAGGAGAACACCAGGGCTGTTTCAAAATCAGTGTCTCCCCGAAACCCAAACTGGGGAATTTTTTAAGCTACGGCTACACATATGTTCATTAAGGGCCTTGGGAAGTAGGCAGAGTCCAAACTTTAGATGATTGAAGTCTTCAGGGTCAGAAGCACTCACCACCAGCTTCCCTTAGGCTACACTTTAACTGTCATTGATAGATGATGTCAATAAAAATATCTATTCTTTTTCAGATTATTTCCCCTTATAGGTTATTGCAAAATGTTGAGTGTAGTTCCCTGTGCTATACAGTAGTTCCTTGTTGATGATCTATTTTATACATAGCAGTGTGTATGTGTTCATTCCAAACTGTTAATTTATCCCTCCTCCCACCTTTCCCCTTTGGTAATAATAAATTATAAGATTTTATACTTCTCAGAAATGGGGGAGCTGAAAGAGAGGTATCATTTTCAATGGAAAAGCATTTAAAACAAGATTGAAGGTTTAACCAAGATTATTAGCTGTACATCCTTGGAAAGAAATCACTTCGTTTCTCTAATATTGACCTGACAAATAAGACAAACCTTTTCACTGAACTTGCTTATAAAAAGTGATGGAAATATCAAATGGAAGTGTTAAAAACATCTTATTTTACCCGAGCCTTATACACTGTTCTATGTTAACTACAGTTTGGCTCACACATCTGTTCATTGAGGTTACAATAGTCTCAATTTCTGTTACTGATCCTCCAGAGTGGACCCCAACAAGTGTCCCCCTGCCCAGTGTCATTGGGGCCAACAGATCGAGACTGAGTTTGGTTCACAAGCAAAGGAAACTTTATATTTTGATCAGAGAATGGAGAGGTGAGAGCATGCACTACCCCGTGGGCTGTGGGCTGGGCTGCTGTGTAGAGATCCTGTCAGAGTCAGTGGGAGGGAGGGAGGCGGCGGAGCTCTCGAGGGCCGGGTTGGCTGTAGCTCAGGCTCTATATCGTGGAGTCTGCACTGGGCCCCAGGAGCTGAGGTGTCGACCCAGCCATTCTGCACTAGGAAATCTGGTCTGAAGTGCCGGGTGTGGAACCTCTGCATGCGGGACCCTAGAAGCACGTGAAATTAGACAAAGCACAAAGGATAAAAAAGGTTAGACTTGACTTTATTGCCCAGATTCTATTTTTATCTCCCAGGGATTTTTAATGGGCTTTGCTGGGGACAAACCCCTCCTCTGCCTTTTGTCCCATTCCTCATTCTTGGAGTGCTGAGGGTGCAGACCCTTCTTCTGTAACTGCTGAGTGCTGAGTTGGGAGCCCTCATACCATGGGGCGAGGGTCAGAGCTTCTCCCCAGCAGCCTCCCGGTGACGTTGATTGTCCCCAGGACCCCTGCCTCCCTGCTCGTCCACCTGAGCACCAGCATTGGAAGTGTTATAGATTCTAATGACCTTTAAGGGTCCAGGAAAGAGATGTGCAGAGACGCTGTGGGGGCCGGTTTCACCCCGCCCCACACTTGTTCGGCCACCTTAGGCTGACCGTCTCTGCCAGCCTAGATGCTCTGACCAGTAGTCTGCGCTTTCTTCAATTAGGCCCCTGAATTAACGTACAAACAGCACCAGGTGTCAGAGCCCTGCCCGCTCAACTCCCAGACAGTCCAGGGTCAGTGGTGATCAAGGACCATGATGGCTACTGAGTCAACAGCCTTTTGAAGTAAACAGGAGTCCAGCCGGTCTTATTGGCCACCATCATCACGGTGTCTGTAGGCTTTTCTATGGTGACAGTGTGGTATACTGTTCCCCCGCCAAGATTATTAGCTCCCCTCTGGGTGCAGTAAGTCCTGCAAGCAGTAGTCTACTCTTTTGGGACACACTCTTGTTGTTTTATGAGAGAAACTCCAGGTCAAGTGATGTTCACACGAGTCGTCATGGTGCCCTGTTGCCCCCGGTTATCTCTCTGGATGTTGGAGTTGGAGGGCCTCCTCACTCGAGGTCGGTGTGCCCACGGAGCGAACCCTGCAACTTCAGGGCATGGTTGGTGGTTAGGATCACCACGTGGGGTCCTTTTCCCTTAGGAGGGAGGTGGCCTTTTGGGCTGCTGATTTCCAGGTTTTTAGATACCGCCAGTATCTTGGCCAGATGTGGCAGTGGGCCAAGCCCCTTAGTGACCGTAGTTTATCCTACCTGGATGGCATTCTTGCATTGTTCCATTTCAAGTGGTCCCAGTTTTTGCACTAATTCTCCAATGGCGATTCACCTTTCACCGGGAATGTAAAGGTCAAAGGGTTTAGCTAAATTAGGGAGTTCCAGGGCAAGGGTCTGAATTGACTGCTCTTTCCATTCTTGAAAGGCCACTTCTGGATTCTATTCAAAAGGATCATCATCTTTTCCTTTCAGTGTTTCATATAGAGGCCCAGCTAGTAGACTGTAGTTAGGGATCCAGAAGCAGCAAACCCTGGCCTCCCCAGGAACCCCTAAGCTGTCTTCTAGTTTTAGAAAGGGGTAAGGCTGAAAATGGTTTCTTCCCTTTCCTGGGATGGGCTTCTCTGACCTTCTGTGAGAATGAAGCCCAGGCAGGTCACCGCAGTCTGTGATATTTGAGCTTTTTCTTGGACAACTTCTATCCTTTATTGGCTTGGTAGTTCAGAGGCCTCCTTAGTAGGGCTGGCGATCAGAATGTCGTCTGCATATTGAAGGAGGGTTTCCTTTTCCAGAGGTAGAACTTTTAGGTCTTTAGCTAAGCTTTCCCCAAAGATGGTGTGGGAATTTTTGCACCCTTGGGGCCAGACGGCCCGGAAGTATTGTTTTAGTTGTATGTTGAGTCCTGCCACTCACAAGCCAAAATTTCTTGTGACTCTGGGACTAATGGAATACAAAAGAAGGCATCATTGAAGACTAATACAGAATACCATGTCCTGGTGGTTGGTAGAATGACCAGCAGGGTGTAGGAATTAGGAGCAACTGGAGGTATATCCTCGGTGGCTTCACTGACTGTCCTGATATCCTTTACCAGGTCCCCAGCAGCCCATGGGGCTCTCGTGGTCAGACCAATCCCAGAATATGGAGCTCACCTGGGCAGGTACCCCACCCCCACCCCAGCCCACGGGGCTCTCATGGTCAGGCCCCTCCCAGGATACAGAGCTACCCTTGCAGGTACCGTGGCAGGGCTGGGCACACAGGAACCGTGCACATAGCCCTCATTGCAGAGCACCCCCAGCTCACCTGTCGCTCAGAGCTGACACAGAGCACCTCAGAGCAGGACTTGAACTAACAAACAGCAGCTGCGACAGGTCTGTGACCCTGGGCATCACTCCGTGAGGCCTCCCTCCACCTGGTCTTCCGGAGACTTCCACTGCACCCGGGGCACCAGGCCTCTGTCTCCAACCACCACCCACCCCTCCTCTCCCTGACTCCTGGGTTCCTCTAATTAGGAGAGGGTTTTCTTGAAGTTGTCTCCCACTCATGGGCCAGATAAAATGATTAGAAATCAAGCCAAGGCTGCAGCCCCTTGTCTATCCTGACTCTCAGGAGCCCACACCTGTTCCTTGGACCTGGCCGGTTCAGCAAGTTCCATTTTCTGCAACTGGGGGCCCTTAGGGGTGATGATTGGCTGACCTGGGCAGCCTTACCGTGCCGGCCAGCCCTCCCCAGGTGTGCCTGGGTTGAGATCAATATAAATACCACTCCAGGCAGCAAGAGCCCCTGCAGCCGTGCCTGACGCCATTTTCTCTGCCCTGTCAGCAGTCTCGGGGCTGGGCTGGTGGGAGGGAGTGAGAGGCCACGGCTTTGTGGGTGGCCCAGTGTGAGTGGGGCTCTGCTGGACTTTCTGCAGCAGTTGCCAGGCTGCCACCTGCTAAAGAAGAGGATGTGTCACCCATACCTGCTGCTGGAATTTCTCCCTGGGCAGAGGTGAGGAAGGAAAAAAGCAGTGGGGGCAGGGACAGGACGGGTATCTCAGGCAGGGAAATGGAAATCTTCCAGAAGAGCACCCAGGGCCAGGACCATCCTGGCTGGCCTGCAGGCACCAAGTCGGCCGGCATGCTGTCACTCGTGTGGCTCTATGGCCCTTCCTCTAGGCTTTCAAGTCCTTGTATATATTCAGGTGTTTTACCTGGGACGGGTGGGAATAGTTCAGCAGCAACTGGCCTGGGGCTCAGCTCACGTTTACTCACAGATGCCTCGGCACGGTGCCCCAGCTTTGCAATGAGGACGATTGTTGCGTGGGGGCTGCTGGCTGAATGGGAGACGATTCCCCACCACTGACCAACTTCAGAATTGTTTACAACTGGAGCAAGTGCCCTGATACGGTTTTCCTCTGTGTAACTGGTGGGTTCTGTGTTTTTTTCTCTTTTTCGTTTTTGGTTCAAGGTAGATTTTATTCCTCTTTTTTGTATTTACAGATATAAGCATGGAAATAATTTATTCATATAAATACATGTATGTGCAGGGAATAATTGTTTTTTCTGTTTTATTTTTTAAATTTTATTTCTTTTTAATTTTGAATTTTATTTTATATTTTTATACAGCAGGTTCTTATTGGTTATCTATTTTATACATATAAATGTATACATGCCAATCCCAGTCTCTCAACTCCTCCCACCACCACCCCCCCAACAGCTTTCCCCCCTTGTTGTCCATACGTTTGTTGTCTACATCTGTTGCTCTATTTATGCCTTGCAAAATGGTGAATCTGTACAGTTTTTCTAGGTTCCACATATATGCATGAATATACAAGATTTGTTTTTCTCTTTCTGACTTACTTCACTCTGTATGACAGTCTCTAGATCCATCGACGTCTCTACAAATGACCCAATTTCATTCCTTTTCATGGCTTAGTAATATTCCATTTTATATATGTACCACAGCTTTATGCATTCGTCTGTCTGTGGGCATTTAGGTTGCTTCCATTACCTCGATATTGTAAATAGTGATGCAATGAACATTGCGGTGAATGACTCTTTTTGATTTATGGTTTTGTCTGGGTATATGTCCAGTACTGGGATTGCTGTATCATATGGTAATTCTATTGTTAGTTTCTTAAGAAATTCCATATTGTTCTCCATAATGACTGTATCAATTTATATTCCCAACAATAGTGGAAGAGGGTTCCTTTTCTCCACACCCTTTCCAGCATTTTTTGTTCGTAGATTTTCAATGATGCCTATTCTACCAGGTGTGAGGTGATACCTCATTGTTGAATCCATTTCGTTGAGCAAGGGGTAGCTCTTGTCTATTACATATTTGGCTTATGGAACGGTATCTGTGCTATTTTCAAACTCTGCTTTTATGCAGCACCCCAACTCACCTTCCCCCTTAAGCAAGCATAAGTTGGTTTTCTAAATTTGAGACCCTGTTCTGTTTTGGAATTCAGTTCCTGTGTAGCCAAGTTTACATTCCGTGTATTAGTGATATCTTATGATGTTTCTTTTTCTGTGTGACTTATTTCAGTTAGAATCATCGTACCTGAATCCACTCATTATGTTGGTACGGGCCTGATGACATAGATTTCATTGCTGAGTGATACTGCATTGTACGTAAGTACCACAAGTTCTTTATCCATTTTTCACTTTCTGCGATGTTGAACTTGTACGGTAAACGAGGTTCTTGTAAACAGAGGCGTCCCAAACTTTGGGGTGGCTGTGTCTTTTTGATTTTAATTTCCCTAAGCTATAGGACCATAAGTGGAAGTGCCCTAGGCTCTGTTGCTTTGTTTTTTAGTTGTTTCAGGAAACACCATACAATTCTCTTCAGTGTCTCTTGGCAATTTACATCCCGCCCATCAGCATAACAAGGCTCCCAGTTCTCCATGGTCTGTCCTGCCTTTCTGGATTTTACACTTTTTTCAGATGGCCCTTTTGACCGGGGGGAAGGGAGACTTCATTGTAGTGCAGATTTCCTTTGCAAGCTTGCTTGGTTGGCCAAAAAGGGCGTATGCGTTTTTTCCTGAATATATTCAGGAAAAAACGCATACGCCCTTTCTGGCCAAGTGCATCATGGTGGACGTTCTGCCTCTTTTCCTATGCTTTCAATGCAATTCCAGTCTACCTTCTGAAATCGGTTTCCTGCAATTCTGCCCCGCATTCAAGTCCTCTTGGCAGCCTTACTTCAGTATATTTTTGGACGATAGCTGTCATTTATAACTCTGCAGGTTTGTGAATTACAGTGCCCCTGAGCTCCTTTCTTCAACTCGCTTTCTTGTGACCTGGCCGCAACACCGCAGGATGGCTTCAGGCCCTAATCTGGTTCCGGCATGGCATGCTGAGCCTTTGGTTAATTCCTCTTCCTGGTGGGAAATGAGAGTTAAATTTGCCCGTCCAGACACCTCCAGCTAGTCTCTCATTGGTTCTCCCTATTCCTGTTCATCTTCCGCAGAAATTGCAAACTGGGCCAAACAGGATGTTAAAGGGACTGACTCTCCAAGTCGGGAGAGTGTAAGTAAAGCGTCTGGAATGTTGCACCCGAGTACCAGGGGACGAAAACTGAGACATATTTGAACATGTCTCCCGATCACATGGCTGATCATACTCTGGGTTCCACATGCATGTTTTAGCTGAAGGAAGAATACCTTAAACCTGGGTAGTTGAAACCCGTGGAATGGGTACCATGCAATATGACTTCAAAGGGTCTTCATTTGCTCACCGAACCTCTCCAATCCTATCACTGCTGCGTTTATGCCCCTGTACACATGCTTGATTCTCTTTCAGAGACATACCAAATCATACGTTTTAAGATACTTACTAGTCAGGTACATTCTTAGGCGTTTAATATGCGGTGTTGAGTCCATTTCGTTGAGCAAGGAGTAGCTCTTGTCTATTCCATATTTGGCTTAAGGAACTTTATCTGTGCTCATTTCAATCTCTGGTTTTATGCAGCACCCCAACTCACCTTTCCCCTTAAGCAAGCATAAGTTGGTTTTCTAAATTTGAGACCCTGTTTTGTTTTGGAATTCAGTTCCTGTGTAGCCAAGTTGACATTCCGTGTATTACTGATATCTTATGATGTTTCTTTTTCTGTGTGACTTATTTCAGTTAGAATCATCATACCTGAATCCACTCATTGTGCTGCTAAGGGCCTGATGACATAGATTTCATTGCTGAGTGATATTGCTTTGTAAGTAAATACCACAAATTCTTTATCCATTTTTCACTTTCTGCGATGTTGAACTTGTACTGTAAACGAGGTTCTTGTAAACAGAGCTGTTCCAAACTTTGGGGTGGCTGTGTCTTTTTGATTTTAATTTCCCTAAGCTATAGGACCATAAGTGGAAGTGCCCTAGGCTCTGTTGCTTTGATTTTTAGATGTTTGAGGAAACACCATACACTTCTCCCGAGTGTCTGTTGGCAATGTACATCCTGCCCATCAGCATAACAAGGCTCCCAGTTTTCCATGGCCTGTCCTGCCTTTCTGGATTTTACACTTTTTTCAGATGGCCCTTTTGACCGGGGGGAAGGGAGACTTCATTGTAGTGCAGATTTCCTTTGCAAGCTTGCTTGGTTGGCCAAAAAGGGCGTATGCGTTTTTTCCTGAATATATTCAGGAAAAAACGCATACGCCCTTTTTGGCCAAGTGCATCATTGTGGACGTTCTGCCTCTTTTCCTATGCTTTCAATGCAATTCCAGTCTACCTCCTGAAATCGGTTTCCTGCAATTCTGCCCCGCTTTCAAGTCCTCTTGGCAGCCTTACTTCAGTCTATTTTTGGACGATAGCTGTCATTTATAACTCTGCAGGTTTGTGAATTACAGTGCCCCTGAGCTCCTTTCTTCAACTCGCTTTCTTGTGAGCTGGCCACAACACCGCAGGATGTCTTCAGGCCATAATCTGGTTCAGGCATGGCACACTGAGCCTTTGGTTAAATCCTCTTCATGGTGGGAAATTAAAGTTAAATTTGCCCATTCAGAAACCTCCAGCTAGTCTCTCATTGGTTCTCGCTATTCCTGTTCATCTTCCACAGAAATTGCAAACTGGGCCAAACAGGAGGTTAAAGGCACTGACTCTCCAAGTCGCGATTGTGTTAGTAAAGCATCTGTAATGTTGCACCCGAGTACCAGGGGACCAAAACTGAGACATATTTGAACATGTCTCCCGATCACATGGTTGATCATACTCTAGGTTCCACATGCATGTTTTAGCTGAAGGAAGAATACCTTAAACCTGGAGAGTTGAGACCCGTGGAATGGGTACCATGCAATATGACTTCAAAGGGTCTTCATTTGCTCACCGAACCTCTCCAATCCTACCACTGCTGCGTTTATGCCCCTGTACACACGCTTGATTCTCTTTTGGAGACATAGCAATCCATAGGTTTTAAGATACTTACTAGTCAGGTACATTCTTAGGCGTTTAATATGCGGTGTTGTGTCCATTTCGTTGAGCAAGGAGTAGATCTTGTCTATTCCATATTTGGCTTAAGGAACTTTATCTGTGCTCATTTCAATCTCTGGTTTTATGCAGCACCCCAACTCACCTTTCCCCTTAAGCAAGCATAAGTTGGTTTCCTAAATTTGAGGCCCTGTTCTGTTTTGGAATTCAGTTCCTGTGTAGTCAAGTTTACATTCCATGTATTACTGATATCTTATGATGTTTCTTTTTCTGTGTGACTTATTTCAGTTAGAATCATCGTACCTGAATCCACTCATTGTGCTGCTACGGGCGTGATGACATAGATTTCATTGCTGAGTGATACTGCATTGTACGTAAGTACCACAAGTTCTTTATCCATTTTTCACTTTCTGTGATATTGAACTTGTACGGTAAACGAGGTTCTTGTAAACATCGGCGTCCCAAACTTTGGGGTGGCTGTTTCTTTTTGATTTTAATTTCCCTAAGCTATAGGACCATAAGTGGAAGTGCCCTAGGCTCTGTTGCTTTGTTTTTTAGATGTTTCAGGAAACACCATACACTTCTCCAGAGTGGTTGTTGGCAATTTACATCCCGCCCATCAGCATAACAAGGCTCCCAGTTCTCCATGGCCTGTCCTGCCTTTCTGGATTTTACACTTTTTTCAGATGGCCCTTTTGACCGGGGGGAAGTGAGACTTAATTGTAGTGCAGATTTCCTTTGCAAGCTTGCTTGGTTGGCCAAAAAGGGCGTATGCGTTTTTTCCTGAATATATTCAGGAAAAAACGCATACGCCCTTTTTGGCCAAGTGCATCATGGTGAACGTTCTGCCTCTTTTCCTATGCTTTCAATGCAATTCCAGTCTACCTCCTGAAATCGGTTTCCTGCAATTCTGCCCCGCTTTCAAGTCCTCTTGGCAGCCTTACTTCAGTATATTTTTGGACGATAGCTGTCATTTATAACTCTGCAGGTTTGTGTATTACACTGCCCCTGAGTTCCTTTCTTCAACTCGCTTTCTTTTGAGCTGGCCGCAACATTGCAGGATGGCTTCAGGCCCTAATCTGGTTCCGGCACGGCACGCTGAGCCTTTGGTTATTTCCTCTTCCTGGTGGGAAATGAGAGTTATGTTTGCCCGTCCAGACACCTCCAGCTAGTCTCTCATTGGTTCTCCCTATTCCTGTTCATCTTCGGCAGAAATTGCAAACTGGGCCAAACAGGAGGTTAAAGGGACTGACTCTCCAAGTGGGGAGAGTGTTAGTAAAGCGTCTGGAATGTTGCACCCGAGTACCAGGGGAGGAAATCTGAGACATATTTGAACACGTCTCCCGTTCACACGGTTGATCATACTCTGCGTTCCACATGCATGTTTTAGCTGAAGGAAGAATACCTTAAACCTGGAGATTTGAGACCCGTGGAATGGGTACAATGCAATATGACTTCAAAGGGTCTTCATTTGCTCACCGAACCTCTCCAATCCTATCACTGCTGCGTTTATGCCCCTGTACACATGCTTGATTCTCTTTCGGAGACATAGCAATCCATAGGTTTTAAGATACTTACTAGTCAGGTACATTCTTAGGCGTTTAATATGCGGTGTTGAGTCCATTTCGTTGAGCAAGGAGTAGCTCTTGTCTATTCCATATTTGGCTTAAGGAACTTTATCTGTGCTCATTTCAATCTCTGGTTTTATGCAGCACCCCAACTCACCTTTCCCCTTAAGCAAGCATAAGTTGGTTTTCTAAATTTGAGACCCTGTTCTGTTTTGGAATTCAGTTCCTGTGTAGCCAAGTTTACATTCCGTGTGTTAGTGATATCTTATGATGTTTCTTTTTCTGTGTGACTTATTTCAGTTAGAATCATCATACCTGAATCCACTCATTATGCTGCTACGGGCCTGATGACATAGATTTCATTGCTGAGTGATACTGCATTGTACGTAAGTACCTAAGTTCTTTATCCATTTTTCACTTTCTGTGATATTGAACTTGTACGGTAAATGAGGTTCTTGTAAACAGAGGCGTCCCAAACTTTGGGGTGGCTGTGTATTTTGATTTTAATTTCCCTAAGCTATAGGACCATAAGTGGAAGTGCCCTAGGCTCTGTTGCTTTGTTTTTTAGATGTTTCAGGAAACACCATACACTTCTCCTGAGTGTCTGTTGGCAATTTACATCCCGCCCATCAGCATAACAAGGCTCCCAGTTCTCCATGGCCTGTCCTGCCTTTCTGGATTTTACACTTTTTAATGGCCCTTTTGACCGGGGGGACGTGAGACTTCATTGTAGTGCAGATTTCCTTTGCAAGCTTGCTTGGTTGGCCAAAAAGGGCGTATGCGTTGTTTCCTGAATATATTCAGGAAACAACGCATACGCCCTTTTTGGCCAAGTGCATCATTGTGGACGTTCTGCCTCTTTTCCTATGCTTTCAATGCAATTCCAGTCTACCTCCTGAAATCGGTTTCCTGCAATTCTGCCCCGCTTTCAAGTCCTCTTGGCAGCCTTACTTCAGTATATTTTTGGACGATAGCTGTCATTTATAACTCTGCAGGTTTGTGAATTACAGTGCCCCTGAGCTCCTTTCTTCAACTCGCTTTCTTGTGACCTTGCCGCAACACCGCAGGATGGCTTCAGGCCCTAATCTGGTTCCGGCACGGCACGCTGAGCCTTTGTTTATTTCCTCTTCCTGGTGGGAAATGAGAGTTAAATTTGCCCGTCCAGACACCTCCAGCTAGTCTCTCATTGGTTCTCCCTATTCCTGTTCATCTTCGGCAGAAATTGCAAACTGGGCCAAACAGGAGGTTAAAGGGACTGACTCTCCAAGTGGGGAGAGTGTTAGTAAAGCGTCTGGAATGTTGCACCCGAGTACCAGGGGAGGAAATCTGAGACATATTTGAACACGTCTCCCGTTCACACGGTTGATCATACTCTGCGTTCCACATGCATGTTTTAGCTGAAGGAAGAATACCTTAAACCTGGAGAGTTGAGACCCGTGGAATGGGTACCATGCAATATGACTTCAAAGGGTCTTCATTTGCTCACCGAACCTCTCCAATCCTATCACTGCTGCGTTTATGTCCCTGTACACACGCTTGATTCTCTTTTAGAGACATAGCAATCCATAGGTTTTAAGATATTACTTGTCAGGTACATTCTTAGGTGTTTAATATGGGGTGTTGAGTCCATTTCGTTGAGCAAGTAGTAGCTCTTGTCTATTCCATATTTGGCTTAAGGAACTTTATCTGTGCTCATTTCAATCTCTGGTTTTATGCAGCACCCCAACTCACCTTTCCCCTTAAGCAAGCATAAGTTGGTTTTCTAAATTTGAGACCCTGTTCTGTTTTGGAATTCTGTTCCTGTGTAGCCAAGTTTACATTCCGTGTATTACTGATATCTTATGATGTTTCTTTTTCTGTGTGACTTATTTCAGTTAGAATCATCATAGCTGAATCCACTCATTGTGCTGCTAAGCGCCTGATGACATAGATTTCATTGCTGAGTGATATTGCTTTGTAAGTAAATACCACAACTTCTTTATCCATTTTTCACTTTCTGCGATGTTGAACTTGTACTGTAAACGAGGTTCTTGTAAACAGAGGCATCCCAAATTTTGGGGTGGCTGTGTCTTTTTGATTTTAATTTCCCTAAGCTATAGGACCATAAGTGGAAGTGCCCTAGGCTCTGTTGCTTTGTTTTTTAGATGTTTCAGGAAACACCATACACTTCTCCCGAGTGTCTGTTGGCAATTTACATCCCGCCCATCAGCATAACAAGGCTCCCAGTTCTCCATGGCCTGTCCTGCCTTTCTGGATTTTACACTTTTTTCAGATGTCCCTTTTGACCGGGGGGGAAGTGAGACTTCATTGTAGTGCAGATTTCCTTTGCAAGCTTGCTTGGTTGGCCAAAAAGTGCGTATGCGTTTTTTCCTGAATATATTCAGGAAAAAACGTATACGCCCTTTTTGGCCAAGTGCATCATTGTGGACGTTCTGCCTCTTTTCCTATGCTTTCAATGCAATTCCAGTCTACCTCCTGAAATAGGTTTCCTGCAATTCTGCCCCGCTTTCAAGTCCTCTTGGCAGCCTTACTTCAGTATATTTTTGGACAATAGCTGTCATTTATAACTCTGCAGGTTTGTGAATTACAGTGCCCCTGAGCTCTTTCTTCAACTCGCTTTCTTGTGAGCTGGCCGCAACACCGCAGGATGGCTTCAGGCCCTAATGTGGTTCCGGCACGGCACGCTGAGCCTTTGGTTATTTCCTCTTCCTGGTGGGAAATGAGAGTTAAATTTGCCCGTCCAGACACCTCCAGCTAGTCTCTCATTGGTTCTCCCTATTCCTGTTCATCTTCCGCAGAAATTGCAAACTGGGCCAAACAGGAGGTTAAAGGCGCTGATTCTCCAAGTGGGGAGAGTGTTAGTAAAGTGTCTGGAATGTTGCACCCGAGTACCAGGGGAGGAAAACTGAGACCTATTTGAACACGTCTCCCGTTCACATGGTTGATCATACTCTGGGTTCCACATGCATGTTTTAGCTGAAGGAAGAATACCTTAAACCTGGAGAGTTGAGACCCGTGGAATGGGTACCATGCAATATGATTCAAAGGGTCTTCATTTGCTCACCGAACCTCTCCAATCCTATCACTGCTGCGTTTATGCCCCTGTACACACGCTTGATTCTCTTTTGGAGACATAGCAATCCATAGGTTTTAAGATATTACTAGTCAGGTACATTCTTAGGTGTTTAATATGGGGTGTTGAGTCCATTTTGTTGAGCAAGGAGTAGCTCTTGTCTATTCCATATTTGGCTTAAGGAACTTTATCTGTGCTCATTTCGATCTCTGGTTTTATGCAGCACCCCAACACACCTTTACCCTTAAGCAAGCATAAGTTGGTTTTCTAAATTTGAGACCCTGTTCTGTTCTGGAATTCAGTTCCTGTGTAGCCAAGTTTACATTCCGTTTATTAGTGATATCTTATGATGTTTCTTTTCTGTGTGACTTATTTCAGTTAGAATCATCGTACCTGAATCCACTCATTATGCTGCTATGGGCCTGATGACATAGATTTCATTGCTGAGTTATACTGCATTGTACGTAAGTACCACAAGTTCTTTATCCATTTTTCACTTTCTGTGATATTGAACTTGTATGGTAAACGAGGTTCTTGTAAACAGAGGCGTCCCAAACTTTGGAGTGGCTGTGTCTTTTTGATTTTAATTTCCCTAAGCTATAGGACCATAAGTGGAAGTGCCCTAGGCTCTGTTGCTTTGTTTTTTAGATGTTTCAGGAAACACCATACACTTCTCCCCAGTGTCTGTTGGCAATTTACATCCCGCCCATCAGCATAACAAGGCTCCCAGTTCTCCATGGCCTGTCCTGCCTTTCTGGATTTTACACTTTTTTCAGATGGCCCTTTTGACCGGGGGGAAGTGAGACTTCATTGTAGTGCAGATTTCCTTTGCAAGCTTGCTTGGTTGGCCAAAAAGGGCGCATGCGTTTTTTCCTGAATATATTCAGGAAAAAACGCATATGCCCTTTTTGGACAAGTGCATCATTGTGGACGTTCTGCCTCTTTTCCTATGCTTTCAATGCAATTCCAGTCTACCTCCTGAAATCGGTTTCCTGCAATTCTGCCCCGCTTTCAAGTCCTCTTGGCAGCCTTACTTCAGTATATTTTTGGACGATAGCTGTCATTTATAACTCTGCAGGTTTGTGAATTACAGTGCCCCTGAGCTCCTTTCTTCAACTCGCTTTCTTGTGAGCTGGCCGCAACACCGCAGGATGGCTTCAGGCCCTAATCTGGTTGTGGCACGGCACGCTGAGCCTTTGGTTATTTCCTCTTCCTGGTGGGAAATGAGAGTTAAGTTTGCCCGTCCAGACACCTCCAGCTAGTCTCTCATTGGTTCTCCCTATTCCTGTTCATCTTCCGCAGAAATTGCAAACTGGGCCAAACAGGAGGTTAAAGGGACTGACTCTCCAAGTGGGGAGAGTGTTAGTAAAGCGTCTGGAATGTTGCACCCGAGTAACAGGGTACGAAAACTGAGACATATTTGAAAACGTCTCCCGATCACATGGTTGATCATACTCTAGGTTCCACATGCATGTTTTAGCTGAAGGAAGAATACCTTAAACCTGGGTAGTTGAAACCCGTGGAATGGGTACCATGCAATATGACTTCAAAGGGTCTTCATTTGCTCACCGAACCTCTCCAATCCTATCACTGCTGCGTTTATGCCTCTGTACACATGCTTGATTCTCTTTCGAGACATAGCAATCCATAGGTTTTAAGATATTACTAGTCAGGTACATTCTTAGGCGTTTAATATGCGGTGTTGAGTCCATTTCGTTGAGCAAGGAGTAGCTCTTGTCTATTCCATATTTGGCTTAAGGAACTTTATCTGTGCTCATTTCGATCTCTGGTTTTATGCAGCACCCCAACTCACCTTTCCCCTTAAGCAAGCATAAGTTGGTTTTCTAAATTTGAGACCCTGTTCTGTTTTGGAATTCAGTTCCTGTGTAGCCAAGTTTACATTCTGTGTATTACTGATATCTTATGATGTTTCTTTTTCTGTGTGACTTATTTCAGTTAGAATCATCATACCTGAATCCACTCATTGTGCTGCTAAGGGCCTGATGACATAGATTTCATTGCTGAGTGATATTGCTTTGTAAGTAAATACCACAACTTCTTTATCCATTTTTCACTTTCTGCGATGTTGAACTTGTACTGTAAACGAGGTTCTTCTAAACAGAGCCGTTCCAAACTTTGGGGTGGCTGTGTCTTTTTGATTTTAATTTCCCTAAGCTATAGGACCATAAGTGGAAGTGCCCTAGGCTCCGTTGCTTTGTTTTTTAGATGTTTCAGGAAACACCATACACTTCGCCCGAGTGTCTGTTGGCAATTTACATCCCGCCCATCAGCATAACAAGGCTCCCAGTTCTCCATGGCCTGTCCTGCCTTTCTGGATTTTACACTTTTTTCAGATGGCCCTTTTGACCGGGGGGAAGTGAGACTTCATTGTAGTGCAGATTTCCTTTGCAAGCTTGCTTGGTTGGCCAAAAAGGGCGTATGCGTTTTTTCCTGAATATATTCAGGAAAAAACGCATACGCGCTTTTTGGCCAAGTGCATCATTGTGGACGTTCTGCCTCTTTTCCTATGCTTTCAATGCAATTCCAGTCTACCTCCTGAAATCGGTTTCCTGCAATTCTGCCCCGCTTTCAAGTCCTCTTGGCAGCCTTACTTCAGTCTATTTTTGGACGATAGCTGTCATTTATAACTCTGCAGGTTTGTGAATTACAGTGCCCCTGAGCTCCTTTCTTCAACTCGCTTTCTTGTGACCTGGCCGCAACACCGCAGGATGGCTTCAGGCCCTAATCTGGTTCCGGCACGGCACGCTAAGCCTTTGTTTATTTCCTCTTCCTGGTGGGAAATGAGAGTTAAATTTGCCCGTCCAGACACCTCCAGCTAGTCTCTCATTGGTTCTCCCTATTCCTGTTCATCTTCGGCAGAAATTGCAAACTGGGCCAAACAGGAGGTTAAAGGGACTGACTCTCCAAGTGGGGAGAGTGTTAGTAAAGCGTCTGGAATGTTGCACCCGAGTACCAGGGGAGGAAATCTGAGACATATTTGAACACGTCTCCCGTTCACACGGTTGATCATACTCTGCGTTCCACATGCATGTTTTAGCTGAAGGAAGAATACCTTAAACCTGGAGATTTGAGACCCGTGGAATGGGTACAATGCAATATGACTTCAAAGGGTCTTCATTTGCTCACCGAACCTCTCCAATCCTATCACTGCTGCGTTTATGCCCCTGTACACATGCTTGATTCTCTTTCGGAGACATAGCAATCCATAGGTTTTAAGATACTTACTAGTCAGGTACATTCTTAGGCGTTTAATATGCGGTGTTGAGTCCATTTCGTTGAGCAAGGAGTAGCTCTTGTCTATTCCATATTTGGCTTAAGGAACTTTATCTGTGCTCATTTCAATCTCTGGTTTTATGCAGCACCCCTACTCACCTTTCCCCTTAAGCAAGCATAAGTTGGTTTTCTAAATTTGAGACCCTGTTCTGTTTTGGAATTCAGTTCCTGTGTAGCCAAGTTTACATTCCGTGTGTTAGTGATATCTTATGATGTTTCTTTTTCTGTGTGACTTATTTCAGTTAGAATCATCATACCTGAATCCACTCATTATGCTGCTACGGGCCTGATGACATAGATTTCATTGCTGAGTGATACTGCATTGTACGTAAGTACCTAAGTTCTTTATCCATTTTTCACTTTCTGTGATATTGAACTTGTACGGTAAATGAGGTTCTTGTAAACAGAGGCGTCCCAAACTTTGGGGTGGCTGTGTCTTTTTGATTTTAATTTCCCTAAGCTATAGGACCATAAGTGGAAGTGCCCTAGGCTCTGTTGCTTTGTTTTTTAGATGTTTCAGGAAACACCATACACTTCTCCTGAGTGTCTGTTGGCAATTTACATCCCGCCCATCAGCATAACAAGGCTCCCAGTTCTCCATGGCCTGTCCTGCCTTTCTGGATTTTACACTTTTTTAATGGCCCTTTTGACCGGGGGGACGTGAGACTTCATTGTAGTGCAGATTTCCTTTGCAAGCTTGCTTGGTTGGCCAAAAAGGGCGTATGCGTTGTTTCCTGAATATATTCAGGAAAAAACGCATACGCCCTTTTTGGCCAAGTGCATCATTGTGGACGTTCTGCCTCTTTTCCTATGCTTTCAATGCAATTCCAGTCTACCTCCTGAAATCGGTTTCCTGCAATTCTGCCCCGCTTTCAAGTCCTCTTGGCAGCCTTACTTCAGTATATTTTTGGACGATAGCTGTCATTTATAACTCTGCAGGTTTGTGAATTACAGTGCCCCTGAGCTCCTTTCTTCAACTCGCTTTCTTGTGACCTTGCCGCAACACCGCAGGATGGCTTCAGGCCCTAATCTGGTTCCGGCACGGCACGCTGAGCCTTTGTTTATTTCCTCTTCCTGGTGGGAAATGAGAGTTAAATTTGCCCGTCCAGACACCTCCAGCTAGTCTCTCATTGGTTCTCCCTATTCCTGTTCATCTTCCGCAGAAATTGCAAACTGGGCCAAACAGGAGGTTAAAGGGACTGACTCTCCAAGTGGGGAGAGTGTTAGTAAAGCGTCTGGAATGTTGCACCCGAGTACCAGGGGAGGAAATCTGAGACATATTTGAACACGTCTCCCGTTCACACGGTTGATCATACTCTGCGTTCCACATGCTTGTTTTAGCTGAAGGAAGAATACCTTAAACCTGGAGAGTTGAGACCCGTGGAATGGGTACCATGCAATATGACTTCAAAGGGTCTTCATTTGCTCACCGAACCTCTCCAATCCTATCACTGCTGCGTTTATGCCCCTGTACACATGCTTGATTCTCTTTCGGAGACATAGCAATCCATAGGTTTTAAGATACTTACTAGTCAGGTACATTCTTAGGCGTTTAATATGCGGTGTTGAGTCCATTTCGTTGAGCAAGGAGTAGCTCTTGTCTATTCCATATTTGGCTTAAGGAACTTTATCTGTGCTCATTTCAATCTCTGGTTTTATGCAGCACCGCAACTCACCTTTCCCCTTAAGCAAGCATAAGTTGGTTTTCTAAATTTGAGACCCTGTTCTGTCTTGGAATGCAGTTCCTGTGTAGTCAAGTTTACATTCCGTGTATTAGTGATATCTTATGATGTTTCTTTTTCTGTGTGACTTATTTCAGTTAGAATCATCGTACCTGAATCCACTCATTATGTTGCTACGGGCCTGATGACATAGATTTCATTGCTGAGTGATACTGCATTGTACGTAAGTACCACAATTTCTTTATCCATTTTTCACTTTCTGTGATATTGAACTTGTACGGTAAACGAGGTTCTTGTAAACGGAGGCGTCCCAAACTTTGGGGTGGCTGTGTCTTTTTGATTTTAATTTCCCGAAGCTATAGGACCATAAGTGGAAGTGCCCTAGGCTCTGTTGCTTTGTTTTTTAGATGTTTCAGGAAACACCATACACTTCTCCCAAGTGGTTGTTGGCAATTTACATCCCGCCCATCAACATAACAAGGCTCCCAGTTCTCCATGGCCTGTCCTGCCTTTCTGGATTTTACACTTTTTTCAGATGGCCCTTTTGACCGGGGGGAAGTGAGACTTCATTGTAGTGCAGATTTCCTTTGCAAGCTTGCTTGGTTGGCCAAAAAGGGCGTATGCGTTTTTTCCTGAATATATTCAGGAAAAAACGCATACGCCCTTTTTGGCCAAGTGCATCATTGTGGACGTTCTGCCTCTTTTCCTATGCTTTCAATGCAATTCCAGTCTACCTCCTGAAATGGGTTTCCTGCAATTCTGCCCCGCTTTCAAGTCCTCTTGGCAGCCTTACTTCAGTCTATTTTTGGACGATAGCTGTCATTTATAACTCTGCATGTTTGTGAATTACAGTGCCCCTGAGCTCCTTTCTTCAACTCGCTTTCTTGTGACCTGGCCGCAACACCGCAGGATGGCTTCAGGCCCTAATCTGGTTCCGGCACGGCACGCTGAGCCTTTGGTTATTTCCTCCTCCTGGTGGGAAATGAGAGTTAAATTTGCCCGTCCAGACACCTCCAGCTAGTCTCTCATTGGTTCTCGCTATTCCTGTTCATCTTCCGCAGAAATTGCAAACTGTGCCAAACAGGAGGTTAAAGGCGCTGACTCTCCAAGTGGGGAGAGTGTTAGTAAAGCGTCTGGAATGTTACACCCGAGTACCAGGGGAGGAAACCTGAGACATATTTGAACACGTCTCCCGATCACATGGTTGATCATACTCTGGGTTCCACATGCATGTTTTAGCTGAAGGAAGAATACCTTAAACCTGGGTAGTTGAAACCCGTGGAATGGGTACCATGCAATATGACTTCAAAGGGTCTTCATTTGCTCACCGAACCTCTCCAATCCTATCACTGCTGCGTTTATGCCCCTGTACACATGCTTGATTCTCTTTCGGAGACATAGCAATCCATAGGTTTTAAGATACTTACTAGTCAGGTACATTCTTAGGCGTTTAATATGCGGTGTTGAGTCCATTTCGTTGAGCAAGGAGTAGCTCTTGTCTATTCCATATTTGGCTTAAGGAACTTTATCTGTGCTCATTTCAATCTCTGGTTTTATGCAGCACCCGAACTCACCTTTACCCTTAAGCAAGCATAAGTTGGTTTTCTAAATTTGAGACCCTGTTCTGTTCTGTAATTCAGTTCCTGTGTAGCCAAGTTTACATTCTGAATATTACTGATATCTTATGATGTTTCTTTTTCTGTGTGACTTATTTCAGTTAGAATCATCATACCTGAATCCACTCATTGTGCTGCTAAGGGCCTGATGACATAGATTTCATTGCTGAGTGATATTGCTTTGTAAGTAAATACAACAACTTCTTTATCCATTTTTCACTTTCTGCGATGTTGAACTTGTACTGTAAACGAGTTTCTTGTAAACAGAGCCGTTCCAAACATTGGGGTGGCTGTGTCTTTTTGATTTTAATTTCCCTAAGCTATAGGACCATAAGTGGAAGTGCCCAAGGCTCTGTTGCTTTGTTTTTTAGATGTTTCTGGAAACACCATACACTTCTCCCAAGTGTCTGTTGGCAATTTACATCCCGCCCATCAGCATAACAAGGCTCCCAGTTCTCCATGGCCTGTTGCCTTTCTGGATTTTACACTTTTTTCAGATGGCCCTTTTGACCGGGGGGAAGTGAGACTTCATTGTAGTGCAGATTTCATTTGCAAGCTTGCTTGGTTGGCCAAAAAGGGCGTATGCGTTTTTTCCTGAATATATTCAGGAAAAAACGCATACGCCCTTTTTGGCCAAGTGCATCATTGTGGACGTTCTGCCTCTTTTCCTATGCTTTCAATGCAATTCCAGTCTACCTCCTGAAATCGGTTTCCTGCAATTCTGCCCCGCTTTCAAGTCCTCTTGGCAGCCTTACTTCAGTATATTTTTGGACGATAGCTGTCATTTATAACTCTGCAGGTTTGTGAATTACAGTGCCCTTGAGCTCCTTTCTTCAACTCGCTTTCTTGTGACCTGGCCGCAACACCGCAGGATGGCTTCAGGCCCTAATCTGGTTCCGGCACGGCACGCTGAGCCTTTGGTTAATTCCTCTTCCTGGTGGGAAATGAGAGTTAAATTTGCCCGTCCAGACACCTCCAGCTAGCCTCTCATTGGTTCTCGCTATTCCTGTTCATCTTCCGCAGAAATTGCAAACTGGGCCAAACAGGAGGTTAAAGGGACTGACTCTCCAAGTGGGGAGAGTGTTAGTAAAGCGTCTGGAATGTTGCACCCGAGTACCAGGGTACGAAAACTGAGACATATTTGAACATGTCTCCCGATCACATGGTTGATCATACTCTAGGTTCCACATGCATGTTTTAGCTGAAGGAAGAATACCTTAAACCTGGGTAGTTGAAACCCGTGGAAGGGGTACCATGCAATATGACTTCAAAGGGTCTTCATTTGCTCACTGAACCTCTCCAATCCTATCACTGCTGCGTTTATGCCCCTGTACACATGCTTGATTCTCTTTCGGAGACATAGCAATCCATAGGTTTTAAGATACTTACTAGTCAGGTACATTCTTAGGCGTTTAATATGCGGTGTTGAGTCCATTTCGTTGAGCAAGGAGTAGCTCTTGTCTATTCCATATTTGGCTTAAGGAACTTTATCTGTGCTCATTTCAATCTCTGGTTTTATGCAGCACCCCAACTCACCTTTCCCCTTAAGCAAGCATAAGTTGGTTTTCTAAATTTGAGAACCTGTTCTGTTTTGGAATTCAGTTCCTGTGTAGCCAAGTTTACATTCCGTGTATTAGTGATATCTTATGATGTTTCTTTTTCTGTGTGACTTATTTCAGTTAGAATCATCGTACCTGAATCCACTCATTATGCTGCTACGGGCCTGATGACATAGATTTCATTGCTGAGTGATACTGCATTGTACGTAAGTACCACAAGTTCTTTATCCATTTTTCACTTTCTGTGATATTGAACTTGTACGGTAAACGAGGTTCTTGTAAACAGAGGCGTCCCAAACTTTGAGGTGGCTGTGTCTTTTTGATTTTAATTTCCCTAAGCTATAGGACCATAAGTGGAAGTGCCCTAGGCTCTGTTGCTTTGTTTTTTAGATGTTTCAGGAAACACCATACACTTCTCCCGAGTGTCTGTTGGCAATTTACATCCCGCCCATCAGCATAACAAGGCTCCCAGTTCTCCATGGCCTGTTGCCTTTCTGGATTTTACACTTTTTTCAGATGGCCCTTTTGACCGGGAGGAAGTGAGACTTCATTGTAGTGCAGATTTCCTTTGCAAGCTTGCTTGGTTGGCCAAAAAGGGTGTATGCGTTTTTTCCTGAATATATTCAGGAAAAAACGCATACGCCCTTTTTGGCCAAGTGCATCATTGTGGACGTTCTGCGTCTTTTCCTATGCTTTCAATGCAATTCCAGTCTACCTCCTGAAATCGGTTTCCTGCAATTCTGCCCCGCTTTCAAGTCCTCTTGGCAGCCTTACTTCAGTCTATTTTTGGACGATAGCTGTCATTTATAACTCTGCAGGTTTGTGAATTACAGTGCCCCTGAGCTCCTTTCTTCAACTCGCTTTCTTGTGACCTGGCCGCAACACCGCAGGATGGCTTCAGGCCCTAATCTGGTTCCGGCCCGGCAAGCTGAGCCTTTGGTTAATTCCTCTTCCTGGTGGGAAATGAGAGTTAAACTTGCCCGTCCAGACACCTCCAGCTAACCTCTCATTGGTTCTCGCTATTCCTGTTCATCTTGCGCAGAAATTGCAAACTGGGCCAAACAGGAGGTTAAAGGGACTGACTCTCCAAGTCGGGAGAGTGTTAGTAAAGCGTCTGGAATGTTGCACCCGAGTACCAGGGTACGAAAACTGAGACATATTTGAACACGTCTCCCGATCACATGGTTGATCATACTCTAGGTTCCACATGCATGTTTTAGCTGAAGGAAGAATACCTGAAACCTGGGTAGTTGAAACCCGTGGAATGGGTACCATGCAATATGACTTAAATGGGTCTTTATTTGCTCACCGAATCTCTCCAATCCTATCACTGCTGCGTTTATTACCCTTGTACACACGCTTGATTCTCTTTTGGAGACATAGCAATCCATAGGTTTTAAGATACTTACTAGTCAGGTATATTCTTAGGCGTTTAATATGGGGTGTGGAGTCCATTTCGTTGAGCAAGGAGTAGCTCTTGTCTATTCCATATTTGGCTTAAGGAACTTTATCTGTGCTCATTTCAATCTCTGGTTTTATGCAGCACCCTAACTCACCTTTCCCCTTAAGCAAGCATAAGTTGGTTTTCTAAATTTGAGACCCTGTTCTGTTTTGTAATTCAGTTCCTCTTTAGCCAAGTTTAAATTCCATGTATTAGTGATATTTTTTGATGTTTCTTTTTCTGTGTGACTTATTTCAGTTAGAATCACCATACCCGAATCCACTCATTATGCTGCTATGGGCCTGGTGACATAGATTTCATTGCTGAGTGATATTGCATTGTACATGAGTACCACAACTTCTTTATCCATTTTTCACTTTCTGTGATATTGAACTTGTACGGTAAATGAGGTTCTTGTAAACAGAGGCGTCCCAAACTTTGGGGTGGCTGTGTCTTTTTGATTTTAATTTCCCTAAGCTATAGGACCATAAGTGGAAGTGCCCTAGGCTCTGTTGCTTTGTTTTTTAGATGTTTCAGGAAACACCATACACTTCTCCTGAGTGTCTGTTGGCAATTTACATCCCGCCCATCAGCATAACAAGGCTCCCAGTTCTCCATGGCCTGTCCTGCCTTTCTGGAGTTTACACTTTTTTCAGATGGCCCTTTTGACCGGGGGGAAGTGAGACTTCATTGTAGTGCAATTTCCTTTGCAAGCTTGCTTGGTTGGCCAAAAAGGGCGTATGCGTTTTTTCCTGAATATATTCAGGAAAAAACGCATACGCCCTTTTTGGCCAAGTGCATCATTGTGGACGTTCTGCCTCTTTTCCTATGCTTTCAATGCAATTCCAGTCTACCTCCTGAAATCGGTTTCCTGCAATTCTGCCCCGCTTTCAAGTCCTCTTGGCAGCCTTACTTCAGTCTATTTTTGGACGATAGCTGTCATTTATAACTCTGCAGGTTTGTGAATTACAGTGCCCCTGAGCTCCTTTCTTCAACTCGCTTTCTTGTGACCTGGCCGCAACACCGCAGGATGGCTTCAGGCCCTAATCTGGTTCCGGCCCGGCAAGCTGAGCCTTTGGTTAATTCCTCTTCCTGGTGGGAAATGAGAGTTAAACTTGCCCGTCCAGACACCTCCAGCTAACCTCTCATTGGTTCTCGCTATTCCTGTTCATCTTGCGCAGAAATTGCAAACTGGGCCAAACAGGAGGTTAAAGGGACTGACTCTCCAAGTCGGGAGAGTGTTAGTAAAGCGTCTGGAATGTTGCACCCGAGTACCAGGGTACGAAAACTGAGACATATTTGAACACGTCTCCCGATCACATGGTTGATCATACTCTAGGTTCCACATGCATGTTTTAGCTGAAGGAAGAATACCTGAAACCTGGGTAGTTGAAACCCGTGGAATGGGTACCATGCAATATGACTTAAATGGGTCTTTATTTGCTCACCGAATCTCTCCAATCCTATCACTGCTGCGTTTATTACCCTTGTACACACGCTTGATTCTCTTTTGGAGACATAGCAATCCATAGGTTTTAAGATACTTACTAGTCAGGTATATTCTTAGGCGTTTAATATGGGGTGTGGAGTCCATTTCGTTGAGCAAGGAGTAGCTCTTGTCTATTCCATATTTGGCTTAAGGAACTTTATCTGTGCTCATTTCAATCTCTGGTTTTATGCAGCACCCTAACTCACCTTTCCCCTTAAGCAAGCATAAGTTGGTTTTCTAAATTTGAGACCCTGTTCTGTTTTGTAATTCAGTTCCTCTTTAGCCAAGTTTAAATTCCATGTATTAGTGATATTTTTTGATGTTTCTTTTTCTGTGTGACTTATTTCAGTTAGAATCACCATACCCGAATCCACTCATTATGCTGCTATGGGCCTGGTGACATAGATTTCATTGCTGAGTGATATTGCATTGTACATGAGTACCACAACTTCTTTATCCATTTTTCACTTTCTGTGATATTGAACTTGTACGGTAAATGAGGTTCTTGTAAACAGAGGCGTCCCAAACTTTGGGGTGGCTGTGTCTTTTTGATTTTAATTTCCCTAAGCTATAGGACCATAAGTGGAAGTGCCCTAGGCTCCGTTGCTTTGTTTTTTAGATGTTTCAGGAAACACCATACACTTCTCCTGAGTGTCTGTTGGCAATTTACATCCCGCCCATCAGCATAACAAGGCTCCCAGTTCTCCATGGCCTGTCCTGCCTTTCTGGAGTTTACACTTTTTTCAGATGGCCCTTTTGACCGGGGGGAAGTGAGACTTCATTGTAGTGCAATTTCCTTTGCAAGCTTGCTTGGTTGGCCAAAAAGGGCGTATGCGTTTTTTCCTGAATATATTCAGGAAAAAACGCATACGCCCTTTTTGGCCAAGTGCATCATTGTGGACGTTCTGCCTCTTTTCCTATGCTTTCAATGCAATTCCAGTCTACCTCCTGAAATCGGTTTCCTGCAATTCTGCCCCGCTTTCAAGTCCTCTTGGCAGCCTTACTTCAGTCTATTTTTGGACGATAGCTGTCATTTATAACTCTGCAGGTTTGTGAATTACAGTGCCCCTGAGCTCCTTTCTTCAACTCGCTTTCTTGTGACCTGGCCGCAACACCGCAGGATGGCTTCAGGCCCTAATCTGGTTCCGGCCCGGCATGCTGAGCCTTTGGTTAATTCCTCTTCCTGGTGGGAAATGAGAGTTAAATTTGCCCGTCCAGACACCTCCAGCTAGCCTCTCATTGGTTCTCGCTATTCCTGTTCATCTTCCGCAGAAATTGCAAACTGGGCCAAACAGGAGGTTAAAGGCACTGACTCTCCAAGTCGGGAGAGTGTTAGTAAAGCGTCTGGAATGTTGCACCCGAGTACCAGGGGAGGAAAACTGAGACATATTTGAACACGTCTCCCGTTCACATGGTTGATCATACTTGGGATCCACATGCATGTTTTAGCTGAAGGAAGAATACCTTAAACCTGGAGAGTTGAGACCCGTGTAATGGGTACCATGCAATATGACTTCAAAGGGTCTTCATTTGCTCACCGAACCTCTCCAATCCTATCACTGCTGCGTTTATGCCCCTGTACACACGCTTGATTCTCTTTTGGAGACATAGCAATCCATAGGTTTTAAGATACTTACTAGTCAGGTACATTCTTAGGCGTTTAATATGGGGTGTTGAGTCCATTTCGTTGAGCAAGGAGTAGCTCTTGTCTATTCCATATTTGGCTTAAGGAACTTTATCTGTGCTCATTTCAATCTCTGGTTTTATGCAGCACGCCAACTCACCTTTCCCCTTAAGCAAGCATAAGTTGGTTTTCTAAATTTGAGACCCTGTTCTGTTTTGGAATGCAGTTCCTGTGTAGCCAAGTTTACATTCTGTGTATTACTGATATCTTATGATGTTTCTTTTTCTGTGTGACTTATTTCAGTTAGAATCATCGTACCTGAATCCACTCATTATGCTGCTGCGGGCCTGATGACATAGATTTCATTGCTGAGTGATACTGCATTGTACGTAAGTACCACAAGTTCTTTATCCATTTTTCACTTTCTGTGATATTGCACTTGTACGGTAAACGAGGTTCTTGTAAACGGAGGCGTCCCAAACTTTGGGGTGGCTGTGTCTTTTTGATTTTAATTTCCCTAAGCTATAGGACCATAAGTGGAAGTGCCCTAGGCTCTGTTGCTTTGTTTTTTAGATGTTTCAGGAAACACCATACACTTCTCCTGAGTGTCTGTTGGCAATTTACATCCAGCCCATCAGCATAACAAGGCTCCCAGTTCTCCATGGCCTGTCCTGCCTTTCTGGATTTTACACTTTTTTCAGATGGCCCTTTTGACCGGGGAGAAGTGAGACTTCATTGTAGTGCAGATTTCCTTTGCAAGCTTGCTTGGTTGGCCAAAAAGGGCGTATGCGTTTTTTCCTGAATATATTCAGGAAAAAACGCATACGCCCTTTTTGGCCAAGTGCATCATTGTGGACGTTCTGCCTCTTTTCCTATGCTTTCAATGCAATTCCAGTCTACCTCCTGAAATCGGTTTCCTGCAATTCTGCCCCGCTTTCAAGTCCTCTTGGCAGCCTTACTTCAGTCTATTTTTGGACGATAGCTGTCATTTATAACTCTGCAGGTTTGTGAATTACAGTGCCCCTGAGCTCCTTTCTTCAACTCGCTTTCTTGTGAGCTGGCCGCAACACCGCAGGATGGCTTCAGGCCCTAATCTGGTTCCGGCACGGCACGCTGAGCATTTGGTTAATTCCTCTTCCTGGTGGGAAATGAGAGTTAAATTTGCCCGTCCAGACACCTCCAGCTAGACTCTCATTGGTTCTTGCTATTCCTGTTCATCTTCCGCAGAAATTGCAAACTGGGCCAAACAGGAGGTTAAAGGGACTGACTCTCCAAGTCGGGAGAGTGTTAGTAAAGCATCTGGAATGTTGCACCCGAGTACAAGGGTACGAAAACTGAGACATATTTGAACACGTCTCCTGATCACATGGTTGATCATACTCTGGGTTCCACATGCATGTTTTAGCTGAAGGAAGAATACCTAAAAGCTGGGTAGTTGAAACCCGTGGAATGGGTACCATGCAATATGACTTCAAAGGGTCTTCATTTGCTCACCGAACCTCTCCAATCCTATCACTGCTGTGTTTATGCCCCTGTACACATGCTTGATTCTCTTTCGGAGACATAGCAATCCATAGGTTTTAAGATACTTACTAGTCAGGTACATTCTTAGGCGTTTAATATGCGGTGTTGAGTCCATTTCGTTGAGCAAGGAGTAGCTCTTGTCTATTCCATATTTGGCTTAAGGAACTTTATCTGTGCTCATTTCGATCTCTGGTTTTATGCAGCACCCCAACTCACCTTTCCCCTTAAGCAAGCATAAGTTGGTTTTCTAAATTTGAGACCCTGTTCTGTTTTGGAATTCAGTTCCTGTGTAGCCAAGTTTACATTCCGTGTATTAGTGATATCTTATGATGTTTCTTTTTCTGTGTGACTTATTTCAGTTAGAATCATCGTACCTGAATCCACTCATTATGCTGCTACGGGCCTGATGACATAGATTTCATTGCTGAGTGATACTGCATTGTACGTAAGTACCACAAGTTCTTTATCCATTTTTCACTTTCTGTGATATTGCACTTGTACGGTAAACGAGGTTCTTGAAAACGGAGGCGTCCCAAACTTTGGGGTGGCTGTGTCTTTTTGATTTTAATTTCCCTAAGCTATAGGACCATAAGTGGAAGTGCCCTAGGCTCTGTTGCTTTGTTTTTTAGATGTTTCAGGAAACACCATACACTTCTCCTGAGTGTCTGTTGGCAATTTACATCCCGCCCATCAGCATAACAAGGCTCCCAGTTCTCCATGGCCTGTCCTGCCTTTCTGGATTTTACACTTTTTTCAGATGGCCCTTTTGACCGGGGAGAAGTGAGACTTCATTGTAGTGCAGATTTCCTTTGCAAGCTTGCTTGGTTGGCCAAAAAGGGCGTATGCGTTTTTTCCTGAATATATTCAGGAAAAAACGCATACGCCCTTTTTGGCCAAGTGCATCATTGTGGACGTTCTGCCTCTTTTCCTATGCTTTCAATGCAATTCCAGTCTACCTCCTGAAATTGGTTTCCTGCAATTCTGCCCCGCTTTCAAGTCCTCTTGGCAGCCTTACTTCAGTCTATTTTTGGACGATAGCTGTCATTTATAACTCTGCAGGTTTGTGAATTACAGTGCCCCTGAGCTCCTTTCTTCAACTCGCTTTCTTGTGAGCTGGCCGCAACACCGCAGGATGGCTTCAGGCCCTAATCTGGTTCCGGCACGGCACGCTGAGCCTTTGGTTAATTCCTCTTCCTGGTGGGAAATGAGAGTTAAATTTGCCCGTCCAGACACCTCCAGCTAGACTCTCATTGGTTCTCGCTATTCCTGTTCATCTTCCGCAGAAATTGCAAACTGGGCCAAACAGGAGGTTAAAGGGACTGACTCTCCAAGTGGGGAGAGTGTTAGTAAAGCGTCTGGAATGTTGCACCCGAGTACCAGGGGAGGAAAACTGAGACATATTTGAACACGTCTCCCGTTCACATGGTTGATCATACTTGGGATCCACATGCATGTTTTAGCTGAAGGAAGAATACCTTAAACCTGGGGAGTTGAGACCCGTGTAATGGGTACCATGCAATATGACTTCAAAGGGTCTTCATTTGCTCACCGAACCTCTCCAATCCTATCACTGCTGCGTTTATGCCCCTGTACACAGGCTTGATTCTCTTTTGGAGACATAGCAATCCATAGGTTTTAAGATACTTACTAGTCAGGTACATTCTTAGGCGTTTAATATGCGGTGTTGAGTCCATTTCGTTGCGCAAGGAGTAGCTGTTGTCTATTATATATTTGACTTAAGGAACTTTATCTGTGTTCATTTCAATCTTTTGTTTTATGCAGCACCCCAACTCACCTTTACCCTTAAGCAAGAATAAGTTGGTTTTCTAAATTTGAGACCCTGTTCTGTTCTGTAATTCAGTTCTTGTGTAGCCAAGTTTACATTCCGTGTATTACTGATATCTTATGATGTTTCTTTTTCTGTGTGACTTATTTCTGTTAGAATCATCATACCTGAATCCACTCATTGTGCTGCTAAGGGACTGATGACACAGATTTCATTGCTGAGTGATATTGCTTTGTAAGTAAATACCACAACTTCTTTATCCATTTTTCACTTTCTGCGATGTTGAACTTGTACTGTAAACGAGGTTCTTGTAAACAGAGGCGTCCCAAACTTTTGGGTGGCTGTGTCTTTTTGATTTTAATTTCCCTAAGCTATAGGACCATAAGTGGAAGTGCCCTAGGCTCTGTTGCTTTGTTTTTTAGATGTTTCAGGAAACACCATAAACTTCTCCCAAGTGGTTGTTGGCAATTTACATCCCGCCCATCAGCATAACAAGGCTCCCAGTTCTCCATGGCCTGTCCTGCCTTTCTGGATTTTACACTTTTTTCAGGTGGCCCTTTTGACCGTGGGGAAGTGGACTTCATTGTAGTGCAGATTTCCTTTGCAAGCTTGCTTGGTTGGCCAAAAAAGGCGTATGCGTTTTTTCCTGAATATATTCAGGAAAAAACGCATACGCCCTTTTTGGCCAAGTGCACCATTGTGGACGTTCTGCCTCTTTTCCTATGCTTTCAATGCAATTCCAGTCTACCTCCTGAAATCGGTTTCCTGCAATTCTGCCCCGCTTTCAAGTCCTCTTGGCAGCCTTACTTCAGTCTATTTTTGGACGATAGCTGTCATTTATAACTCTGCAGGTTTGTGAATTACAGTGCCCCTGAGCTCCTTTCTTCAACTCGCTTTCTTGTGAGCTGGCCGCAACACCGCAGGATGGCTTCAGGCCCTAATCTGGTTCCGGCACGGCACGCTGAGCCTTTGGTTAATTCCTCTTCCTGGTGGGAAATGAGAGTTAAATTTGCCCGTCCAGACAGCTCCAGCTAGTCTCTCATTGGTTCTCACTATTCCTGTTCATCTTCCACAGAAATTGCAAACTGGGCCAAACAGGAGGTTAAAGGGACTGACTCTCCAAGTCGGGAGAATGTTAGTAAAGCGTCTGGAATGTTGCACCCGAGTACCAGGGTACGAAAACTGAGATATATTTGAACACGTCTCCCGATCACATGGTTGATCATACTCTAGGTTCCACATGCAAGTTTTAGCTGAAGGAAGAATACCTTAAACCTGGGTAGTTGAAACCCGTGGAATGGGTACCATGCAATATGACTTCAAAGGGTCTTCATTTGCTCACCGAACCTCTCCAATCCTATCACTGCTGCGTTTATGCCCCTGTACACACGCTTGATTCTCTTTCGGAGACATAGCAATCCATAGGTTTTAAGATACTTACTAGTCAGGTACATTCTTAGGCGTTTAATATGCGGTGTTGAGTCCATTTCGTTGAGCAAGGAGTAGCTCTTGTCTATTCCATATTTGGCTTAAGGAACTTTATCTGTGCTCATTTCAATCTCTGGTTTTATGCAGCACTCCAACTCACCTTTCCCCTTAAGCAAGCATAAGTTGGTTTTCTAAATTTGAGACCCTGTTCTGTCTTGGAATGCAGTTCCTGTGTAGCCAAGTTTACATTCCGTGTATTAGTGATATCTTATGATGTTTCTTTTTCTGTGTGACTTATTTCAGTTAGAATCATCGTACCTGAATCCACTCATTATGTTGCTACGGGCCTGATGACATAGATTTCATTGCTGAGTGATACTGCATTGTACGTAAGTACCACAATTTCTTTATCCATTTTTCACTTTCTGTGATATTGAACTTGTACGGTAAACGAGGTTCTTGTAAACGGAGGCGTGCCAAACTTTGGGGTGGCTGTGTCTTTTTGATTTTAATTTCCCGAAGCTATAGGACCATAAGTGGAAGTGCCCTAGGCTCTGTTGCTTTGTTTTTTAGATGTTTCAGGAAACACCATACACTTCTCCCAAGTGGTTGTTGGCAATTTACATCCCGCCCATCAGCATAACAAGGCTCCCAGTTCTCCATGGCCTGTCCTGCCTTTCTGGATTTTACACTTTTTTCAGATGGCCCTTTTGACCGGGGGTAAGTGAGACTTCATTGTAGTGCAGATTTCCTTTGCAAGCTTGCTTGGTTGGCCAAAAAGGGCGTATGCGTTTTTTCCTGAATATATTCAGGAAAAAACGCATACGCCCTTTTTGGCCAAGTGCATCATTGTGGACGTTCTGCCTCTTTTCCTATGCTTTCAATGCAATTCCAGTCTACCTCCTGAAATGGGTTTCCTGCAATTCTGCCCCGCTTTCAAGTCCTCTTGGCAGCCTTACTTCAGTCTATAAATGATAGCTGTCATTTATAACTCTGCAGGTTTGTGAATTACAGTGCCCCTGAGCTCCTTTCTTCAACTCGCTTTCTTGTGACCTGGCCGCAACACCGCAGGATGGCTTCAGGCCCTAATCTGGTTCCGGCACGGCACGCTGAGCCTTTGGTTATTTCCTCTTCCTGGTGGGAAATGAGAGTTAAATTTGCCCGTCCAGACACCTCCAGCTAGCCTCTCATTGGTTCTCGCTATTCCTGTTCATCTTGCGCAGAAATTGCAAACTGTGTCAAACAGGAGGTTAAAGGCGCTGACTCTCCAAGTGGGGAGAGTGTTAGTAAAGCGTCTGGAATGTTGCACCCGAGTACCAGGGGAGGAAACCTGAGACATATTTGAACACGTCTCCCGATCACATGGTTGATCATACTCTAGGTTCCACATGCATGTTTTAGCTGAAGGAAGAATACCTTAAACCTGGGTAGTTGAAACCTGTGGAATGGGTACCATGCAATATGACTTCAAAGGGTCTTCATTTGCTCACCGAACCTCTCCAATCCTATCACTGCTGCGTTTATGCCCCTGTACACATGCTTGATTCTCTTTCAGAGACATAGCAATCCATAGGTTTTAAGATACTTACTAGTCAGGTACATTCTTAGGCGTTTAATATGCGGTGTTGAGTCCATTTCGTTGAGCAAGGAGTAGCTCTTGTCTATTCCATATTTGGCTTAAGGAACTTTATCTGTGCTCATTTCAATCTCTGGTTTTATGCAGCACCCCAACTCACCTTTCCCCTTAAGCAAGCATAAGTTGGTTTTCTAAATTTGAGAACCTGTTCTGTTTTGGAATTCAGTTCCTGTGTAGCCAAGTTTACATTCCGTGTATTAGTGATATCTTATGATGTTTCTTTTTCTGTGTGACTTATTTCAGTTAGAATCATCGTACCTGAATCCACTCATTATGCTGCTACGGGCCTGATGACATAGATTTCATTGCTGAGTGATACTGCATTGTACGTAAGTACCACAAGTTCTTTATCCATTTTTCACCTTCTGTGATATTGAACTTGTACGGTAAACGAGGTTCTTGTAAACAGAGGCGTCCCAAACTTTGAGGTGGCTGTGTCTTTTTGATTTTAATTTCCCTAAGCTATAGGACCATAAGTGGAAGTGCCCTAGGCTCTGTTGCTTTGTTTTTTAGATGTTTCAGGAAACACCATACACTTCTCCCAAGTGTCTGTTGGCAATTTACATCCCGCCCATCAGCATAACAAGGCTCCCAGTTCTCCATGGCCTGTTGCCTTTCTGGATTTTACACTTTTTTCAGATGGCCCTTTTGACCGGGGGTAAGTGAGACTTCATTGTAGTGCAGATTTCCTTTGCAAGCTTGCTTGGTTGGCCAAAAAGGGCGTATGCGTTTTTTCCTGAATATATTCAGGAAAAAACGCATACGCCCTTTTTGGCCAAGTGCATCATTGTGGACGTTCTGCCTCTTTTCCTATGCTTTCAATGCAATTCCAGTCTACCTCCTGAAATCGGTTTCCTGCAATTCTGCCCCGCTTTCAAGTCCTCTTGGCAGCCTTACTTCAGTCTATTTTTGGACGATAGCTGTCATTTATAACTCTGCAGGTTTGTGAATTACAGTGCCCCTGAGCTCCTTTCTTCAACTCGCTTTCTTGTGACCTGGCCGCAACACCGCAGGATGGCTTCAGGCCCTAATCTGGTTCCGGCCCGGCAAGCTGAGCCTTTGGTTAATTCCTCTTCCTGGTGGGAAATGAGAGTTAAACTTGCCCGTCCAGACACCTCCAGCTAGCCTCTCATTGGTTCTCGCTATTCCTGTTCATCTTGCGCAGAAATTGCAAACTGGGCCAAACAGGAGGTTAAAGGGACTGACTCTCCAGGTCGGCAGAGTGTTAGTAAAGCGTCTGGAATGTTGCACCCGAGTACCAGGGTACGAAAACTGAGACATATTTGAACACGTCTCCCGATCACATGGTTGATCATACTCTAGGTTCCACATGCATGTTTTAGCTGAAGGAAGAATACCTTAAACCTGGGTAGTTGAAACCCGTGGAATGGGTACCATGCAATATGACTTAAATGGGTCTTTATTTGCTCACCGAATCTCTCCAATCCTATCACTGCTGCGTTTATTACCCTTGTACACACGCTTGATTCTCTTTTGGAGACATAGCAATCCATAGGTTTTAAGATACTTACTAGTCAGGTATATTCTTAGGCGTTTAATATGGGGTGTGGAGTCCATTTCGTTGAGCAAGGAGTAGCTCTTGTCTATTCCATATTTGGCTTAAGGAACTTTATCTGTGCTCATTTCAATCTCTGGTTTTATGCAGCACCCCAACTCACCTTTACCCTTAAGCAAGCATAAGTTGGTTTTCTAAATTTGAGACCCTGTTCTGTTCTGTAATTCAGTTCCTGTGTAGCCAAGTTTACATTCCGAATATTACTGATATCTTATGATGTTTCTTTTTCTGTGTGACTTATTTCAGTTAGAATCATCATACCTGAATCCACTCATTGTGCTGCTAAGGGCCTGATGACATAGATTTCATTGCTGAGTGATATTGCTTTGTAAGTAAATACCACAACTTCTTTATCCATTTTTCACTTTCTGCGATGTTGAACTTGTACTGTAAACGAGTTTCTTGTAAACAGAGCCGTTCCAAACATTGGGGTGGCTGTGTCTTTTTGATTTTAATTTCCCTAAGCTATAGGACCATAAGTGGAAGTGCCCTAGGCTCTGTTGCTTTGTTTTTTAGATGTTTCAGGAAACACCATACATTTCTCCCAAGTGTCTGTTGGGAATTTACATCCCGCCCATCAGCATAACAAGGCTCCCAGTTCTCAATGGCCTGTCCTGCCTTTCTGGATTTTACACTTTTTCAGATGGCCCTTTTGACCCGTGGGAAGTGAGACTTCATTGTAGTGCAGATATCCTTTGCGAGCTTGCTTGGTTGGCCAAAAAGGGCGTATGCGTTTTTTCCTGAATATATTCAGGAAAAAACGCATACGCCCTTTTTGGCCAAGTGCATCATTGTGGACGTTCTGCCTCTTTTCCTATGCTTTCAATGCAATTCCAGTCTACCTCCTGAAATCGGTTTCCTGCAATTCTGCCCCGCTTTCAAGCCCTCTTGGCAGCCTTACTTCAGTCTATTTTTGGACGATAGCTGTCATTTATAACTCTGCAGGTTTGTGAATTACAGTGCCCCTGAGCTCCTTTCTTCAACTCGCTTTCTTGTGAGCTGGCCGCAACACCGCAGGATGGCTTCAGGCCCTAATCTGGTTCCGGCCCGGCATGCTGAGCCTTTGGTTAATTCCTCTTCCTGGTGGGAAATGAGAGTTAAATTTGCCCGGTCAGAAACCTCCAGCTAGCCTCTCATTGGTTCTCGCTATTCCTGTTCATCTTCCGCAGAAATTGCAAACTGTGCCAAACAGGAGGTTAAAGGCACTGACTCTCCAAGTCGGGAGAGTGTTAGTAAAGCGTCTGGAATGTTGCACCCGAGTACCAGGGGAGGAAAACTGAGACATATTTGAACACGTCTCCCGTTCACATGGTTGATCATACTCTGGGTTCCACATGCATGTTTTAGCTTAAGGAAGAATACCTTAAACCTGGAGAGTTGAGACCCGTGTAATGGGTACCATGCAATATGACTTCAAAGGGTCTTCATTTGCTCACCGAACCTCTCCAATCCTATCACTGCTGCGTTTATGCCCCTGTACACATGCTTGATTCTCTTTCGGAGACATAGCAATCCATAGGTTTTAAGATACTTACTAGTCAGGTACATTCTTAGGCGTTTAATATGCGGTGTTGAGTCCATTTCGTTGAGCAAGGAGTAGCTCTTGTCTATTCCATATTTGGCTTAAGGAACTTTATCTGTGCTCATTTCAATCTCTGGTTTTATGCAGCACCCCAACTCACCTTTCCCCTTAAGCAAGCATAAGTTGGTTTTCTAAATTTGAGACCCTGTTCTGTTTTGGAATGCAGTTCCTGTGTAGCCAAGTTTACATTCCGTGTATTAGTGATATCTTATGATGTTTCTTTTTCTGTGTGACTTATTTCAGTTAGAATCATCGTACCTGAATCCACTCATTATGCTGCTGCGGGCCTGATGACATAGATTTCATTGCTGAGTGATACTGCATTGTACGTAAGTACCACAAGTTCTTTATCCATTTTTCACTTTCTGTGATATTGCACTTGTACGGTAAACGAGGTTCTTGTAAACAGAGCCGTCCCAAACTTTGGGGTGGCTGTGTCTTTTTGATTTTAATTTCCCTAAGCTATAGGACCATAAGTGGAAGTGCCCTAGGCTCTGTTGCTTTGTTTTTTAGATGTTTCAGGAAACACCATACACTTCTCCTGAGTGTCTGTTGGCAATTTACATCCCGCCCATCAGCATAACAAGGCTCCCAGTTCTCCATGGCCTGTCCTGCCTTTCTGGATTTTACACTTTTTTCAGATGGCCCTTTTGACCGGGGAGAAGTGAGACTTCATTGTAGTGCAGATTTCCTTTGCAAGCTTGCTTGGTTGGCCAAAAAGGGCGTATGCGTTTTTTCCTGAATATATTCAGGAAAAAACGCATACGCCCTTTTTGGCCAAGTGCATCATTGTGGACGTTCTGCCTCTTTTCCTATGCTTTCAATGCAATTCCAGTCTACCTCCTGAAATCGGTTTCCTGCAATTCTGCCCCGCTTTCAAGTCCTCTTGGCAGCCTTACTTCAGTCTATTTTTGGACGATAGCTGTCATTTATAACTCTGCAGGTTTGTGAATTACAGTGCCCCTGAGCTCCTTTCTTCAACTCGCTTTCTTGTGACCTGGCCGCAACACCGCAGGATGGCTTCAGGCCCTAATCTGGTTCCGGCACGGCACGCTGAGCCTTTGGTTAATTCCTCTTCCTGGTGGGAAATGAGATTTAAATTTGCCCGTCCAGACACCTCCAGCTAGACTCTCATTGGTTCTCGCTATTCCTGTTCATCTTCCGCAGAAATTGCAAACTGGGCCAAACAGGAGGTTAAAGGGACTGACTCTCCAAGTCGGGAGAGTGTTAGTAAAGCGTCTGGAATGTTGCACCCGAGTACCAGGGGAGGAAAACTGAGACATATTTGAACACGTCTCCCGTTCACATGGTTGATCATACTTGGGATCCACATGCATGTTTTAGCTGAAGGAAGAATACCTTAAACCTGGGGAGTTGAGACCCGTGTAATGGGTACCATGCAATATGTCTTCAGAGGGTCTTCATTTGCTCACCGAACCTCTCCAATCCTATCACTGCTGCGTTTATGCCCCTGTACACAGGCTTGATTCTCTTTTGGAGACATAGCAATCCATAGGTTTTAAGATACTTACTAGTCAGGTACATTCTTAGGCGTTTAATATGCGGTGTTGAGTCCATTTCGTTGCGCAAGGAGTAGCTCTTGTCTATTATATATTTGACTTAAGGAACTTTATCTGTGTTCATTTCAATCTTTGGTTTTATGCAGCACCCCAACTCACCTTTACCCTTAAGCAAGAATAAGTTGGTTTTCTAAATTTGAGACCCTGTTCTGTTCTGTAATTCAGTTCCTGTGTAGCCAAGTTTACATTCCGTGTATTACTGATATCTTATGATGTTTCTTTTTCTGTGTGACTTATTTCAGTTAGAATCATCATACCTGAATCCACTCATTGTGCTGCTAAGGGACTGATGACACAGATTTCATTGCTGAGTGATATTGCTTTGTAAGTAAATACCACAACTTCTTTATCCATTTTTCACTTTCTGCGATGTTGAACTTGTACTGTAAACGAGGTTCTTGTAAACAGAGGCGTCCCAAACTTTTGGGTGGCTGTGTCTTTTTGATTTTAATTTCCCTAAGCTATAGGACCATAAGTGGAAGTGCCCTAGGTTCTGTTGCTTTGTTTTTTAGATGTTTCAGGAAACACCATACACTTCTCCCGAGTGTCTGTTGGCAATTTACATCCCGCCCATCAGCATAACAAGGCTCCCAGTTCTCCATGGCCTGTCTTGCCTTTCTGGATTTTACACTTTTTTCAGATGGCCCTTTTGACCGGGGGGAAGTGAGACTTCATTGTAGTGAAGATTTCCTTTGCAAGCTTGCTTGGTTGGCCAAAAAGGGCGTATGCGTTTTTTCCTGAATATATTCAGGAAAAAACGCATACGCCCTTTTTGGCCAAGTGCATCATTGTGGACGTTCTGCCTCTTTTCCTATGCTTTCAATGCAATTCCAGTCTACCTCCTGAAATCGGTTTCCTGCAATTCTGCCCTGCTTTCAAGTCCTCTTGGCAGCCTTACTTCAGTCTATTTTTGGACGATAGCTGTCATTTATAACTCTGCAGGTTTGTGAATTACAGTGTCCCTGAGCTCCTTTCTTCAACTCGCTTTCTTGTGACCTGGCCGCAACACCGCAGGATGGCTTCAGGCCCTAATCTGGTTCCGGCACGACACGCTGAGCCTTTGGTTAATTCCTCTTCCTGGTGGGAAATGAGAGTTAAATTTGCCCGTCCAGACACCTCCAGCTAGTCTCTCATTGGTTCTCGCTATTCTTGTTCATCTTCCGCAGAAATTACAAACTGGGCCAAACAGGAGGTTAAAGGCGCTTACTCTCCAAGTGGGGAAAGTGTTAGTAAAGCGTCTGGAATGTTGCACCCGAGTACCAGGGTACGAAAACTGAGACATATTTGAACACGTCTCCCGATCACATGGTTGATCATACTCTAGGTTCCACATGCATGTTTTAGCTGAAGGAAGAATACCTTAAACCTGGGTAGTTGAAACCCGTGGAATGGGTACCATGCAATATGACTTCAAAGGGTCTTCATTTGCTCACCGAACCTCTCCAATCCTATCACTGCTGCGTTTATGCCCCTGTACACATGCTTGATTCTCTTTCGGAGACATAGCAATCCATAGGTTTTAAGATACTTACTAGTCAGGTACATTCTTAGGCGTTTAATATGGGGTGTTGAGTCCATTTCGTTGAGCAAGGAGTAGCTCTTGTCTATTCCATATTTGGCTTAAGGAACTTTATCTGTGCTCATTTCAATCTCTGGTTTTATGCAGCACCCCAACTCACCTTTCCCCTTAAGCAAGCATAAGTTGGTTTTCTAAATTTGAGACCCTGTTCTGTTCTGTAATTCAGTTCCTGTGTAGCCAAGTTGACATTCCGTGTATTACTGATATCTTATGATGTTTCTTTTTCTGTGTGACTTATTTCAGTTAGAATCATCATACCTGAATCTACTCATTGTGCTGCTAAGGGCCTGGTGACACAGATTTCATTGCTGAGTGATATTGCTTTGTAAGTAAATACCACAAGTTCTTTATCCATTTTTCACTTTCTGCGATGTTGACCTTGTACTGTAAACGAGGTTCTTGTAAACAGAGCCGTTCCAAACTTTGGGGTGGCTGTGTCTTTTTGATTTTAATTTCCCTAAGCTATAGGACCATAAGTGGAAGTGCCCTAGGTTCTGTTGCTTTGTTTTTTAGATGTTTCAGGAAACACCATACACTTCTCCCGAGTGGTTGTTGGCAATTTACATCCCGCCCATCAGCATAACAAGGCTCCCAGTTCTCCATGGCCTGTCCTGCCTTTCTGGATTTTACACTTTTTTCAGATGGCCCTTTTGACTAGGGGGAAGTGAGACTTCATTGTAGTGCAGATTTCCTTTGCAAGCTTTCTTGGTTGGCCAAAAAGGGCATATGCGTTTTTTCCTGAATATATTCAGGAAAAAACGCATATGCCCTTTTTGGCCAAGTGCATCATTGTGGACGTTCTGCCTCTTTTCCTATGCTTTCAATGCAATTCCAGTCTACCTCCTGAAATCGGTTTCCTGCAATTCTGCCCCGCTTTCAAGTCCTCTTGGCAGCCTTACTTCAGTCTATTTTTGGACGATAGCTGTCATTTATAACTCTGCAGGTTTGTGAATTACAGTGCCCCTGAGCTCCTTTCTTCAACTCGCTTTCTTGTGACCTGGCCGCAACACCGCAGGATGGCTTCAGGCCCTAATCTGGTTCCGGCCCGGCATGCTGAGCCTTTGGTTAATTCCTCTTCCTGGTGGGAAATGAGAGTTAAATTTGCCCGGTCAGAAACCTCCAGCTAGCCTCTCATTGGTTCTCGCTATTCCTGTTCATCTTCCGCAGAAATTGCAAACTGGGCCAAACAGGAGGTTAAAGGCACTGACTCTCCAAGTGGGGAGAGTGTTAGTAAAGCGTCTGGAATGTTGCACCCGAGTACCAGGGTACGAAAACTGAGACATATTTGAACACGTCTCCCGATCACATGGTTGATCATTCTCTAGGTTCCACATGCATGTTTTAGCTGAAGGAAGAATACCTTAAACCTGGGTAGTTGAAACCCGTGGAATGGGTACCATGCAATATGACTTCAAAAGGTCTTCATTTGCTCACCGAACCTCTCCAATCCTATCACTGCTGCGTTTATGCCCCTGTACACACGCTTGATTCTCTTTCGGAGACATAGCAATCCATAGGTTTTAAGATACTTACTAGTCAGGTACATTCTTAGGCGTTTAATATGGGGTGTTGAGTCCATTTCGTTGAGCAAGGAGTAGCTCTTGTCTATTCCATATTTGGCTTAAGGAACTTTATCTGTGCTCATTTCAATCTCTGGTTTTATGCAGCACCCCAACTCACCTTTCCCCTTAAGCAAGCATAAGTTGGTTTTCTAAATTTGAGACCCTGTTCTGTTCTGTAATTCAGTTCCTGTGTAGCCAAGTTTACATTCCGTGTATTACTGATATCTTATGATATTTCTTTTTCTGTGTGACTTATTTCAGTTAGAATCATCATACCTGAATCCACTCATTGTGCTGCTAAGGGCCTGATGACATAGATTTCATTGCTGAGTGATATTGCTTTGTAAGTAAATACCACAACTTCTTTCTCCATTTTTCACTTTCTGCGATGTTGAACTTGTACTGTAAACGAGGTTCTTGTAAACAGAGCCGTTCCAAACTTTGGGGTGGCTGTGTCTTTTTGATTTTAATTTCCCTAAGCTATAGGACCATAAGTGGCAGTGCCCTAGGCTCTGTTGCTTTGTTTTTTAGATGTTTCAGGAAACACCATACACTTCTCCCGAGTGTCTGTTGGCAATTTACATCCCGCCCATCAGCATAACAAGGCTCCCAGTTCTCCATGGCCTGTCCTGCCTTTCTGGATTTTACACTTTTTTCAGATGGCCCTTTTGACCGGGGGGAAGTGAGACTTCATTGTAGTGCAGATTTCCTTTGCAAGCTTGCTTGGTTGGCCAAAAAGGGCGTATGCGTTTTTTCCTGAATATATTCAGGAAAAAACGCATACGCCCTTTTTGGCCAAGTGCATCATTGTGGACGTTCTGCCTCTTTTCCTATGCTTTCAATGCAATTCCAGTCTACCTCCTGAAATCGGTTTCCTGCAATTCTGCCCCGCTTTCAAGTCCTCTTGGCAGCCTTACTTCAGTCTATTTTTGGACGATAGCTGTCATTTATAACTCTGCAGGTTTGTGAATTACAGTGCCCCTGAGCTCCTTTCTTCAACTCGCTTTCTTGTGAGCTGGCCGCAACACCGCAGGATGGCTTCAGGCCCTAATCTTGTTCCGGCACGGCACGCTGAGCCTTTGGTTAATTCCTCTTCCTGGTGGGAAATGAGAGTTAAATTTGCCCGTCCAGACAGCTCCAGCTAGTCTCTCATTGGTTCTCGTTCTTCCTGTTCATGTTCCACAGAAATTGCAAACTGGGCCAAACAGGAGGTTAAAGGGACTGACTCTCCAAGTCGGGAGAGTGTTAGTAAAGCATCTGGAATGTTGCACCCGAGTACCAGGGTACGAAAACTGAGACATATTTGAACACGTCTCCCGATCACATGGTTGATCATACTCTAGGTTCCACATGCATGTTTTAGCTGAAGGAAGAATACCTTAAACCTGGGTAGTTGGAACCCGTGGAATGGGTACCATGCAATATGACTTCAAAGGGTCTTCATTTGCTCACCGAACCTCTCCAATCCTATCACTGCTGCGTTTATGCCCCTGTACACACGCTTGATTCTCTTTTGGAGACATAGCAATCCATAGGTTTTAAGATACTTACTAGTCAGGTACATTCTTAGGCGTTTAATATGCGGTGTTGAGTCCATTTCGTTGAGCAAGGAGTAGCTCTTGTCTATTCCATATTTGGCTTAAGGAACTTTATCTGTGCTCATTTCAATCTCTGGTTTTATGCAGCACCCCAACTCACCTTTCCCCTTAAGCAAGCATAAGTTGGTTTTCTAAATTTGAGACCCTGTTCTGTTCTGTAATTCAGTTCCTGTGTAGCCAAGTTTCCATTCCGTATATTACTGATATCTTATGATGTTTCTTTTTCTGTGTGACTTATTTCAGTTAGAATCTTCGTACCTGAATCCACTCATTGTGCTGCTATGGGCCTGATGACATAGATTTCATTGCTGAGTGATACTGCATTGTACGTAAGTACCACAAGTTCTTTATCCATTTTTCACTTTCTGTGATATTGCAGTTGTACGGTAAACGAGGTTCTTGTAAACGGAGGCGTCCCAAACTTTGGGGTGGCTGTGTCTTTTTGATTTTAATTTCCCTAAGCTATAGGACCATAAGTGGCAGTGCCCTAGGCTCTGTTGCTTTGTTTTTTAGATGTTTCAGGAAACACCATACACTTCTCCCAAGTGTCTGTTGGCAATTTACATCCCGCCCATCAGCATAACAAGGCTCCCAGTTCTCCATGGCCTGTCCTGCCTTTCTGGATTTTACACTTTTTTCAGATGGCCCTTTTGACCGGGGGGAAGTGAGACTTCATTGTAGTGCAGATTTCCTTTGCAAGCTTGCTTGGTTGGCCAAAAAGGGCGTATGCGTTTTTTCCTGAATATATTCAGGAAAAAACGCATACGCCCTTTTTGGCCAAGTGCATCATTGTGGACGTTCTGCCTCTTTTCCTATGCTTTCAATGCAATTCCAGTCTACCTCCTGAAATCGGTTTCCTGCAATTCTGCCCCGCTTTCAAGTCCTCTTGGCAGCCTTACTTCAGTCTATTTTTGGACGATAGCTGTCATTTATAACTCTGCAGGTTTGTGAATTACAGTGCCCCTGAGCTCCTTTCTTCAACTCGCTTTCTTGTGACCTGGCCGCAACACCGCAGGATGGCTTCAGGCCCTAATCTGGTTCCGGCACGGCACGCTGAGCCTTTGGTTAATTCCTCTTCCTGGTGGGAAATGAGAGTTAAATTTGCCCGTCCAGACACCTCCAGCTAGTCTCTCATTGGTTCTCGCTATTCCTGTTCATCTTCCGCAGAAATTGCAAACTGGGCCAAACAGGAGGTTAAAGGGACTGACTCTCCAAGTCGGGAGAGTGTTAGTAAAGCGTCTGGAATGTTGCACCCGAGTACCAGGGTACGAAAACTGAGACATATTTGAACACGTCTCCCGATCACATGGTTGATCATTCTCTAGGTTCCACATGCATGTTTTAGCTGAAGGAAGAATACCTTAAACCTGGGTAGTTGAAACCCGTGGAATGGGTACCATGCAATATGACTTCAAAGGGTCTTCATTTGCTCACCGAACCTCTCCAATCCTATCACTGCTGCATTTATGCCCCTGTACACACGCTTGATTCTCTTTCGGAGACATAGCAATCCATAGGTTTTAAGATACTTACTAGCCAGGTACATTCTTAGGCGTTTAATATGCGGTGTTGAGTCCATTTCGTTGGGCAAGGAGTAGCTCTTGTCTATTCCATATTTGGCTTAAGGAACTTTATCTGTGCTCATTTCAATCTCTGGTTTTATGCAGCACCCCAACTCACCTTTACCCTTAAGCAAGCATAAGTTGGTTTTCTAAATTTGAGACCCTGTTCTGTTCTGTAATTCAGTTCCTGTGTAGCCAAGTTTACATTCCGTGTATTACTGATATCTTATGATGTTTCTTTTTCTGTGTGACTTATTTCAGTTAGAATCATCATACCTGAATCCACTCATTGTGCTGCTAAGGGCCTGATGACATAGATTTCATTGCTAAGTGATATTGTTTGTAAGTAAATACCACAACTTCTTTCTCCATTTTTCACTTTCTGCGATGATGAACTTGTACTGTAAACGAGGTTCTTGTTAACAGAGCCGTTCCAAACTTTGGGGTGGCTGTGTCTTTTTGATTTTAATTTCCCTAAGCTATAGGACCATAAGTGGCAGTGCCCTAGGCTCTGTTGCTTTGTTTTTTAGATGTTTCAGGAAACACCATACACTTCTCCCGAGTGTCTGTTGGCAATTTACATCCCGCCCATCAGCATAACAAGGCTCCCAGTTCTCCATGGCCTGTCCTGCCTTTCTGGATTTTACACTTTTTTCAGATGGCCCTTTTGACCGGGGGTAAGTGAGACTTCATTGTAGTGCAGATTTCCTTTGCAAGCTTGCTTGGTTGGCCAAAAAGGACGTATGCGTTTTTTCCTGAATATATTCAGGAAAAAACGCATACGCCCTTTTTGGCCAAGTGCATCATTGTGGACGTTCTGCCTCTTTTCCTATGCTTTCAATGCAATTCCAGTCTACCTCCTGAAATGGGTATCCTGCAATTCTGCCCCGCTTTCAAGTCCTCTTGGCAGCCTTACTTCAGTCTATTTTTGGACGATAGCTGTCATTTATAACTCTGCAGGTTTGTGAATTACAGTGTCCCTGAGCTCCTTTCTTCAACTCGCTTTCTTGTGACCTGGCCGCAACACCGCAGGATGGCTTCAGGCCCTAATCTTGTTCCGGCCCGGCATGCTGAGCCTTTGGTTAATTCTTCTTCCTGGTGGGAAATGAGAGTTAAATTTGCCCGTCCAGACACCTCCAGCTAGCCTCTCATTGGTTCTCGCTATTCCTGTTCATCTTCCGCAGAAATTGCAAACTGGGCCAAACAGGAGGTTAAAGGGACTGACTCTCCAAGTCGGGAGAGTGTTAGTAAAGCGTCTGGAATGTTGCACCCAAGTACCAGGGTACGAAACCTGAGACATATTTGAACACGTCTCCCGATCACATGGTTGATCATACTCTAGGTTCCACATGCATGTTTTAGCTGAAGGAAGAATACCTTAAACCTGGGTAGTTGAAACCCGTGGAATGGGTACCATGCAATATGACTTCAAAGGGTCTTCATTTGCTCACCGAACCTCTCCAATCCTATCACTGCTGCGTTTATGCCCCTGTACACACGCTTGATTCTCTTTTGGAGACATAGCAATCCATAGGTTTTAAGATACTTACTAGTCAGGTACATTCTTAGGCGTTTAATATGCGGTGTTGAGTCCATTTCGTGAGCAAGGAGTAGCTCTTGTCTATTCCATATTTGGCTTAAGGAACTTTATCTGTGCTCATTTCAATCTCTGGTTTTATGCAGCACCCCAACTCACCTTTCCCCTTAAGCAAGCATAAGTTGGTTTTCTAAATTTGAGACCCTGTTCTGTTCTGTAATTCAGTTCCTGTGTAGCCAAGTTTACATTCCGTGTATTACTGATATCTTATGATGTTTCTTTTTCTGTGTGACTTATTTCAGTTAGAATCATCATACCTGAATCCACTCATTGTGCTGCTAAGGGACTGATGACACAGATTTCATTGCTGAGTGATATTGCTTTGTAAGTAAATACCACAACTTCTTTATCCATTTTTCACTTTCTGCAATGTTGAACTTGTACTGTAAACGAGGTTCTTGTAAACAGAGGCGTCCCAAACTTTGGGGTGGCTGTGTCTTTTTGATTTTAATTTCCCTAAGCTATAGGACCATAAGTGGAAGTGCCCTAGGCTCTGTTGCTTTGTTTTTTAGATGTTTCAGGAAACACCATACACTTCTCACGAGTGGTTGTTGGCAATTTACATCCCGCCCATCAGCATAACAAGGCTCCCAGTTCTCCATGGCCTGTCCTGCCTTTCTGGATTTTACACTTTTTTCAGATGGCCTTTTTGACCGGGGGGAAGTGAGACTTCATTGTAGTGCAGATTTACTTTGCAAGCTTGCTTGGTTGGCCAAAAAGGGTGTATGCGTTTTTTCCTGAATATATTCAGGAAAAAACGCATACGCCCTTTTTGGCCAAGTGCACCATTGTGGACGTTCTGCCTCTTTTCCTATGCTTTCAATGCAATTCCAGTCTACCTCCTGAAATGGGTTTCCTGCAATTCTGCCCCGCTTTCAAGTCCTCTTGGCAGCCTTACTTCAGTCTATTTTTGGACGATAGCTGTCATTTATAACTCTGCAGGTTTGTGAATTACAGTGCCCCTGAGCTCCTTTCTTCAACTCGCTTTCTTGTGACCTGGCCGCAACACCGCAGGATGGCTTCAGGCCCTAATCTTGTTCCGGCACGGCACGCTGAGCCTTTCGTTAATTCCTCTTCCTGGTGGGAAATGAGAGTTAAATTTGCCCGTCCAGACAGCTCCAGCTAGTCTCTCATTGGTTCTCGCTATTCCTGTTCATCTTCCGCAGAAATTGCAAACTGGGCCAAACAGGAGGTTAAAGGGACTGACTCTCCAAGTCGGGAGAGTGTTAGTAAAGCGTCTGGAATGTTGCACCCGAGTACCAGGGTACGAAAACTGAGACATATTTGAACACGTCTCCCGATCACATGGTTGATCATACTCTGGGTTCCACATGCATGTTTTAGCTGAAGGAAGAATACCTAAAACCTGGGTAGTTGAAACCCGTGGAATGGGTACCATGCAATATGACTTCAAAGGGTCTTCATTTGCTCACCGAACCTCTCCAATCCTATCACTGCCTGGTTTATGCCCCTGTACACATGCTTGATTCTCTTTCGGAGACATAGCAATCCATAGGTTTTAAGATACTTACTAGTCAGGTACATTCTTAGGCGTTTAATATGGGGTGTTGAGTCCATTTCGTTGAGCAAGGAGTAGCTCTTGTCTATTCCATATTTGGCTTAAGGAACTTTATCTGTGCTCATTTCAATCTCTGGTTTTATGCAGCACCCCAACTCACCTTTCCCCTTAAGCAAGCATAAGTTGGTTTTCTAAATTTGAGACCCTGTTCTGTTCTGTAATTCAGTTCCTGTGTAGCCAAGTTTACATTCCGTGTATTACTGATATCTTATGATGTTTCTTTTTCTGTGTGACTTATTTCAGTTAGAATCATCATACCTGAATCCACTCATTGTGCTGCTAAGGGCCTGGTGACACAGATTTTATTGCTGAGTGATATTGCTTTGTAAGTAAATACCACATCTTCTTTCTCCATTTTTCACTTTCTGCGATGTTGAACTTGTACTGTAAACGAGGTTCTTGTAAACAGAGCCGTTCCAAACTTTGGGGTGGCTGTGTCTTTTTGATTTTAATTTCCCTAAGCTATAGGACCATAAGTGGAAGTGCCCTAGGTTCTGTTGCTTTGTTTTTTAGATGTTTCAGGAAACACCATACACTTCTCCCGAGTGGTTGTTTCCAATTTACATCCCGCCCATCAGCATAACAAGGCTCCCAGTTCTCCATGGCCTGTCCTGCCTTTCTAGATTTTACACTTTTTTCAGATGGCCCTTTTGACCGGGGGGAAGTGAGACTTCATTGTAGTGCAGATTTCCTTTGCAAGCTTGCTTGGTTGGCCAAAAAGGGCGTATGCGTTTTTTCCTGAATATATTCAGGAAAAAACGCATACGCCCTTTTTGGCCAAGTGCATCATTGTGGACGTTCTGCCTCTTTTCCTATGCTTTCAATGCAGTTCCAGTCTACCTCCTGAAATCGGTTTCCTGCAATTCTGCTCCGCTTTCAAGTCCTCTTGGCAGCCTTACTTCAGTCTATTTTTGGACGATAGCTGTCATTTATAACTCTGCAGGTTTGTGAATTACAGTGCCCCTGAGCTCCTTTCTTCAACTCGCTTTCTTGTGAGCTGGCCGCAACACCGCAGGATGGCTTCAGGCCCTAATCTGGTTCTGGCACGGCACGCTGAGCCTTTGGTTAATTCCTCTTCCTGGTGGGAAATGAGAGTTAAATTTGCCCGTCCAGACACCTCCAGCTAGTCTCTCATTGGTTCTCGCTATTCCTGTTCATCTTCCCCAGAAATTGCAAACTGGGCCAAACAGGATGTTAAAGGGACTGACTCTCCAAGTCGGGAGAGTGTTAGTAAAGCGTCTGGAATGTTGCACCCGAGTACCAGGGTACGAAAACTGAGACATATTTGAACACGTCTCCCGATCACATGGTTGATCATACTCTAGGTTCCACATGCATGTTTTAGCTGAAGGAAGATTACCTTAAACCTGGGTAGTTGAAACCCGTGGAATGGGTACCATGCAATATGACTTCAAAGGGTCTTCATTTGCTCACCGAACCTCTCCAATCCTATCACTGCTGCGTTCATGCCCCTGTACACATGCTTGATTCTCTTTCGGAGAGATAGCAATCCATAGGTTTTAAGATACTTACAAGTCAGGTACATTCTTAGGCGTTTAATATGCGGTGTTGAGTCCATTTCGTTGAGCAAGGAGTAGCTCTTGTCTATTCCATATTTGGCTTAAGGAACTTTATCTGTGCTCATTTCAATCTCTGGTTTTATGCAGCACCCCAACTCACCTTTCCCCTTAAGCAAGCATAAGTTGGTTTTCTAAATATGAGACCCTGTTCTGTTCTGTAATTCAGTTCCTGTGTAGCCAAGTTTACATTCCGTGTATTAGTGATATCTTATGACGTTTCTTTTTCTGTGTGACTTATTTCAGTTAGAATCATCATACCTGAATCCACTCATTGTGCTGCTAAGGGCCTGATGACACAGATTTTATTGCTGAGTGATATTGCTTTGTAAGTAAATACCACATCTTCTTTCTCCATTTTTCACTTTCTGCGATGTTGAACTTGTACTGTAAACGAGGTTCTTGTAAACAGAGCCGTTCCAAACTTTGGGGTGGCTGTGTCTTTTTGATTTTAATTTCCCTAAGCTATAGGACCATAAGTGGAAGTGCCCTAGGTTCTGTTGCTTTGTTTTTTAGATGTTTCAGGAAACACCATACACTTCTCCCGAGTGGTTGTTTCCAATTTACATCCCGCCCATCAGCATAACAAGGCTCCCAGTTCTCCATGGCCTGTCCTGCCTTTCTGGATTTTACACTTTTTTCAGATGGCCCTTTTGACCGGGGGGAAGTGAGACTTCATTGTAGTGCAGATTTCCTTTGCAAGCTTGCTTGGTTGGCCAAAAAGGGCGTATGCGTTTTTTCCTGAATATATTCAGGAAAAAACGCATACGCCCTTTTTGGCCAAGTGCATCATTGTGGACGTTCTGCCTCTTTTCCTATGCTTTCAATGCAGTTCCAGTCTACCTCCTGAAATCGGTTTCCTGCAATTCTGCTCCGCTTTCAAGTCCTCTTGGCAGCCTTACTTCAGTCTATTTTTGGACGATAGCTGTCATTTATAACTCTGCAGGTTTGTGAATTACAGTGCCCCTGAGCTCCTTTCTTCAACTCGCTTTCTTGTGACCTGGCCGCAACACCGCAGGATGGCTTCAGGCCCTAATCTGGTTCTGGCACGGCACGCTGAGCCTTTGGTTAATTCCTCTTCCTGGTGGGAAATGAGAGTTAAATTTGCCCGTCCAGACACCTCCAGCTAGTCTCTCATTGGTTCTCGCTATTCCTGTTCATCTTCCGCAGAAATTGCAAACTGGGCCAAACAGGATGTTAAAGGGACTGACTCTCCAAGTCGGGAGAGTGTTAGTAAAGCGTCTGGAATGTTGCACCCGAGTACCAGGGTACGAAAACTGAGACATATTTGAACACGTCTCCCGATCACATGGTTGATCATACTCTAGGTTCCACATGCATGTTTTAGCTGAAGGAAGATTACCTTAAACCTGGGTAGTTGAAACCCGTGGAATGGGTACCATGCAATATGACTTCAAAGGGTCTTCATTTGCTCACCGAACCTCTCCAATCCTATCACTGCTGCGTTTATGCCCCTGTACACATGCTTGATTCTCTTTCGGAGAGATAGCAATCCATAGGTTTTAAGATACTTACAAGTCAGGTACATTCCTAGGCGTTTAATATGCGGTGTTGAGTCCATTTCGTTGAGCAAGGAGTAGCTCTTGTCTATTCCATATTTGGCTTAAGGAACTTTATCTGTGCTCATTTCAATCTCTGGTTTTATGCAGCACCCCAACTCACCTTTCCCCTTAAGCAAGCATAAGTTGGTTTTCTAAATATGAGACCCTGTTCTGTTCTGTAATTCAGTTCCTGCGTAGCCAAGTTTACATTCCGTGTATTAGTGATATCTTATGATGTTTCTTTTTCTGTGTGACTTATTTCAGTTAGAATCATCATACCTGAATCCACTCATTGTGCTGCTAAGGGCCTGATGACATAGATTTCATTGCTGAGTGATATTGCTTTGTAAGTAAATACCACAGCTTCTTTATCCATTTTTCATTTTCTGCGATGTTGAACTTGTACTGTAAACGAGGTTCTTGTAAACAGAGGCGTCCCAAACTTTGGGGTGGCTGTGTCTTTTTGATTTTAATTTCCCTAAGCTATAGGACCATAAGTGGAAGTGCCCTAGGCTCTGTTGCTTTGTTTTTTCGATGTTTCAGGAAACACCATACACTTCTCCCGAGTGTCTGTTGGCAATTTACATCCCGCCCATCAGCATAACAAGGCTCCCAGTTCTCCATGGCCTGTCCTGCCTTTCTGGATTTTACACTTTTTTCAGATGGCCCTTTTGACCGGGGGGAAGTGAGACTTCATTGTAGTGCAGATTTCCTTTGCAAGCTTGCTTGATTGGCCAAAAAGGGCGTATGCGTTTTTTCCTGAATATATTCAGGAAAAAACGCATACGCCCTTTTTGGCCAAGTGCATCATTGTGGACGTTCTGCCTCTTTTCCTATGCTTTCAATGCAATTCCAGTCTACCTCCTGAAATCGGTTTCCTGCAATTCTGCCCCGCTTTCAAGTCCTCTTGGCAGCCTTACTTCAGTGTATTTTTGGACGATAGCTGTCATTTATAACTCTTCAGGTTTGTGAATTACAGTGCCCCTGAGCTCCTTTCTTCAACTCGTTTTCTTGTGAGCTGGCTGCAACACCGCTGGATGGCTTCAGGCCCTAATCTGGTTCCGGCACGGCATGCTGAGCCTTTGGTTATTTCCTCTTTCTGGTGGGAAATGAGAGTTAAATTTGCCCGTCCAGACACCTCCAGCTAGTCTCTCATTGGTTCTCCCTATTCCTGTTCATCTTCCGCAGAAATTGCAAATGGGGCCAAACAGAAGTTTAAAGGTGCTGACTCTCCAAGTGGGGAGAGTGTTAGTAAAGCGTCTGGAATGTTGCACCCGAGTACCAGGGGAGGAAAACTGAGACATATTTGAACACGTCTCCCGTTCACATGGTAGATCATACTCTGGGTTCCACATGCATGTTTTACCTGAAGGAAGAATACCTTAAACCTGGAGAGTTGAGACCCGTGGAATGGGTACCATGCAATATGACTTCAAAGGGTCTTCATTTGCTCACCGAACCTCTCCAATCCTATCACTGCTGCGTTTATGCCCCTGTACACACGATTGATTCTCTTTTGGAGACATAGCAATCCATAGGTTTTAAGATACTTACTAGTCAGGTACATTCTTAGGCGTTTAATATGGGGTGTTGAGTCCATTTCGTTGAGCAAGGAGTAGCTCTTGTCTATTCCATATTTGGCTTAAGGAACTTTATCTGTGCTCATTTCAATCTCTGGTTTTATACAGCACCCCAACTCACCTTCCCCCTTAAGCAAGCATAAGTTGGTTTTCTAAACTTGAGACACTGTTCTGTTTTCTAATTCAGTTCATGTGTAGCCAAGTCGACATTCTGTGTATTAATGGTACCTTATGATGTTTCTTTTCTGTGTGACTTATTTCAGTTCGAATCATCATACCTGAATCCACTCATTATGCTGCTACGGGCCTGATTACATAGATTTCATTGCTGAGTGATATTGCATTGTACGTAAGTACCACAAGTTCTTTATCCATTTTTCACTTTCTGCGATATTGAACTTGTACCGTAAACGAGGTTCTTGTAAACAGAGCCGTCCCAAACTTTGGGGTGGCTGTGTCTTTTTGATTTTAATTTCCCTAAGCTATAGGACCATAAGTGGAAGTGCCCTAGGCTCTGTTGCTTTGTTTTTTAGATGTTTCAGGAAACACCATACACTTCTCCTGAGTGGCTGTTGGCAATTTACATCCCGCCCATCAGCATAAGAAGGCTCCCAGTTCTCCATGGCCTGTCGTGCCTTTATGGATTTTACACTTTTTTCAGATGGCCCTTTTGACCAGGTGGAAGTGAGACTTCATTGTAGTGCAGATTTCCTTTGCAAGCTTGCTTGGTTGGCCAAAAAGGGCGTATGCGTTTTTTCCTGAATATATTCAGGAAAAAACGCATACGCCCTTTTTGGCCAAGTGCATCATTGTCGAGTTTCTGACTCTCTTCATATGCTTTCAATGCAATTCCAGTCTACCTCCTGAAATCGGTTTCCTGCAATTCTGCCTAGCTTTCAATGCCTCTTCATAGCCTTACCTCAATATATTTTTTAAAAATAGTTGGCCTTTATAACTCTGCAGGTTTTTGAATTGCAGTGGCCCTTAGCTTCATTTTTTAGCTCTTATTTTTGTGGTCTTGCCCCGTAACCACAGGATTCCTTGAAGCCCTATTTTTCTTCTGGGGCACCTTGCTGTGCCTTTGGTTAATTCTTCTTACTGATGTGATATTAGAGTGACATGTGCCCATTGAAACCGCTACAGCTAGTTTCTCACTGGTTCCCCCTATTCCCATTCATCCTCTGCACTAACTGCAGACTGTGCGATACCAGAACTTAAAGGCATTGACTCCATGTGGGGATGTTGTTAGTAAAGCGGCTGGAATGTCGATCCGGAGCCCCAGGAGAGGAAAAATGAGGTGCGTTTTAGAAACCTTTCCCGATCATATGGTATACCAGTCGCTGGGTTTCCCAAGCATGGTTTAGCTGTAGGAAGATTCCCTTCAACCTGGAGTGTTGGGACCCTTGGAATGAGTAGCATGAAGTATTGCATTAAACTTTCGGCAGTTGCTCACCAAAGCTCACCAATCCTCTCAGCCCCAAGTGTCCAGCCTTATGTCTTATCCAGCTGTGGGTTTATATGTGGTCAATCCAGGTTGCATCACAGCCCCTGAGCGAATTTTGTAAGAATTTTTCTCTCTTTCATTGTTTCAGCGTTTTGTTTTTAAAATTTATTTCTATAATGGGGTTTAGCTCCTTTTCACTGCTGTGTTTGTGCCGCTCTGCACACACTTGATTCCCTTATGGAGATATATCAATACATGGGTTTTAAGATTCTTATTCCTCAGATATATTTCTCTGCGGTGTATAGGGTGTGTTGAGGCCTGTTCATTGAGCAAGGTGTAGATCTTGTCTAATACCTATTTGGTTTATTGAACGGTATCTGTGCTAATTTCAAACTCTGGTTTTATGCATCACCCCACCTCTCCTTTCCCCTTAAGCTGACATAAGTGTGTTTTCTAAATGTGAGACACTGTTCTGTTCTGTAATTCATTTCTTGTGCAGCCATATTTACCCTCCCTCTATAAGTGATATCTTATGATATGTTTCTTTTTCTGTTTGACTTATTTCAAGTAGTATTATCGGACCTAAATCCACTCTTTATCCTTCTACTAGCCTTATTACATTGATTTCATGGTGAAGAGATATTCCATTGTACATAAGTACCACATCTTCTTTATCCATTGTTCTCTTTCCTGGGATATTTAAGGTGTACTGAAGTTGAGGTTCTTGTAAACAGAGTAGCCCTAAACTGTGGTGTGCTTGTGTCTTGTTGATTTTTAGACTTCCCTAGATATACTCCCATGATTGGAAGTGTCCTATGCTCTGTAGCTCTGTTTTTTAGATGATTTAGGAACCACCATACACTTCTCCAGAGTGGCTCTCGGCAGTTCACACACTGCCCATCAGCGTATAAAGGCTCCCTGTTCTCCATGGCCTGTCCTGCATTTTTGGTTTTTACAATTTTTTAGGATGGCCCTTTTGACCGGGGGGAAGTGAGACTTCTTTGTTGTGCACATTTGCATTGCTTGCTTGCTTCGTTGCCCATAAAGTGCGTATGCGTTTTTTCCTGGATATAATCAGGAAAAAACGCATACGCCCTTTTGGGCCAACTGCATCATTGTCGAAATTCTGCCGCTTTTCATGTGCGTTAAAGACGAGTCCAATCTATCTCTTGAAATCTGTTTCTTGCAATTCTGTCTTGCATTCAGATCCTCTTCTTTGCCTTACCTCAACATATTTTTGGACGTTAGTTTTCATTTATAACTCTGCAGGTTTGTGAATTGCAGTGACCCTGAGCTCCATTTTTTAAGTTGCTCTTTTGTGAGCTGGCCTCAAACCCGCAGGATTGCTTCAGGCCCTATTTTGGCTCCGGCGAGGCAGGCTGAGCCTTTCTTTAATTCTTATTCTTAATGGGAAATTAGAGTGATATGTGCCCGTCCAAACCCCTACAACTCTTCTCTCATTGGTTCCCCCTCTTCCCGTTCATCCTCCTCACAATTTGCAAAATGTGTGAAACAGAAGTTTAAATGTGCTGATTCTCCAAGTGGGGAGATTCTAAGTAGCGTGGCTGGAATGGTGAACAGGAGCACCAGGAGAGGATAAATGAGGTGCATTTTAGACACATCTCCCGATCACATGGTGTACAGTCCTCTGGGTTTTCCATGCATGTTTTAGCTGTAGGAAGATCCCTTGAACCTGCAGATTTGGGACCCATTGAATGGGTACCAGGTAGTATTACTTTAAAGGGTGTGCATCTCCTCACCCAACCTCACATTTCTCTTAGCGCAAACAGTTTCCAGCCTTATGTCTCATCCTGCTGTGGGTCTAGATGTGTTCAATCCATGTTGCATCACCGTCCCTGAGGAAAAGTTGTAAGAGGTTTTCTCTGTCTCTCTGTCGTTTATTTTTTTCAATTTATTACTATATTGGTTACAGCTGATTTTCAAAGCTCTGTTTCTTGCTGCTGTACATCCACTTGATTCACGTACAGAGAGACATCAATAAATTCTTTTTCAGATTCTTACCAGTCGTATATATTCTTTTCCGGTGACTTGAGTGTGCTGAGTGCAGTTCTTTTAGCTACCGTGTAGGCCTTGTTGATTATCAGTTTGGTATTTGGAATGGTATCTTTGCTAATTTCAACCTCCTGGATGATGCCTCACCCCTCCCCACCTTTCCCGTTTAGCAGCCTTATGCGTGTTTTCTACATATTTGACTATGTTTTTGTTTTGTAATTTATTTCATGTGTAGCCATTTTGGATTCCACCTTTAAGTGATATCTTATGATATGTGTCTTTTTCTTTTTGAATTCTGTCACTTAGAATGATCATACGTAACTCCTCCGGAGTTGTTACAACTGGCCATATTTCATTGATTTCCAGGCTGAATAATATTCCACTCTACCTAAGTACCACATCTCTATCCATTTTTTCCCTCCAGAGACATTTAAGTTATATCCTAGTCGAGGATCTTTTAAACAGAGAGGAGGTAAACATTGGGGTGCCTGTGTCCTCTCGATTTTTGTTTTTCCCAAGATATACGCCCATGAGTGCAAGTGCCCTATGCTCTGTAGCTCATTTTTTAGATGCTTTAGTAAACACAATACACTTCTCCAGAATGGCCGTTGGCAATATACATTTCCACTATAAGTCTCACAGGGCTCCCTCTTCTCGTTGCCCTGTCCTGCATTTCTGTTGTTTACGCTTTATGAGGATGGCTCTTCTGACTGATGCGAAGTGATGTCTTTTGTAGTATTGACTTCCAGTGCCCACCTGTTTGGTTGGCTAAAAAAGTGTATGCCCTTTTCTTGAATATATACAGAAAAGAACGCATACACCCTTTTTGGCCAACTGCAATGTTGGCAATGTTCAGCTCCTTTTCTTGTGCTTAATGGCGAGTCCTTTCTACCTCCTCAAATCCCTTTCCTGCCATTCTCCCTTGCTTACAAGTCCTTTTCTCTGACTTTCCTCAAGACATTTTTCAGTGATGGATATTTTCAACTCTGCAGTTTTGTGAATTTTACTGCCCCTGAGTTCCATTGTTCAACTCGTGTTTATGGGAACTGGCCACAAAGCAGCGGGATTTCCTCAAGCCCTATACTGTTTCCATGGGCAACCCTAGCCTTTGGTCAATTCGTCTTCCTGATTGGAAATTAGAGTGACATGTGCCTGTCTGAACACCTAGGACTTGTCTCTCATTGTTCCTCATCCTTCCGCTTCATCCTCTGGACAAATTCCAAACTGTACGCAACAGGATGTTGACAGTGCTGACATCTCCAAGTGGGGAGACTGTTAGTAAAGACGCTGGAGGGGTGAACCCGAGCACCAGGAGATGAGGACATGAGATGCCTTTTCCAAACTCTTCCCGATCAGACGGTATACCATCCTCTGGGTGTGACAGACATGTTTTAGCAGTAGGAAGAGTCCCATTCATGTAAGGAGAACACCAGGGCTTTTTCAAAATCAGTGTCTCCCCGAAACCCAAACTGGGGAATTTTTTAAGCTACGGCTACACATATGTTCATTAAGGGCCTTGGGAAGTAGGCAGAGTCCAAACTTTAGATGATTGAAGTCTTCAGGGTCAGAAGCACTCACCACCAGCTTCCCTTAGCCTACACTTTAACTGTCATTGATAGATGATGTCAATAAAAATATCTATTCTTTTTCAGATTATTTCCCCTTATAGGTTATTGCAAAATGTTGAGTGTAGTTCCCTGTGCTATACAGTAGTTCCTTGTTGATGATCTATTTTATACATAGCAGTGTGTATGTGTTCATTCCAAACTGTTAATTTATCCCTCCTCCCACCTTTCCCCTTTGGTAATAATAAATTATAAGATTTTATACTTCTCAGAAATGGGGGAGCTGAAAGAGAGGTATCATTTTCAATGGAAAAGCATTTAAAACAAGATTGAAGGTTTAACCAAGATTATTAGCTGTACATCCTTGGAAAGAAATCACTTCGTTTCTCTAATATTGACCTGACAAATAAGACAAATCTTTTCACTGAACTTGCTTATAAAAAGTGATGGAAATATCAAATGGAAGTGTTAAAAACATCTTATTTTACCCGAGCCTTATACACTGTTCTATGTTAACTACAGTTTGGCTCACACATCTGTTCATTGAGGTTACAATAGTCTCAATTTCTGTTACTGATCCTCCAGAGTGGACCCCAACAAGTGTCCCCCTGCCCAGTGTCATTGGGGCCAACAGATCGAGACTGAGTTTGGTTCACAAGCAAAGGAAACTTTATATTTTGATCAGAGAATGGAGAGGTGAGAGCATGCACTACCCCGTGGGCAGTGGGCTGGGCTGCTGTGTAGAGATCCTGTCAGAGTCAGTGGGAGGGAGGGAGGCGGCAGAGCTCTCGAGGGCCGGGTTGGCTGTAGCTCAGGCTCTATATCGTGGAGTCTGCACTGGGCCCCAGGAGCTGAGGTGTCGACCCAGCCATTCTGCACTAGGAAATCTGGTCTGAAGTGCCGGGTGTGGAACCTCTGCATGCGGGACCCTAGGAGCACGTGAAATTAGACAAAGCACAAAGGATAAAAAAGGTTAGACTTGACTTTATTGCCCAGATTCTATTTTTATCTCCCAGGGATTTTTAATGGGCTTTGCTGGGGACAAACCCCTCCTCTGCCTTTTGTCCCGTTCCTCATTCTTGGAGTGCTGAGGGTGCAGACCCTTCTTCTGTAACTGCTGAGTGCTGAGTTGGGAGCCCTCATACCCTGGGGCGAGGGTCAGAGCTTCTCCCCAGCAGCCTCCCGGTGACGTTGATTGTCCCCAGGACCCCTGCCTCCCTGCTCGTCCACCTGAGCACCAGCATTGGAAGTGTTATAGATTCTAATGACCTTTAAGGGTCCAGGAAAGAGATGTGCAGAGACGCTGTGGGGGCCGGTTTCACCTCGCCCCACATTTGTTCGGCCACCTTAGGCTGACCGTCTCTGCCAGCCTAGATGCTCTGACCAGTAGTCTGCGCTTTCTTCAGTTAGGCCCCTGAATTAACGTACAAACAGCACCAGGTGTCAGAGCCCTGCCCGCTCAACTCCCAGACAGTCCAGGGTCAGTGGTGATCAAGGACCATGATGGCTACTGAGTCAACAGCCTTTTGAAGTAAACAGGAGTCCAGCCGGTCTTATTGGCCACCATCATCACGGTGTCTGTAGGCTTTTCTATGGTGACAGTGTGGTATACTGTTCCCCCGCCAAGATTATTAGCTCCCCTCTGGGTGCAGTAAGTCCTGCAAGCAGTAGTCTACTCTTTTGGGACACACTCTTGTTGTTTTATGAGAGAAACTCCAGGTCAAGTGATGTTCACACGAGTCGTCATGGTGCCCTGTTGCCCCTGGTTATCTCTCTGGATATTGGAGTTGGAGGGCCTCCTCACTCGAGGTCGGTGTGCCCACGGAGCGAACCCTGCAACTTCAGGGCATGGTTGGTGGTTAGGATCACCACGTGGGGTCCTTTTCCCTTAGGAGGGAGGTGGCCTTTTGGGCTGCTGATTTCCAGATTTTTAGATACCGCCAGTATCTTGGCCAGATGTGGCAGTGGGCCAAGCCCCTTAGTGACCGTAGTTTATCCTACCTGGATGGCATTCTTGCATTGTTCCATTTCAAGTGGTCCCAGTTTTTGCACTAATTCTCCAATGGCGATTCACCTTTCACCGGGAATGTAAAGGTCAAAGGGTTTAGCTAAATTAGGGAGTTCCAGGGCAAGGGTCTGAATTGACTGCTCTTTCCATTCTTGAAAGGCCACTTCTGGATTCTATTCAAAAGGATCATCATCTTTTCCTTTCAGTGTTTCATATAGAGGCCCAGCTAGTAGACTGTAGTTAGGGATCCAGAAGCAGCAAACACTGGCCTCCCCAGGAACCCCTAAGCTGTCTTCTAGTTTTAGAAAGGAGTAAGGCTGAAAATGGTTTCTTCCCTTTCCTGGGATGGGCTTCTCTGACCTTCTGTGAGAATGAAGCCCAGGCAGGTCACCGCAGTCTGTGATATTTGAGCTTTTTCTTGGACAACTTCTATCCTTTATTGGCTTGGTAGTTCAGAGGCCTCCTTAGTAGGGCTGGCGATCAGAATGTCGTCTGCATATTGAAGGAGGGTTTCCTTTTCCAGAGGTAGAACTTTTAGGTCTTTAGCTAAGCTTTCCCCAAAGATGGTGTGGGAATTTTTGCACCCTTGGGGCCAGACGGCCCGGAAGTATTGTTTTAGTTGTATGTTGAGTCCTGCCACTCACAAGCCAAAATTTCTTGTGACTCTGGGACTAATGGAATACAAAAGAAGGCATCATTGAAGACTAATACAGAATACCATGTCCTGGTGGTTGGTAGAATGACCAGCAGGGTGTAGGAATTAGGAGCAACTGGAGGTATATCCTCGGTGGCTTCACTGACTGTCCTGACATCCTTTACCAGGTCCCCAGCAGCCCATGGGGCTCTCGTGGTCAGACCAATCCCAGAATATGGAGCTCACCTGGGCAGGTACCCCACCCCCACCCCAGCCCACGGGGCTCTCGTGGTCAGGCCCCTCCCAGGATACAGAGCTACCCTTGCAGGTACCGTGGCAGGGCTGGGCACACAGGAACCGTGCACATAGCCCTCATTGCAGAGCACCCCCAGCTCACCTGTCGCTCAGAGCTGACACAGAGCACCTCAGAGCAGGACTTGAACTAACAAACAGCAGCTGCGACAGGTCTGTGACCCTGGGCATCACTCCGTGAGGCCTCCCTCCACCTGGTCTTCCAGAGACTTCCACTGCACCCGGGGCACCAGGCCTCTGTCTCCAACCACCACCCACCCCTCCTCTCCCTGACTCCTGGGTTCCTCTCATTAGGAGAGGGTTTTCTTGAAGTTGTCTCCCACTCATGGGCCAGATAAAATGATTAGAAAACAAGCCAAAGCTGCAGCCCCTTGTCTATCCTGACTCTCAGGAGCCCACACCTGTTCCTTGGACCTGGCCGGTTCAGCAAGTTCCATTTTCTGCAACTGTGAGCCCCTGAGGGGTGATGATTGGCTGACCTGGGCAGCCTTACCGTGCCGGCCAGCCCTCCCCAGGTGTGCCTGGGTTGAGATCAATATAAATACCACTCCAGGCAGCAAGAGCCCCTGCAGCCGTGCCTGACGCCATTTTCTCTGCCCTGTCAGCAGTCTCGGGGCTGGGCTGGTGGGAGGGAGTGAGAGGCCACGGCTTTGTGGGTGGCCCAGTGTGAGTGGGGCTCTGCTGGACCTTCTGCAGCAGTTGCCAGGCTGCCACCTGCTAAAGAAGAGGATGTGTCACCCATACCTGCTGCTGGAATTTCTCCCTGGGCAGAGGTGAGGAAGGAAAAAAGCAGTGGGGGCAGGGACAGGACGGGTATCTCAGGCAGGGAAATGGAAATCTTCCAGAAGAGCACCCAGGGCCAGGACCATCCTGGCTGGCCTGCAGGCACCAAGTCGGCCGGCATGCTGTCACTCGTGTGGCTCTATGGCCCTTCCTCTAGGCTTTCAAGTCCTTGTATATATTCAGGTGTTTTACCTGGGACGGGTGGGAATAGTTCAGCAGCAACTGGCCTGGGGCTCAGCTCACGTTTACTCACAGATGCCTCGGCACGGTGCCCCAGCTTTGCAATGAGGACGCTTGTTGCGTGGGGGCTGCTGGCTGAATGGGAGACGATTCCCCACCACTGACCAACTTCAGAATTGTTTACAACTGGAGCAAGTGCCCTGATACGGTTTTCCTCTGTGTAACTGGTGGGTTCTGTGTTTTTTTTCTCTTTTTCGTTTTTGGTTCAAGGTAGATTTTATTCCTCTTTTTTGTATTTACAGATATAAGCATGGAAATAATTTATTCATATAAATACATGTATGTGCAGGGAATAATTGTTTTTTCTGTTTTATTTTTTAAATTTTATTTCTTTTTAATTTTGAATTTTATTTTATATTTTTATACAGCAGGTTCTTATTGGTTATCTATTTTATACATATAAATGTATACATGCCAATCCCAGTCTCTCAACTCCTCCCACCACCACCCCCCAACAGCTTTCCCCCCTTGTTGTCCATACGTTTGTTGTCTACATCTGTTGCTCTATTTATGCCTTGCAAAATGGTGAATCTGTACAGTTTTTCTAGGTTCCACATATATGCATGAATATACAAGATTTGTTTTTCTCTTTCTGACTTACTTCACTCTGTATGACAGTCTCTAGATCCATCGACGTCTCTACAAATGACCCAATTTCATTCCTTTTCATGGCTTAGTAATATTCCATTTTATATATGTACCACAGCTTTATGCATTCGTCTGTCTGTGGGCATTTAGGTTGCTTCCATTACCTCGATATTGTAAATAGTGATGCAATGAACATTGCGGTGAATGACTCTTTTTGATTTATGGTTTTGTCAGGGTATATGTCCAGTACTGGGATTGCTGTATCATATGGTAATTCTATTGTTAGTTTCTTAAGAAATTCCATATTGTTCTCCATAATGACTGTATCAATTTATATTCCCAACAATAGTGGGAGAGGGTTCCTTTTCTCCACACCCTTTCCAGCATTTTTTGTTTGTAGATTTTCAATGATGCCTATTCTACCAGGTGTGAGGTGATACCTCATTGTTGAATCCATTTCGTTGAGCAAGGGGTAGCTCTTGTCTATTACATATTTGGCTTAAGGAACGGTATCTGTGCTAATTTCAAACTCTGCTTTTATGCAGCACCCCAACTCCCCTTCCCCCTTAAGCAGGCATAAGTTGGTTTTCTAAACTTGAGACCCTGTTCTGTTTTGTAATTCAGTTCATGTATAGCCAAGTTCACATTCCGTGTATTAGTGATACCTTATGATGTTTCTTTTTCTGTGTGACTTATTTCACTTAGAATCATCGTGCCTCAATCCACTCATTATGCTGGTACGGGCCTGGAGACATAGATTTCATTGCTGAGTGGTATTCTATTGTACATAAGTACCGCAACTTCTTTATCCATTAATTGCTCTCTGGGATATTTAACTTGTGCCGTAGAAGAGATTCCTGTAAAAAGAGCCGTCCCAAATTTTGGGGTTGCTGTGTCTTTTTCATATTAATTTCCCTAAGCTATAGGACCATAAGTGGAAGTGCCCTAGGCTCTGTTGCTTTGTTTTTTAGATGTTTCAGGAAACAACATACACTTCTCCCGAGTGTCTGTTGGCAATTTACATCCCGCCCATCAGCATAACAAGGCTCCCAGTTCTCCATGGCCTGTCCTGCCTTTCTGGATTTTACACTTTTTTCAGATGGCCCTTTTGACCGGGGGGAAGTGAGACTTCATTGTAGTGCAGATTTCCTTTGCAAGCTTGTTTGGTTGGCCAAAAAGGGCGTATGCGTTTTTTCCTGAATATATTCAGGAAAAAACGCATACGCCCTTTTTGGCCAAGTGCATCATTGTGGACGTTCTGCCTCTTTTCCTATGCTTTCAATGCAATTCCAGTCTACCTCCTGAAATCGGTTTCCTGCAATTCTGCCCCGCTTTCAAGTCCTCTTGGCAGCCTTACTTCAGTCTATTTTTGGACGATAGCTGTCATTTATAACTCTGCAGGTTTGTGAATTACAGTGCCCCTGAGCTCCTTTCTTCAACTCGCTTTCTTTTGAGCTGGCCGAAACACCGCAGGATGGCTTTAGGCCCTAATCTGGTTCCGGTACGGCACACTGAGCCTTTGGTTATTTCCTCTTCCTGGTGGGAAATGAGAGTTAAATTTGCCCGTCCAGACACCTCCAGCTAGCCTCTCATTGGTTCTCGCTATTCCTGTTCATCTTCCACAGAAATTGCAAACTGTGCCAAACAGGAGGTTAAAGGCACTGACTCTCCAAGTGGGGAGAGTGTTAGTAAAGCGTCTGGAATGTTGCACCCGAGTACCAGGGGAGGAAAACTGAGACATATTTGAACACGTCTCCCGATCACATGGTTGATCATTCTCTAGGTTCCACATGCATGTTTTAGCTGAAGGAAGAATACCTTAAACCTGGAGAGTTAAGACCCGTGTAATGGGTACCATGCAATATGACTTCAAAGGGTCTTCATTTGCTCACCGAACCTCTCCAATCCTATCACTGCTGCGTTTATGCCCCTGTACACACGCTTGATTCTCTTTTGGAGACATAGCAATCCATAGGTTTTACGATACTTACTAGTCAGGTACATTCTTAGGCGTTTAATATGCGGTGTTGAGTCCATTTCGTTGAGCAAGGAGTAGCTCTTGTCTATTCCATATTTGACTTAAGGAACTTTATCTGTGCTCATTTCAATCTCTGGTTTTATGCAGCACCCCAACCCACCTTTCCCCTTAAGCAAGCATAAGTTGGTTTTCTAAATTTGAGACCCTGTTCTGTTTTGGAATGCAGTTCCTGTGTAGCCAAGTTTCCATTCCGTGTATTACTGATATCTTATGATGTTTCTTTTTCTGTGTGACTTATTTCAGTTAGAATCATCATACCTGAATCCACTCATTGTGCTGCTAAGGGCCTGATGACACAGATTTCATTGCTGAGTGATATTGCTTTGTAAGTAAATACCACAACTTCTTTCTCCATTTTTCACTTTCTGTGATGTTGAACATGTATTGTAAACGAGGTTCTTGTAAACAGAGCCATTCCAAACTTTGGGGTGGCTGTGTCTTTTTGATTTTAAATTCCCTAAGCTATAGAACCATAAGTGGAAGTGCCCTACGCTCTGTTGCTTTGTTTTTTAGATGTTTCAGGAAACACCATACACTTCTCCCGAGTGGTTGTTGGCAATTTACATCCCGCCCATCAGCATAACAAGGCTCCCAGTTCTCCATGGCCTGTCCTAGCTTTCTGGATTTTACACTTTTTTCAGATGGCCCTTTTGACCGGGGGGAAGTGAGACTTCATTGTAGTGCAGATTTCTTTGCAAGCTTGCTTGGTTGGCCAAAAAGGGCGTATGCGTTTTTTCCTGAATATATTCAGGAAAAAACGCATACGCCCTTTTTGGCCAAGTGCATCATTGTGGACGTTCTCCCTCTTTTCCTATGCTTTCAATGCAATTCCAGTCTACCTCCTGAAATCGGTTTCCTGCAATTCTGCCCCGCTTTCAAGTCCTCTTGGCAGCCTTACTTCAGTCTATTTTTGGACGATAGCTGTCATTTATAAGTCTGCAGGTTTGTGAATTACAGTGCCCCTGAGCTCCTTTCTTCAACTCGCTTTCTAGTGAGCTGGCCACAACACCGCAGGATGGCTTCAGGCCCTAATCTGGTTCCGGCACGGCACGCTGAGCCTTTGGTTAATTCCTCTTCCTGGTGGGAAATGAGAGTTAAATTTGCCCGTCCAGACACCTCCAGCTAGTCTCTCATTGGTTCTCGCTATTCCTGTAAATCTTCCGCAGAAATTGCAAACTGGGCCAAACAGGAGGTTAAAGACACTGACTCTCCAAGTCGGGAGAGTGTTAGTAAAGCGTCTGGAATGTTGCACTCGAGTAACAGGGTACGAAAACTGAGACATATTTGAACACGTCTCCCGTTCACACGGATGATCATACTCTGGGTTCCACATGCATGTTTTAGCTGAAGGAAGAATACCTTAAACCTGGGTAGTTGAAACCCGTGGAATGGGTACCATGCAATATGACTTCAAAGGGTCTTCATTTGCTCACCGAACCTCTCCAATCCTATCACTGCTGCGTTTATGCCCCTGTACACATGCTTGATTCTCTTTCGGAGACATAGCAATCCATAGGTTTTAAGATACTTACTAGTCAGGTACATTCTTTGGCGTTTAATATGCGGTGTTGAGTCCATTTCGTTGAGCAAGGAGTAGCTCTTGTCTATTCCATATTTGGCTTAAGGAACTTTATCTGTGCTCATTTCAATCTCTGGTTTTATGCAGCACCCCAACTCACCTTTCCCCTTAAGCACGCATAAGTTGGTTTTCTAAATTTGTGACCCTGTTCTGTTCTGTAATTCAGTTCCTGTGTAGCCTAGTTTACATCCGTGTATTACTGATATCTTATGATGTTTCTTTTTCTGTGTGACTTATTTCAGTTAGAATCATCATACCTGAATCCACTCATTGTGCTGCTAAGGGCCTGATGACACAGATTTCATTGCTGAGTGATATTGCTTTGTAAGTAAATACCACAAGTTCTTTATCCATTTTTCACTTCCTGCGATGTTGAACTTGTACTGTAAACGAGGTTCTTGTAAACAGAGGCGTCCCAAACTTTGGGGTGGCTGTGTCTTTTTGATTTTAATTTCCCTATGCTATAGGACCATAAGTGGCAGTGCCCTAGGCTCTGTTGCTTTGTTTTTTAGATGTTTCAGGAAACACCATACACTTCTCCCGAGTGTCTGTTGGCAATTTACATCCCGCCCATCAGCATAATAAGGCTCCCAGTTCTCCATGGCCTGTCCTGCCTTTCTGGATTTTACACTTTTTTCAGATGGCCCTTTTGACCGGGGGGAAGTGAGACTTCATTGTAGTGCAGATTTCCTTTGCAAGCTTGCTTGGTTGGCCAAAAAGGGCGTATGCGTTTTTTCCTGAATATATTCAGGAAAAAACGCATACGCCCTTTTTGGCCAAGTGCATCATTGTGGACGTTCTGCCTCTTTTCCTATGCTTTCAATGCAATTCCAGTCTACCTCCTGAAATGGGTTTCCTGCAATTCTGCCCCGCTTTCAAGTCCTCTTGGCAGCCTTACTTCAGTCTATTTTTGGACGATAGCTGTCATTTATAACTCTGCAGGTTTGTGAATTACAGTGCCCCTGAGCTCCTTTCTTCAACTCGCTTTCTTTTGAGCTGGCCGCAACACCGCAAGATTGCTTCAGGCCCTAATCTGGTTCTGGCACGGCACGCTGAGCCTTTGGTTAATTCCTCTTCCTGGTGGGAAATGAGAGTTAAATTTGCCCGTCCAGACACCTCCAGCTAGTCTCTCATTGGTTCTCGCTATTCCTGTTCATCTTCCGCAGAAATTGCAAACTGGGCCAAACAGGAGGTTAAAGGGACTGACTCTCCAAGTCGGGAGAGTGTTAGTAAAGCGTCTGGAATGTTGCACCCGAGTACCAGGGTACGAAAACTGAGACATATTTGAACACGCCTCCCGATCACATGGTTGATCATACTCTAGGTTCCACATGCATGTTTTAGCTGAAGGAAGAATACCTTAAACCTGGGTAGTTGAAACCCGTGGAATGGGTACCATGCAATATGACTTCAAAGGGTCTTCATTTGCTCACCGAACCTCTCCAATCCTATCACTGCTGCGTTTATGCCCCTGTACACATGCTTGATTCTCTTTCGGAGACATAGCAATCCATAGGTTTTAAGATACTTACTAGTCAGGTACATTCTTAGGCGTTTAATATGCGGTGTTGAGTCCATTTCGTTGAGCAAGGAGTAGCTCTTGTCTATTCCATATTTGGCTTAAGGAACTTTATCTGTGCTCATTTCAATCTCTGGTTTTATGCAGCACCCCAACTCACCTTTCCCCTTAAGCAAGCATAAGTTGGTTTTCTAAATTTGAGACCCTGTTCTGTTCTGTAATTCAGTTCCTGTGTAGCCAAGTTGACATTCCGTGTAGTACTGATATCTTATGATGTTTCTTTTTCTGTGTGACTTATTTCAGTTAGAATCATCATACCTGAATCCACTCATTGTGCTGCTAAGGGCCTGATGACACAGATTTCATTGCTGAGTGATATTGCTTTGTAAGTAAATACCACAACTTCTTTATCCATTTTTCACTTTCTGCGATGTTGAACTTGTACTGTAAACGAGGTTCTTGTAAACAGAGCCGTTCCAAACTTTGGTGTGGCTGTGTCTTTTTGATTTTAATTTCCCTAAGCTATAGGACCATAAGTGGAAGTGCCCTAGGTTCTGTTGCTTTGTTTTTTAGATGTTTCAGGAAACACCATACACTTCTCCCGAGTGGTTGTTGGCAATTTACATCCCGCCCATCAGCATAACAAGGCTCCCAGTTCTCCATGGCCTGTCCTGCCTTTCTGGATTTTACACTTTTTTCAGATGGCCCTTTTGACCGGGGGGAAGTGAGACTTCATTGTAGTGCAGATTTCCTTTGCAAGCTTGCTTGGTTGGCCAAAAAGGGCGTATGCGTTTTTTCCTGAATATATTCAGGAAAAAACGCATACGCCCTTTTTGGCCAAGTGCATCATTGTGGACGTTCTGCCTCTTTTCCTATGCTTTCAATGCAATTCCAGTCTACCTCCTGAAATCGGTTTCCTGCAATTCTGCCCCGCTTTCAAGTCCTCTTGGCAGCCTTACTTCAGTCTATTTTTGGACGATAGCTGTCATTTATAACTCTGCAGGTTTGTGAATTACAGTGCCCCTGAGCTCCTTTCTTCAACTCGCTTTCTTTTGAGCTGGCCGCAACACCGCAAGATTGCTTCAGGCCCTAATCTGGTTCTGGCACGGCACGCTGAGCCTTTGGTTAATTCCTCTTCCTGGTGGGAAATGAGAGTTAAATTTGCCCGTCCAGACACCTCCAGCTAGTCTCTCATTGGTTCTCGCTATTCCTGTTCATCTTCCGCAGAAATTGCAAACTGGGCCAAACAGGAGGTTAAAGGGACTGACTCTCCAAGTCGGGAGAGTGTTAGTAAAGCGTCTGGAATGTTGCACCCGAGTACCAGGGTACGAAAACTGAGACATATTTGAACACGCCTCCCGATCACATGGTTGATCATACTCTAGGTTCCACATGCATGTTTTAGCTGAAGGAAGAATACCTTAAACCTGGGTAGTTGAAACCCGTGGAATGGGTACCATGCAATATGACTTCAAAGGGTCTTCATTTGCTCACCGAACCTCTCCAATCCTATCACTGCTGCGTTTATGCCCCTGTACACATGCTTGATTCTCTTTCGGAGACATAGCAATCCATAGGTTTTAAGATACTTACTAGTCAGGTACATTCTTAGGCGTTTAATATGCGGTGTTGAGTCCATTTCGTTGAGCAAGGAGTAGCTCTTGTCTATTCCATATTTGGCTTAAGGAACTTTATCTGTGCTCATTTCAATCTCTGGTTTTATGCAGCACCCCAACTCACCTTTCCCCTTAAGCAAGCATAAGTTGGTTTTCTAAATTTGAGACCCTGTTCTGTTCTGTAATTCAGTTCCTGTGTAGCCAAGTTGATATTCCGTGTAGTACTGATATCTTATGATGTTTCTTTTTCTGTGTGACTTATTTCAGTTAGAATCATCATACCTGAATCCACTCATTGTGCTGCTAAGGGCCTGATGACACAGATTTCATTGCTGAGTGATATTGCTTTGTAAGTAAATACCACAACTTCTTTATCCATTTTTCACTTTCTGCGATGTTGAACTTGTACTGTAAACGAGGTTCTTGTAAACAGAGCCGTTCCAAACTTTGGTGTGGCTGTGTCTTTTTGATTTTAATTTCCCTAAGCTATAGGACCATAAGTGGAAGTGCCCTAGGTTCTGTTGCTTTGTTTTTTAGATGTTTCAGGAAACACCATACACTTCTCCCGAGTGGTTGTTGGCAATTTACATCCCGCCCATCAGCATAACAAGGCTCCCAGTTCTCCATGGCCTGTCCTGCCTTTCTGGATTTTACACTTTTTTCAGATGGCCCTTTTGACCGGGGGGAAGTGAGACTTCATTGTAGTGCAGATTTCCTTTGCAAGCTTGCTTGGTTGGCCAAAAAGGGCGTATGCGTTTTTTCCTGAATATATTCAGGAAAAAACGCATACGCCCTTTTTGGCCAAGTGCATCATTGTGGACGTTCTGCCTCTTTTCCTATGCTTTCAATGCAATTCCAGTCTACCTCCTGAAATCGGTTTCCTGCAATTCTGCCCCGCTTTCAAGTCCTCTTGGCAGCCTTACTTCAGTATATTTTTGGACGATAGCTGTCATTTATAACTCTGCAGGTTTGTGAATTACAGTGCCCCTGAGCTCCTTTCTTCAACTCGCTTTCTTGTGACCTGGCCGCAACACCGCAGGATGGCTTCAGGCCCTAATCTGATTCCTGCACGGCACGCTGAGCCTTTGGTTAATTCCTCTTCCTGGTGGGAAATGAGAGTTAAATTTGCCCGTCCAGACACCTCCAGCTAGTCTCTCATTGGTTCTCGCTATTCCTGTTCATCTTCCGCAGAAATTGCAAACTGGGCTAAACAGGAGGTTAAAGGGACTGACTCTCCAAGTCGGGAGAGTGTTAGTAAAGCGTCTGGAGTGTTGCACCCGAGTACCAGGGTACGAAAACTGAGACATATTTGAACACGTCTCCCGATCACATGGTTGATCATACTCTAGGTTCCACATGCATGTTTTAGCTGAAGGAAGAATACCTTAAACCTGGGTAGTTGAAACCCGTGGAATGGGTACCATGCAATATGACTTCAAAGGGTCTTCATTTGCTCACCGAACCTCTCCAATCCTATCACTGCTGCGTTTATGCCCCTGTACACATGCTTGATTCTCTTTCGGAGACATAGCAATCCATAGGTTTTAAGATACTTACTAGTCAGGTACATTCTTAGGCGTTTAATATGCGGTGTTGAGTCCATTTCGTTGAGCAAGGAGTAGCTCTTGTCTATTCCATATTTGGCTTAAGGAACTTTATCTGTGCTCATTTCAATCTCTGGTTTTATGCAGCACCCCAACTCACCTTTCCCCTTAAGCACGCATAAGTTGGTTTTCTAAATTTGAGACCCTGTTCTGTTCTGTAATTCAGTTCCTGTGTAGCCTAGTTTACATTCCGTGTATTACTGATATCTTATGATGTTTCTTTTTCTGTGTGACTTATTTCAGTTAGAATCATCATACCTGAATCCACTCATTGTGCTGCTAAGGGCCTGATGACACAGATTTCATTGCTGAGTGATATTGCTTTGTAAGTAAATACCACAACTTCTTTATCCATTTTTCACTTTCTGCGATGTTGAACTTGTACTGTAAACGAGGTTCTTGTAAACAGAGGCGTCCCAAACTTTGGGGTGGCTGTGTCTTTTTGATTTTAATTTCCCTAAGCTATAGGACCATAAGTGGCAGTGCCCTAGGCTCTGTTGCTTTGTTTTTTAGATGTTTCAGGAAACACCATACACTTCTCCCGAGTGGTTGTTGGCAATTTACATCCCACCCATCAGCATAACAAGGCTCCCAGTTCTCCATGGCCTGTCCTGCCTTTCTGGATTTTACACTTTTTTCAGATGGCCCTTTTGACCGGGAGGAAGTGAGACTTCATTGTAGTGCAGATTTCCTTTGCAAGCTTGCTTGGTTGGCCAAAAAGGGCGTATGCGTTTTTTCCTGAATATATTCAGGAAAAAACGCATACGCCCTTTTTGGCCAAGTGCATCATTGTGGACGTTCTGCCTCTTTTCCTATGCTTTCAATGCAATTCCAGTCTACCTCCTGAAATCGGTTTCCTGCAATTCTGCCCCGCTTTCAAGTCCTCTTGGCAGCCTTACTTCAGTCTATTTTTGGACGATAGCTGTCATTTATAACTCTGCAGGTTTGTGAATTACAGTGCCCCTGAGCTCCTTTCTTCAACTCGCTTTCTTGTGACCTGGCCGCAACACCGCAAGATTGCTTCAGGCCCTAATCTGGTTCTGGCACGGCACGCTGAGCCTTTGGTTAATTCCTCTTCCTGGTGGGAAATGAGAGTTAAATTTGCCCGTCCAGACACCTCCAGCTAGTCTCTCATTGGTTCTCGCTATTCCTGTTCATCTTCCGCAGAAATTGCAAACTGGGCCAAACAGGAGGTTAAAGGGACTGACTCTCCAAGTCGGGAGAGTGTTAGTAAAGCGTCTGGAATGTTGCACCCGAGTACCAGGGTACGAAAACTGAGACATATTTGAACACGCCTCCCGATCACATGGTTGATCATACTCTAGGTTCCACATGCATGTTTTAGCTGAAGGAAGAATACCTTAAACCTGGGTAGTTGAAACCCGTGGAATGGGTACCATGCAATATGACTTCAAAGGGTCTTCATTTGCTCACCGAACCTCTCCAATCCTATCACTGCTGCGTTTATGCCCCTGTACACATGCTTGATTCTCTTTCGGAGACATAGCAATCCATAGGTTTTAAGATACTTACTAGTCAGGTACATTCTTAGGCGTTTAATATGCGGTGTTGAGTCCATTTCGTTGAGCAAGGAGTAGCTCTTGTCTATTCCATATTTGACTTAAGGAACTTTATCTGTGCTCATTTCAATCTCTGGTTTTATGCAGCACCCCAACTCACCTTTCCCCTTAAGCAAGCATAAGTTGGTTTTCGAAATTTGAGACCCTGTTCTGTTCTGTAATTCAGTTCCTGTGTAGCCAAGTTGACATTCCGTGTATTACTGATATCTTATGATGTTTCTTTTTCTGTGTGACTTATTTCAGTTAGAATCATCATACCTGAATCCACTCATTGTGCTGCTAAGGGCCTGGTGACACAGATTTCATTGCTGAGTGATATTGCTTTGTAAGTAAATACCACAACTTCTTTATCCATTTTTCACTTTCTGCGATGTTGAACTTGTACTGTAAACGAGGTTCTTGTAAACAGAGCCGTTCCAAACTTTGGTGTGGCTGTGTCTTTTTTATTTTAATTTCCCTAAGCTATAGGACCATAAGTGGAAGTGCCCTAGGTTCTGTTGCTTTGTTTTTTAGATGTTTCAGGAAACACCATACACTTCTCCCGAGTGGTTGTTGGCAATTTACATCCCGCCCATCAGCATAACAAGGCTCCCAGTTCTCCATGGCCTGTCCTGCCTTTCTGGATTTTACACTTTTTTCAGATGGCCCTTTTGACCGGGGGGAAGTGAGACTTCATTGTAGTGCAGATTTCCTTTGCAAGCTTGCTTGGTTGGCCAAAAAGGGCGTATGCGTTTTTTCCTGAATATATTCAGGAAAAAACGCATACGCCCTTTTTGGCCAAGTGCATCATTGTGGACGTTCTGCCTCTTTTCCTATGCTTTCAATGCAATTCCAGTCTACCTCCTGAAATCGGTTTCCTGCAATTCTGCCCCGCTTTCAAGTCCTCTTGGCAGCCTTACTTCAGTATATTTTTGGACGATAGCTGTCATTTATAACTCTGCAGGTTTGTGAATTACAGTGCCCCTGAGCTCCTTTCTTCAACTCGCTTTCTTGTGACCTGGCCGCAACACCGCAGGATGGCTTCAGGCCCTAATCTGATTCCTGCACGGCACGCTGAGCCTTTGGTTAATTCCTCTTCCTGGTGGGAAATGAGAGTTAAATTTGCCCGTCCAGACACCTCCAGCTAGTCTCTCATTGGTTCTCGCTATTCCTGTTCATCTTCCGCAGAAATTGCAAACTGGGCTAAACAGGAGGTTAAAGGGACTGACTCTCCAAGTCGGGAGAGTGTTAGTAAAGCGTCTGGAGTGTTGCACCCGAGTACCAGGGTACGAAAACTGAGACATATTTGAACACGTCTCCCGATCACATGGTTGATCATACTCTAGGTTCCACATGCATGTTTTAGCTGAAGGAAGAATACCTTAAACCTGGGTAGTTGAAACCCGTGGAATGGGTACCATGCAATATGACTTCAAAGGGTCTTCATTTGCTCACCGAACCTCTCCAATCCTATCACTGCTGCGTTTATGCCCCTGTACACATGCTTGATTCTCTTTCGGAGACATAGCAATCCATAGGTTTTAAGATACTTACTAGTCAGGTACATTCTTAGGCGTTTAATATGCGGTGTTGAGTCCATTTCGTTGAGCAAGGAGTAGCTCTTGTCTATTCCATATTTGGCTTAAGGAACTTTATCTGTGCTCATTTCAATCTCTGGTTTTATGCAGCACCCCAACTCACCTTTCCCCTTAAGCACGCATAAGTTGGTTTTCTAAATTTGAGACCCTGTTCTGTTCTGTAATTCAGTTCCTGTGTAGCCTAGTTTACATTCCGTGTATTACTGATATCTTATGATGTTTCTTTTTCTGTGTGACTTATTTCAGTTAGAATCATCATACCTGAATCCACTCATTGTGCTGCTAAGGGCCTGATGACACAGATTTCATTGCTGAGTGATATTGCTTTGTAAGTAAATACCACAACTTCTTTATCCATTTTTCACTTTCTGCGATGTTGAACTTGTACTGTAAACGAGGTTCTTGTAAACAGAGGCGTCCCAAACTTTGGGGTGGCTGTGTCTTTTTGATTTTAATTTCCCTAAGCTATAGGACCATAAGTGGCAGTGCCCTAGGCTCTGTTGCTTTGTTTTTTAGATGTTTCAGGAAACACCATACACTTCTCCCGAGTGGTTGTTGGCAATTTACATCCCACCCATCAGCATAACAAGGCTCCCAGTTCTCCATGGCCTGTCCTGCCTTTCTGGATTTTACACTTTTTTCAGATGGCCCTTTTGACCGGGAGGAAGTGAGACTTCATTGTAGTGCAGATTTCCTTTGCAAGCTTGCTTGGTTGGCCAAAAAGGGCGTATGCGTTTTTTCCTGAATATATTCAGGAAAAAACGCATACGCCCTTTTTGGCCAAGTGCATCATTGTGGACGTTCTGCCTCTTTTCCTATGCTTTCAATGCAATTCCAGTCTACCTCCTGAAATCGGTTTCCTGCAATTCTGCCCCGCTTTCAAGTCCTCTTGGCAGCCTTACTTCAGTCTATTTTTGGACGATAGCTGTCATTTATAACTCTGCAGGTTTGTGAATTACAGTGCCCCTGAGCTCCTTTCTTCAACTCGCTTTCTTGTGACCTGGCCGCAACACCGCAAGATTGCTTCAGGCCCTAATCTGGTTCTGGCACGGCACGCTGAGCCTTTGGTTAATTCCTCTTCCTGGTGGGAAATGAGAGTTAAATTTGCCCGTCCAGACACCTCCAGCTAGTCTCTCATTGGTTCTCGCTATTCCTGTTCATCTTCCGCAGAAATTGCAAACTGGGCCAAACAGGAGGTTAAAGGGACTGACTCTCCAAGTCGGGAGAGTGTTAGTAAAGCGTCTGGAATGTTGCACCCGAGTACCAGGGTACGAAAACTGAGACATATTTGAACACGCCTCCCGATCACATGGTTGATCATACTCTAGGTTCCACATGCATGTTTTAGCTGAAGGAAGAATACCTTAAACCTGGGTAGTTGAAACCCGTGGAATGGGTACCATGCAATATGACTTCAAAGGGTCTTCATTTGCTCACCGAACCTCTCCAATCCTATCACTGCTGCGTTTATGCCCCTGTACACATGCTTGATTCTCTTTCGGAGACATAGCAATCCATAGGTTTTAAGATACTTACTAGTCAGGTACATTCTTAGGCGTTTAATATGCGGTGTTGAGTCCATTTCGTTGAGCAAGGAGTAGCTCTTGTCTATTCCATATTTGACTTAAGGAACTTTATCTGTGCTCATTTCAATCTCTGGTTTTATGCAGCACCCCAACTCACCTTTCCCCTTAAGCAAGCATAAGTTGGTTTTCGAAATTTGAGACCCTGTTCTGTTCTGTAATTCAGTTCCTGTGTAGCCAAGTTGACATTCCGTGTATTACTGATATCTTATGATGTTTCTTTTTCTGTGTGACTTATTTCAGTTAGAATCATCATACCTGAATCCACTCATTGTGCTGCTAAGGGCCTGGTGACACAGATTTCATTGCTGAGTGATATTGCTTTGTAAGTAAATACCACAACTTCTTTATCCATTTTTCACTTTCTGCGATGTTGAACTTGTACTGTAAACGAGGTTCTTGTAAACAGAGCCGTTCCAAACTTTGGTGTGGCTGTGTCTTTTTTATTTTAATTTCCCTAAGCTATAGGACCATAAGTGGAAGTGCCCTAGGTTCTGTTGCTTTGTTTTTTAGATGTTTCAGGAAACACCATACACTTCTCCCGAGTGGTTGTTGGCAATTTACATCCCGCCCATCAGCATAACAAGGCTCCCAGTTCTCCATGGCCTGTCCTGCCTTTCTGGATTTTACACTTTTTTCAGATGGCCCTTTTGACCGGGGGGAAGTGAGACTTCATTGTAGTGCAGATTTCCTTTGCAAGCTTGCTTGGTTGGCCAAAAAGTGCGTATGCGTTTTTTCCTGAATATATTCAGGAAAAAACGCATACGCCCTTTTTGGCCAAGTGCATCATTGTGGACGTTCTGCCTCTTTTCCTATGCTTTCAATGCAATTCCAGTCTACCTCCTGAAATCGGTTTCCTGCAATTCTGCCCCGCTTTCAAGTCCTCTTGGCAGCCTTACTTCAGTCTATTTTTGGACGATAGCTGTCATTTATAACTCTGCAGGTTTGTGAATTACAGTGCCCCTGAGCTCCTTTCTTCAACTCGCTTTCTTTTGAGCTGGCCGCAACACCGCAAGATTGCTTCAGGCCCTAATCTGGTTCCGGTATGGCACGCTGAGCCTTTGGTTATTTCCTCTTCCTGGTGGGAAATGAGAGTTAAATTTGCCCGTCCAGACACCTCCAGCTAGCCTCTCATTGGTTCTCGCTATTCCTGTTCATCTTCCGCAGAAATTGCAAACTGGGCCAAACAGGAGGTTAAAGGCGCTGACTCTCCAAGTGGGGAGAGTGTTAGTAAAGCGTCTGGAATGTTGTACCCGAGAACCAGGGGAGGAAAACTGAGACATATTTGAACACGTCTCCCGTTCACATGGTTGATCATACTTGGGTTCCACATGCATGTTGTAGCTGAAGGAAGAATAGCTTAAACCTGGAGAGTTGAGACCCGTGTAATGGGTACCATGCAATATGACTTCAAAGGGTCTTCATTTGCTCACCGAACCTCTCCAATCCTATCACTGCTGCGTTTATGCCCCTGTACACACGCTTGATTCTCTTTCGGAGACATAGCAATCCATAGGTTTTAAGATACTTACTAGTCAGGTACATTCTTTGGCGTTTAATATGCGGTGTTGAGTCCATTTCGTTGAGCAAGGAGTAGCTCTTGTCTATTCCATATTTGGCTTAAGGAACTTTATCTGTGCTCATTTCAATCTCTGGTTTTATGCAGCACCCCAACTCACCTTTACCCTTAAGCAAGCATAAGTTGGTTTTCTAAATTTGAGACCCTGTTCTGTTCTGTAATTCAGTTCCTGTGTAGCCAAGTTTACATTCCGTGTATTAGTGATATCTTATGATGTTTCTTTTTCTGTGTGACTTATTTCAGTTAGAATCATCATACCTGAATCCACTCATTGTGCTGCTAAGGGCCTGAAGACATAGATTTCATTGCTGAGTGATATTGCTTTGTAAGTAAATACCACAACTTCTTTATCCATTTTTCACTTTCTGCGATGTTGAACTTGTACTGTAAACGATGTTCTTGTAAACAGAGGCGTCCCAAACTTTGGGGTGGCTGTGTCTTTTTGATTTTAATTTCCCTAAGCTATAGGACCATAAGTGGCAGTGCCCTAGGCTCTGTTGCTTTGTTCGTTAGATGTTTCAGGAAACACCATACACTTCTCCGGAGTGTCTGTTGGCAATTTACATCCCGCCCATCAGCATAACAAGGCTCCCAGTTCTCCATGGCCTGTCCTGCCTTTCTGGATTTTACACTTTTTTCAGATGGCCCTTTTGACCGGGGGGAAGTGAGACTTCATTGTAGTGCAGATTTCCTTTGCAAGCTTGCTTGGTTGGCCAAAAAGGGCGTATGCGTTTTTTCCTGAATATATTCAGGAAAAAACGCATACGCCCTTTTTGGCCAAGTGCATCATTGTGGACGTTCTGCCTCTTTTCCTATGCTTTCAATGCAATTCCAGTCTACCTCCTGAAATCGGTTTCCTGCAATTCTGCCCCGCTTTCAAGTCCTCTTGGCAGCCTTACTTCAGTCTATTTTTGGACGATAGCTGTCATTTATAACTCTGCAGGTTTGTGAATTACAGTGCCCCTGAGCTCCTTTCTTCAACTCGCTTTCTTGTGACCTGGCCGCAACACCGCAGGATGGCTTCAGGCCCTAATCTGGTTCCGGCACGGCACGCTGAGCCTTTGGTTAATTCCTCTTCCTGGTGGGAAATGAGAGTTAAATTTGCCCGTCCAGACACCTCCAGCTAGTCTCTCATTGGTTCTCGCTATTCCTGTTCATCTTCCGCAGAAATTGCAAACTGGGCCAAACAGGAGGTTAAAGGGACTGACTCTCCAAGTGGGGAGAGTGTTAGTAAAGCGTCTGGAATGTTGCACCCGAGTACCAGGGTACGAAAACTGAGACATATTTGAACACGTCTCCCGATCACATGGTTGATCATACTCTAGGTTCCACATGCATGTTTTAGCTGAAGGAAGAATACCTTATACCTGGGTAGTTGAAACCCGTGGAATGGGTACCATGCAATATGACTTCAAAGGGTCTTCATTTGCTCACCGAACCTCTCCAATCCTATCACTGCTGCGTTTATGCCCCTGTACACATGCTTGATTCTCTTTCGGAGACATAGCAATCCATAGGTTTTAAGATACTTACAAGTCAGGTACATTCTTAGGCGTTTAATATGCGGTGTTGAGTCCATTTCGTTGAGCAAGGAGTAGCTCTTGTCTATTCCATATTTGGCTTAAGGAACTTTATCTGTGCTCATTTCAATCTCTGGTTTTATGCAGCACCCCAACTCACCTTTACCCTTAAGCAAGAATAAGTTGGTTTTCTAAATTTGAGACCCTGTTCTGTTCTGTAATTCAGTTCCTGTGTAGCCAAGTTTACATTCCGTGTATTACTGATATCTTATGATGTTTCTTTTTCTGTGTGACTTATTTCAGTTAGAATCATCATACCTGAATCCACTCATTGTGCTGCTAAGGGCCTGATGACACAGATTTCATTGCTGAGTGATATTGCTTTGTAAGTAAATACCACAACTTCTTTATCCATTTTTCACTTTCTGCGATGTTGAACTTGTACTGTAAACGAGGTTCTTGTAAACAGAGGCGTCCCAAACTTTGGGGTGGCTGTGTCTATTTGATTTTAATTTCCCTAAGCTATAGGACCATAAGTGGAAGTACCCTAGGCTCTGTTGCTTTGTTTTTTAGATGTTTCAGGAAACACCATACACTTCTCCCGAGTGTCTGTTGGCAATTTACATCCCGCCCATCAGCATAACAAGGCTCCCAGTTCTCCATGGCCTGTCCTGCCTTTCTGGATTTTACACTTTTTTCAGATGGCCCTTTTGACCGGGGGGAAGTGAGACTTCATTGTAGTGCAGATTTCCTTTGCAAGCTTGCTTGGTTGGCCAAAAAGGGCGTATGCGTTTTTTCCTGAATATATTCAGGAAAAAACGCATACGCCCTTTTTGGCCAAGTGCATCATTGTGGACGTTCTGCCTCTTTTCCTATGCTTTCAATGCAATTCCAGTCTACCTCCTGAAATCGGTTTCCTGCAATTCTGCCCCGCTTTCAAGTCCTCTTGGCAGCCTTACTTCAGTCTATTTTTGGACGATAGCTGTCATTTATAACTCTGCAGGTTTGTGAATTACAGTGCCCCTGAGCTGCTTTCTTCAACTCGCTTTCTTTTGAGCTGGCAGCAACACCGCAGGATGGCTTCAGGCCCTAATCTGGTTCCGGCATGGCACACTGAGCCTTTGGTTATTTCCTCTTCCTGGTGGGAAATGAGAGTTAAATTTGCCCGTCCAGACACCTCCAGCTAGCCTCTCATTGTTTCTCGCTATTCCTGTTCATCTTCCGCAGAAATTGCAAACTGGGCCAAACAGGAGGTTAAAGGCGCTGACTCTCCAAGTGCGGAGAGTGTTAGTAAAGCGTCTGGAATGTTGCACCCGAGTACCAGGGGAGGAAAACTGAGACATATTTGAACACGTCTCCCATTCACATGGTTGATCATACTTGGGTTCCACATGCATGTTTTAGCTGAAGGAAGAATACCTTAAACCTGGGTATTTGAAACCCGTGGAATGGGTACCATGCAATATGACTTCAAAGGGTCTTCATTTGCTCACCGAACCTCTCCAATCCTATCACTGCTGCGTTTATGCCCCTGTACACATGCTTGATTCTCTTTCGGAGACATAGCAATCCATAGGTTTTAAGATACTTACTAGTCAGGTACATTCTTAGGCGTTTAATATGCGGTGTTGAGTCCATTTCGTTGAGCAAGGAGTAGCTCTTGTCTATTCCATATTTGGCTTAAGGAACTTTATCTGTGCTCATTTCAATCTCTGGTTTTATGCAGCACCCCAACTCACCTTTCCCCTTAAGCAAGCATAAGTTGGTTTTCGAAATTTGAGACCCTGTTCTGTTCTGTAATTCAGTTCCTGTGTAGCCAAGTTTACATTCCGTGTATTACTGATATCTTATGATGTTTCTTTTTCTCTGTGACTTATTTCAGTTAGAATCATCATACCTGAATCCACTCATTGTGCTGCTAAGGGCCTGATGACACAGATTTCATTGCTGAGTGATATTGCTTTGTAAGTAAATACCACAACTTCTTTATCCATTTTTCACATTCTGCAATGTTGAACTTGTACTGTAAACGAGGTTCTTGTAAACAGAGCCGTTCCAAACTTTGGTGTGGCTGTGTCTTTTTGATTTTAATTTCCCTAAGCTATAGGACCATAAGTGGAAGTGCCCTAGGTTCTGTTGCTTTGTTTTTTAGATGTTTCAGGAAACACCATACACTTCTCCCGAGTGGTTGTTGGCAATTTACATCCCGCCCTTCAGCATAACAAGGCTCCCAGTTCTCCATGGCCTGTCCTGCCTTTCTGGATTTTACACTTTTTTCAGATGGCCCTTTTGACCAGGGGGAAGTGAGACTTCATTGTAGTGCAGATTTCCTTTGCAAGCTTGCTTGGTTGGCCAAAAAGGGCGTATGCGTTTTTTCCTGAATATATTCAGGAAAAAACACATACGCCCTTTTTGGCCAAGTGCATCATTGTTGACGTTCTGCCTCTTTTCCTATGCTTTCAATGCAATTCCAGTCTACCTCCTGAAATCGGTTTCCTGCAATTCTGCCCCGCTTTCAAGTCCTCTTGGCAGCCTTACTTCAGTCTATTTTTGGACGATAGCTGTCATTTATAACTCTGCAGGTTTGTGAATTACAGTGCCCCTGAGCTCCTTTCTTCAACTCGCTTTCTTGTGACCTGGCCGCAACACCGCAGGATGGCTTCAGGCCCTAATCTGATTCCTGCACGGCACGCTGAGCCTTTGGTTAATTCCTCTTCCTGGTGGGAAATGAGAGTTAAATTTGCCCGTCCAGACACCTCCAGCTAGTCTCTCATTGGTTCTCGCTATTCCTGTTCATCTTCCGCAGAAATTGCAAACTGGGCTAAACAGGAGGTTAAAGGGACTGACTCTCCAAGTCGGGAGAGTGTTAGTAAAGCGTCTGGAGTGTTGCACCCGAGTACCAGGGTACGAAAACTGAGACATATTTGAACACGTCTCCCGATCACATGGTTGATCATACTCTAGGTTCCACATGCATGTTTTAGCTGAAGGAAGAATACCTTAAACCTGGGTAGTTGAAACCCGTGGAATGGGTACCATGCAATATGACTTCAAAGGGTCTTCATTTGCTCACCGAACCTCTCCAATCCTATCACTGCTGCGTTTATGCCCCTGTACACATGCTTGATTCTCTTTCGGAGACATAGCAATCCATAGGTTTTAAGATACTTACTAGTCAGGTACATTCTTAGGCGTTTAATATGCGGTGTTGAGTCCATTTCGTTGAGCAAGGAGTAGCTCTTGTCTATTCCATATTTGGCTTAAGGAACTTTATCTGTGCTCATTTCGGTCTCTGGTTTTATGCAGCACCCCAACTCACCTTTCCCGTTAAGCACGCATAAGTTGGTTTTCTAAATTTGTGACCCTGTTCTGTTCTGTAATTCAGTTCCTGTGTAGCCTAGTTTACATTCCGTGTATTACTGATATCTTATGATGTTTCTTTTTCTGTGTGACTTATTTCAGTTAGAATCATCATACCTGAATCCACTCATTGTGCTGCTAAGGGCCTGATGACACAGATTTCATTGCTGAGTGATATTGCTTTGTAAGTAAATACCACAACTTCTTTCTCCATTTTTCACTTTCTGCGATGTTGAACTTGTACTGTAAACGAGGTTCTTGTAAACAGAGGCGTCCCAAACTTTGGGGTGGCTGTGTCTTTTTGATTTTAATTTCCCTAAGCTATAGGACCATAAGTGGCAGTGCCCTAGGCTCTGTTGCTTTGTTTTTTAGATGTTTCAGGAAACACCATACACTTCTCCGGAGTGTCTGTTGGCAATTTACATCCCGCCCATCAGCATAACAAGGCTCCCAGTTCTCCACGGCCTGTCCGGCCTTTCTGGATTTTACACTTTTTTCAGATGGCCCTTTTGACCGGGGGGAAGTGAGACTTCATTGTAGTGCAGATTTCCTTTGCAAGCTTGCTTGGTTGGCCAAAAAGGGCGTATGCGTTTTTTCCTGAATATATTCAGGAAAAAACGCATACGCCCTTTTTGGCCAAGTGCATCATTGTGGACGTTCTGCCTCTTTTCCTATGCTTTCAATGCAATTCCAGTCTACCTCCTGAAATCGGTTTCCTGCAATTCTGCCCCGCTTTCAAGTCCTCTTGGCAGCCTTACTTCAGTATATTTTTGGACGATAGCTGTCATTTATAACTCTGCAGGTTTGTGAATTACAGTGCCCTTGAGCTCCTTTCTTCAACTCGCTTTCTTGTGACCTGGCCGCAACACCGCAGGATGGCTTCAGGCCCTAATCTGGTTCCGGCACGGCACGCTGAGCCTTTGGTTAATTCCTCTTCCTGGTGGGAAATGAGAGTTAAATTTGCCCGTCCAGACACCTCCAGCTAGCCTCTCATTGGTTCTCGCTATTCCTGTTCATCTTCCGCAGAAATTGCAAACTGGGTCAAACAGGAGGTTAAAGGCGCTGACTCTCCAAGTGGGGAGAGTGTTAGTAAATCGTCTGGAATGTTGCACCCGAGTACCAGGGGAGGAAAACTGAGACATATTTGAACACGTCTCCCGTTCACATGGTTGATCATACTTGGGTTCCACATGCATGTTTTAGCTGAAGGAAGAATACCTTAAACCTGGAGAGTTGAGACCCGTGTAATGGGTACCATGCAATATGACTTCAAAGGGTCTTCATTTGCTCACCGAACCTCTCCAATCCTATCACTGCTGCGTTTATGCCCCTGTACACATGCTTGATTCTCTTTCGGAGACATAGCAATCCATAGGTTTTAAGATACTTACTAGTCAGGTACATTCTTAGGCGTTTAATATGCGGTGTTGAGTCCATTTCGTTGAGCAAGGAGTAGCTCTTGTCTATTCCATATTTGGCTTAAGGAACTTTATCTGTGCTCATTTCAATCTCTGGTTTTATGCAGCACCCCAACTCACCTTTCCCCTTAAGCAAGCATAAGTTGGTTTTCGAAATTTGAGACCCTGTTCTGTTCTGTAATTCAGTTCCTGTGTAGCCAAGTTTACATTCCGTGTATTACTGATATCTTATGATGTTTCTTTTTCTCTGTGACTTATTTCAGTTAGAATCATCATACCTGAATCCACTCATTGTGCTGCTAAGGGCCTGATGACACAGATTTCATTGCTGAGTGATATTGCTTTGTAAGTAAATACCACAACTTCTTTATCCATTTTTCACTTTCTGCAATGTTGAACTTGTACTGTAAACGAGGTTCTTGTAAACAGAGCCGTTCGAAACTTTGGGGTGGCTGTGTCTTTTTGATTTTAAATTCCCTAAGCTATAGGACCATAAGTGGAAGTGCCCTAGGCTCTGTTGCTTTGTTTTTTAGATGTTTCAGGAAACACCATACATTTCTCCCGAGTGTATGTTGGCAATTTACATCCCGCCCTTCAGCATAACAAGGCTCCCAGTTCTCCATGGCCTGTCCTGCCTTTCTGGATTTTACACTTTTTTCAGATGGCCCTTTTGACCGGGGGGAAGTGAGACTTCATTGTAGTGCAGATTTCCTTTGCAAGCTTGCTTGGTTGGCCAAAAAGGGCGTATGCGTTTTTTCCTGAATATATTCAGGAAAAAACACATACGCCCTTTTTGGCCAAGTGCATCATTGTTGACGTTCTGCCTCTTTTCCTATGCTTTCAATGCAATTCCAGTCTACCTCCTGAAATCGGTTTCCTGCAATTCTGCCCCGCTTTCAAGTCCTCTTGGCAGCCTTACTTCAGTCTATTTTTGGACGATAGCTGTCATTTATAACTCTGCAGGTTTGTGAATTACAGTGCCCCTGAGCTCCTTTCTTCAACTCGCTTTCTTGTGACCTGGCCGCAACACCGCAGGATGGCTTCAGGCCCTAATCTGATTCCTGCACGGCACGCTGAGCCTTTGGTTAATTCCTCTTCCTGGTGGGAAATGAGAGTTAAATTTGCCCGTCCAGACACCTCCAGCTAGTCTCTCATTGGTTCTCGCTATTCCTGTTCATCTTCCGCAGAAATTGCAAACTGGGCTAAACAGGAGGTTAAAGGGACTGACTCTCCAAGTCGGGAGAGTGTTAGTAAAGCGTCTGGAGTGTTGCACCCGAGTACCAGGGTACGAAAACTGAGACATATTTGAACACGTCTCCCGATCACATGGTTGATCATACTCTAGGTTCCACATGCATGTTTTAGCTGAAGGAAGAATACCTTAAACCTGGGTAGTTGAAACCCGTGGAATGGGTACCATGCAATATGACTTCAAAGGGTCTTCATTTGCTCACCGAACCTCTCCAATCCTATCACTGCTGCGTTTATGCCCCTGTACACATGCTTGATTCTCTTTCGGAGACATAGCAATACACAGGTTTTAAGATACTTACTAGTCAGGTACATTCTTAGGCGTTTAGTATGCGGTGTTGAGTCCATTTCGTTGAGCAAGGAGTAGCTCTTGTCTATTCCATATTTGGCTTAAGGAACTTTATCTGTGCTCATTTCAATCTCTGGTTTTATGCAGCACCCCAACTCACCTTTCCCCTTAAGCAATCATAAGTTGGTTTTCTAAATTTGAGACCCTGTTCTGTTCTGTAATTCAGTTCCTGTGTAGCCAAGTTTCCATTCCGTGTATTACTGATATCTTATGATGTTTCTTTTTCTGTGTGACTTATTTCAGTTAGAACCATCATACCTGAATCCACTCATTGTGCTGCTAAGGGCCTGATGACATAGATTTCATTGCTGAGTGATATTGCTTTGTAAGTGAATACCACAACTTCTTTATCCATTTTTCACTTTCTGCGATGTTGAACTTGTACTGTAAACGAGGTTCTTGTAAACAGAGGCGTCCCAAACATTGGGGTGGCTGTGCCTTTTTGATTTTAATTTCCCTAAGCTATAGGACCATAAGTAGAAGTGCCCTAGGCTCTGTTGCTTTGTTTTTTAGATGTTTCAGGAAACACCATACACTTCTCCCAAGTGTCTGTTGGCAATTTACATCCCGCCCATCAGCATAACAAGGCTTCCAGTTCTCCATGGCCTGTTGCCTTTCTGGATTTTACACTTTTTTCAGATGGCCCTTTTGACCGGGTAGAAGTGAGACTTCATTGTAGTGCAGATTTCCTTTGCAAGTTTGCTTGGTTGGCCAAAAAGGGCGTATGCGTTTTTTCCTGAATATATTCAGGAAAAAACGCATACGGCCTTTTTGGCCAAGTGCATCATTGTGGACGTTCTGCCTCTTTTCCTATGCTTTCAATGCAATTCCAGTCTACCTCCTGAAATCGGTTGCCTGCAATTCTGCCCCGCTTTCAAGTCCTCTTGGCAGCCTTACTTCAGTCTATTTTTGGACGATAGCTGTCATTTATAACTCTGCAGGTTTGTGAATTACAGTGCCCCTGAGCTCCTTTCTTCAACTCGCTTTCTTGTGACCTGGCCGCAACATGGCAGGATGTCTTCAGGCCCTAATCTAGTTCTGGCACGGCACGCTGAGCCTTTGGTTAATTCCTCTTCCTGGTGGGAAATGAGAGTTAAATTTGCCCATCCAGACACCTCCAGCTAGTCTCTCATTGGTTCTCGCTATTCCTGTTCATCTTCCGCAGAAATTGCAAACTGGGCCAAACAGGAGGTTAAAGGGACTGACTCTCCAAGTGGGGAGAGTGTTAGTAAAGCGTCTGGAATGTTGCACCCGAGTACCAGGGTACGAAAACTGAGACATATTTGAACACGCCTCCCGATCACATGGTTGATCATACTCTAGGTTCCACATGCATGTTTTAGCTGAAGGAAGAATACCTTAAACCTGGGTAGTTGAAACCCGTGGAATGGGTACCATGCAATATGACTTCAAAGGGTCTTCATTTGCTCACCGAACCTCTCCAATCCTATCACTGCTGCGTTTATGCCCCTGTACACATGCTTGATTCTCTTTCGGAGACATAGCAATCCATAGGTTTTAAGATACTTACTAGTCAGGTACATTCTTAGGCGTTTAATATGCGGTGTTGAGTCCATTTCGTTGAGCAAGGAGTAGCTCTTGTCTATTCCATATTTGGCTTAAGGAACTTTATCTGTGCTCATTTCAATCTCTGGTTTTATGCAGCACCCCAACTCACCTTTCCCCTTAAGCAAGCATAAGTTGGTTTTCTAAATTTGAGACCCTGTTCTGTTCTGTAATTCAGTTCCTGTGTAGCCAAGTTTACATTCCGTGTATTACTGATATCTTATGATGTTTCTTTTTCTGTGTGACTTATTTCAGTTAGAATCATCATACCTGAATCCACTCATTGTGCTGCTAAGGGCCTGATGACACAGATTTCATTGCTGAGTGATATTGCTTTGTAAGTAAATACCACAACTTCTTTATCCATTTTTCACTTTCTGCGATGTTGAACTTGTACTGTAAACGAGGTTCTTGTAAACAGAGGCGTCCCAAACTTTGGGGTGGCTGTGTCTTTTTGATTTTAATTTCCCTAAGCTATAGGACCATAAGTGGCAGTGCCCTAGGCTCTGTTGCTTTGTTTTTTAGATGTTTCAGGAAACACCATACACTTCTCCAGAGTGTCTGTTGGCAATTTACATCCCGCCCATCAGCATAACAAGGCTCCCAGTTCTCCATGGCCTGTCCTGCCTTTCTGGATTTTACACTTTTTTCAGATGGCCCTTTTGACCGGGGGGAAGTGAGACTTCATTGTAGTGCAGATTTCCTTTGCAAGCTTGCTTGGTTGGCCAAAAAGGGCGTATGCGTTTTTTCCTGAATATATTCAGGAAAAAACGCATACGCCCTTTTTGGCCAAGTGCATCATTGTGGACGTTCTGCCTCTTTTCCTATGCTTTCAATGCAATTCCAGTCTACCTCCTGAAATCGGTTTCCTGCAATTCTGCCCCGCTTTCAAGTCCTCTTGGCAGCCTTACTTCAGTATATTTTTGGACGATAGCTGTCATTTATAACTCTGCAGGTTTGTGAATTACAGTGCCCCTGAGCTCCTTTCTTCAACTCGCTTTCTTGTGACCTGGCCGCAACACCGCAGGATGGCTTCAGGCCCTAATCTGGTTCCGGCACGGCATGCTGAGCCTTTGGTTAATTCCTCTTCCTGGTGGGAAATGAGAGTTAAATTTGCCCGTCCAGGCACCTCCAGCTAGTCTCTCATTCGTTCTCACTATTCCTGTTCATCTTCCACAGAAATTGCAAACTGGGCCAAACAGGAGGTTAAAGGGACTGACTCTCCAAGTGGGGAGAGTGTTAGTAAAGCGTCTGGAATGTTGCACCCGAGTACCAGGGTACGAAAACTGAGACATATTTGAACACGTCTACCAATCACACGGTTGATCATACTCTAGGTTCCACATGCATGTTTTAGCTGAAGGAAGAATACCTTAAACCTGGGTAGTTGAAACCCGTGGAATGGGTACCATGCAATATGACTTCAAAGGGTCTTCATTTGCTCACGAACCTCTCCAATCCTATCAGTGCTGCGTTTATGCCCCTGTACACATGCTTGATTCTCTTTCGGAGACATAGCAATCCATAGGTTTTAAGATACTTACTAGTCAGGTATATTCTTAGGCGTTTAATATGGGGTGTTGAGTCCATTTCGTTGAGCAAGGAGTAGCTCTTGTCTATTCCATATTTGGCTTAAGGAACTTTATCTGTGCTCATTTCAATCTCTGGTTTTATGCAGCACCCCAACTCACCTTTCCCCTTAAGCAAGCATAAGTTGGTTTTCTAAATTTGAGACCCTGTTCTGTTCTGTAATTCAGTTCCTGTGTAGCCAAGTTTACATTCCGTGTATTACTGATATCTTATGATGTTTCTTTTTCTGTGTGACTTATTTCAGTTAGAATCATCATACCTGAATCCACTCATTGTGCTGCTAAGGGCCTGATGACATAGATTTCATTGCTGAGTGATATTGCTTTGTAAGTGAATACCACAACTTCTTTATCCATTTTTCACTTTCTGCGATGTTGAACTTGTACTGTAAACGAGGTTCTTGTAAACAGAGGCGTCCCAAACTTTGGGGTGGCTGTGTCTTTTTGATTTTAATTTCCCTAAGCTATAGGACCATAAGTGGCAGTGCCTTAGGCTCTGTTGCTTTGTTTTTTAGATGTTTCAGGAAACACCATACACTCCTCCAGAGTGTCTGTTGTCAATTTACATCCCGCCCATCAGCATAAGAAGGCTCCCAGTTCTCCATGGCCTGTCCTGCCTTTCTGGATTTTACACTTTTTTCAGATTGCCCTTTTGACCGGGGGGAAGTGAGACTTCATTGTAGTGCAGATTTCCTTTGCAAGCTTGCTTGGTTGGCCAAAAAGTGCGTATGCGTTTTTTCCTGAATATATTCAGGAAAAAACGCATACGCCCTTTTTGGCCAAGTGCATCATTGTGGACGTTCTGCCTCTTTTCCTATGCTTTCAATGCCATTCCAGTCTACCTCCTGAAATCGGTTTCCTGCAATTCTGCCCCGCTTTCAAGTCCTCTTGGCAGCCTTACTTCAGTCTATTTTTGGACGATAGCTGTCATTTATAACTCTGCAGGTTTGTGAATTACAGTGCCCCTGAGCTCCTTTCTTCAACTCGCTTTCTTTTGAGCTGGCCGCAACACCGCAGGATGGCTTCAGGCCCTAATCTGGTTCCAGCACGGCACGCTGAGCCTTTGGTTAATTCCTCTTCCTGGTGGGAAATGAGAGTTAAATTTGCCCGTCCAGGCACCTCCAGCTACCCTCTCATTGGTTCTCGCTATTCCTGTTCATTTTCCGCAGAAATTGCAAACTGGGCCAAACAGGAGGTTAAAGGGACTGACTCTCCAAGTCGGGAGAGTGTTAGTAAAGCATCTGGAATGTTGCACCCGAGTACCAGGGTACGAAAACTGAGACATATTTGAACACGTCTCCCGATCACATGGTTATCATACTCTAGGTTCCACATGCATGTTTTAGCTGAAGGAAGAATACCTTAAACCTGGGTAGTTGAAACCCGTGGAATGGGTACCATGCAATATGACTTCAAAGGGTCTTCATTTGCTCACCGAACCTCTCCAATCCTATCACTGCTGCGTTTATGCCCCTGTACACATGCTTGATTCTCTTTTGGAGACATAGCAATCCATAGGTTTTAAGATACTTACTAGTCAGGTACATTCTTAGGCGTTTAATATGCAGTGTTGAGTCCATTTCGTTGAGCAAGGAGTAGCTCTTGTCTATTCCATATTTGGCTTAAGGAACTTTATCTGTGCTCATTTCAATCTCTGGTTTTATGCAGCACCCCAACTCACCTTTACCCTTAAGCAAGCATAAGTTGGTTTTCTACATTTGAGACCCTGTTCTGTTCTGTAATTCAGTTCCTGTGTAGCCAAGTTTCCATTCCGTGTATTACTGATATCTTATGATGTTTCTTTTTCTGTGTGACTTATTTCAGTTAGAATCATCATACCTGAATCCACTCATTGTGCTGCTAAGGGCCTGATGACATAGATTTCATTGCTGAGTGATATTGCTTTGTAAGTGAATACCACAACTTCTTTATCCATTTTTCACTTTCTGCGATGTTGAACTTGTACTGTAAACGAGGTTCTTGTAAACAGAGGCGTCCCAAACTTTGGGGTGGCTGTGCCTTTTTGATTTTAATTTCCCTAAGCTATAGGACCATAAGTAGAAGTGCCCTAGGCTCTGTTGCTTTGTTTTTTAGATGTTTCAGGAAACACCATACACTTCTCCCAAGTGTCTGTTGGCAATTTACATCCCGCCCATCAGCATAACAAGGCTTCCAGTTCTCCATGGCCTGTTGCCTTTCTGGATTTTACACTTTTTTCAGATGGCCCTTTTGACCGGGTAGAAGTGAGACTTCATTGTAGTGCAGATTTCCTTTGCAAGTTTGCTTGGTTGGCCAAAAAGGGCGTATGCGTTTTTTCCTGAATATATTCAGGAAAAAACGCATACGGCCTTTTTGGCCAAGTGCATCATTGTGGACGTTCTGCCTCTTTTCCTATGCTTTCAATGCAATTCCAGTCTACCTCCTGAAATCGGTTTCCTGCAATTCTGCCCCGCTTTCAAGTCCTCTTGGCAGCCTTACTTCAGTCTATTTTTGGACGATAGCTGTCATTTATAACTCTGCAGGTTTGTGAATTACAGTGCCCCTGAGCTCCTTTCTTCAACTCGCTTTCTTGTGACCTGGCCGCAACATGGCAGGATGTCTTCAGGCCCTAATCTAGTTCTGGCACGGCACGCTGAGCCTTTGGTTAATTCCTCTTCCTGGTGGGACATGAGAGTTAAATTTGCCCATCCAGACACCTCCAGCTAGTCTCTCATTGGTTCTCGTTATTCCTGTTCATCTTCCACAGAAATTGCAAACTGGGCCAAACAGGAGGTTAAAGGGACTGACTCTCCAAGTGGGGAGAGTGTTAGTAAAGTGTCTGGAATGTTGCACCCGAGTACCAGGGGAGGAAAACTGAGACATATTTGAACACGTCTCCCGATCACATGGTTGATCATACTCTAGGTTCCACATGCATGTTTTAGCTGAAGGAAGAATACCTTAAACCTGGGTAGTTGAAACCCGCGGAATGGGTACCATGCAATATGACTTCAAAGGTTCTTCATTTGCTCACGAACCTCTCCAATCCTATCAGTGCTGCGTTTATGCCCCTGTACACATGCTTGATTCTCTTTCGGAGACATAGCAATCCATAGGTTTTAAGATACTTACTAGTCAGGTACATTCTTAGGCGTTTAATATGTGGTGTTGAGTCCATTTCTTTGAGCAAGGTGTAGCTCTTGTCTATTCCATATTTGGCTTAAGGAACTTTATCTGTGCTCATTTCAATCTCTCGTTTTATGCAGCACCCCAACTCACCTTTCCCCTTAAGCAAGCATAAGTTGGTTTTCTAAATTTGAGACCCTGTTCTGTTCTGTAATTCAGTTCCTGTGTAGCCAAGTTTACATTCCGTGTATTACTGATATCTTATGATGTTTCTTTTTCTGTGTGACTTATTTCAGTTAGAATCATCATACCTGAATCCACTCATTGTGCTGCTAAGGGCCTGATGACATAGATTTCATTGCTGAGTGATATTGCTTTGTAAGTGAATACCACAACTTCTTTATCCATTTTTCACTTTCTGCGATGTTGAACTTGTACTGTAAACGAGGTTCTTGTAAACAGAGGCGTCCCAAACTTTGGGGTGGCTGTGTCTTTTTGATTTTAATTTCCCTAAGCTATAGGACCATAAGTGGCAGTGCCTTAGGCTCTGTTGCTTTGTTTTTCAGATGTTTCAGGAAACACCATACACTCCTCCAGAGTGTCTGTTGTCAATTTACATCCCGCCCATCAGCATAAGAAGGCTCCCAGTTCTCCATGGCCTGTCCTGCCTTTCTGGATTTTACACTTTTTTCAGATTGCCCTTTTGACCGGGGGGAAGTGAGACTTCATTGTAGTGCAGATTTCCTTTGCAAGCTTGCTTGGTTGGCCAAAAAGTGCGTATGCGTTTTTTCCTGAATATATTCAGGAAAAAACGCATACGCCCTTTTTGGCCAAGTGCATCATTGTGGACGTTCTGCCTCTTTTCCTATGCTTTCAATGCCATTCCAGTCTACCTCCTGAAATCGGTTTCCTGCAATTCTGCCCCGCTTTCAAGTCCTCTTGGCAGCCTTACTTCAGTCTATTTTTGGACGATAGCTGTCATTTATAACTCTGCAGGTTTGTGAATTACAGTGCCCCTGAGCTCCTTTCTTCAACTCGCTTTCTTTTGAGCTGGCCGCAACACCGCAGGATGGCTTCAGGCCCTAATCTGGTTCCAGCACGGCACGCTGAGCCTTTGGTTAATTCCTCTTCCTGGTGGGAAATGAGAGTTAAATTTGCCCGTCCAGGCACCTCCAGCTAGCCTCTCATTGGTTCTCGCTATTCCTGTTCATTTTCCGCAGAAATTGCAAACTGGGCCAAACAGGAGGTTAAAGGGACTGACTCTCCAAGTCGGGAGAGTGTTAGTAAAGCATCTGGAATGTTGCACCCGAGTACCAGGGTACGAAAACTGAGACATATTTGAACACGTCTCCCGATCACATGGTTATCATACTCTAGGTTCCACATGCATGTTTTAGCTGAAGGAAGAATACCTTAAACCTGGGTAGTTGAAACCCGTGGAATGGGTACCATGCAATATGACTTCAAAGGGTCTTCATTTGCTCACCGAACCTCTCCAATCCTATCACTGCTGCGTTTATGCCCCTGTACACATGCTTGATTCTCTTTTGGAGACATAGCAATCCATAGGTTTTAAGATACTTACTAGTCAGGTACATTCTTAGGCGTTTAATATGCGGTGTTGAGTCCATTTCGTTGAGCAAGGAGTAGCTCTTGTCTATTCCATATTTGGCTTAAGGAACTTTATCTGTGCTCATTTCAATCTCTGGTTTTATGCAGCACCCCAACTCACCTTTACCCTTAAGCAAGCATAAGTTGGTTTTCTACATTTGAGACCCTGTTCTGTTCTGTAATTCAGTTCCTGTGTAGCCAAGTTTCCATTCCGTGTATTACTGATATCTTATGATGTTTCTTTTTCTGTGTGACTTATTTCAGTTAGAATCATCATACCTGAATCCACTCATTGTGCTGCTAAGGGCCTGATGACATAGATTTCATTGCTGAGTGATATTGCTTTGTAAGTGAATACCACAACTTCTTTATCCATTTTTCACTTTCTGCGATGTTGAACTTGTACTGTAAACGAGGTTCTTGTAAACAGAGGCGTCCCAAACTTTGGGGTGGCTGTGCCTTTTTGATTTTAATTTCCCTAAGCTATAGGACCATAAGTAGAAGTGCCCTAGGCTCTGTTGCTTTGTTTTTTAGATGTTTCAGGAAACACCATACACTTCTCCCAAGTGTCTGTTGGCAATTTACATCCCGCCCATCAGCATAACAAGGCTTCCAGTTCTCCATGGCCTGTTGCCTTTCTGGATTTTACACTTTTTTCAGATGGCCCTTTTGACCGGGTAGAAGTGAGACTTCATTGTAGTGCAGATTTCCTTTGCAAGTTTGCTTGGTTGGCCAAAAAGGGCGTATGCGTTTTTTCCTGAATATATTCAGGAAAAAACGCATACGGCCTTTTTGGCCAAGTGCATCATTGTGGACGTTCTGCCTCTTTTCCTATGCTTTCAATGCAATTCCAGTCTACCTCCTGAAATCGGTTGCCTGCAATTCTGCCCCGCTTTCAAGTCCTCTTGGCAGCCTTACTTCAGTCTATTTTTGGACGATAGCTGTCATTTATAACTCTGCAGGTTTGTGAATTACAGTGCCCCTGAGCTCCTTTCTTCAACTCGCTTTCTTGTGACCTGGCCGCAACATGGCAGGATGTCTTCAGGCCCTAATCTAGTTCTGGCACGGCACGCTGAGCCTTTGGTTAATTCCTCTTCCTGGTGGGACATGAGAGTTAAATTTGCCCATCCAGACACCTCCAGCTAGTCTCTCATTGGTTCTCGTTATTCCTGTTCATCTTCCACAGAAATTGCAAACTGGGCCAAACAGGAGGTTAAAGGGACTGACTCTCCAAGTGGGGAGAGTGTTAGTAAAGTGTCTGGAATGTTGCACCCGAGTACCAGGGGAGGAAAACTGAGACATATTTGAACACGTCTCCCGATCACATGGTTGATCATACTCTAGGTTCCACATGCATGTTTTAGCTGAAGGAAGAATACCTTAAACCTGGGTAGTTGAAACCCGCGGAATGGGTACCATGCAATATGACTTCAAAGGTTCTTCATTTGCTCACGAACCTCTCCAATCCTATCAGTGCTGCGTTTATGCCCCTGTACACATGCTTGATTCTCTTTCGGAGACATAGCAATCCATAGGTTTTAAGATACTTACTAGTCAGGTACATTCTTAGGCGTTTAATATGTGGTGTTGAGTCCATTTCGTTGAGCAAGGAGTAGCTCTTGTCTATTCCATATTTGGCTTAAGGAACTTTATCTGTGCTCATTTCAATCTCTGGTTTTATGCAGCACCCCAACTCACCTTTCCCCTTAAGCAAGCATAAGTTGGTTTTCTAAATTTGAGACCCTGTTCTGTTCTGTAATTCAGTTCCTGTGTAGCCAAGTTTACATTCCGTGTATTACTGATATCTTATGATGTTTCTTTTTCTGTGTGACTTATTTCAGTTAGAATCATCATACCTGAATCCACTCATTGTGCTGCTAAGGGCCTGATGACATAGATTTCATTGCTGAGTGATATTGCTTTGTAAGTAAATACCACAACTTCTTTATCCATTTTTCACTTTCTGCGATGTTGAACTTGTACTGTAAACGAGGTTCTTGTAAACAGAGGCGTCCCAAACTTTGGGGTGGCTGTGTCTTTTTGATTTTAATTTCCCTAAGCTATAGGACCATAAGTGGCAGTGCCCTAGGCTCTGTTGCTTTGTTTTTTAGATGTTTCAGGAAACACCATACACTTCTCCAGAGTGTCTGTTGGCAATTTACATCCCGCCCATCAGCATAAGAAGGCTCCCAGTTCTCCATGGCCTGTCCTGCCTTTCTGGATTTTACACTTTTTTCAGATGGCCCTTTTGACCGGGGGGAAGTGAGACTTCATTGTAGTGCAGATTTCCTTTGCAAGCTTGCTTGGTTGGCCAAAAAGGGCGTATGCGTTTTTTCCTGAATATATTCAGGAAAAAACGCATACGCCCTTTTTGGCCAAGTGCATCATTGTGGACGTTCTGCCTCTTTTCCTATGCTTTCAATGCAATTCCAGTCTACCTCCTGAAATCGGTTTCCTGCAATTCTGCCCCGCTTTCAAGTCCTCTTGGCAGCCTTACTTCAGTCTATTTTTGGACGATAGCTGTCATTTATAACTCTGCAGGTTTGTGAATTACAGTGCCCCTGAGCTCCTTTCTTCAACTCGCTTTCTTTTGAGCTGGCCGCAACACCGCAGGATGGCTTCAGGCCCTAATCTGGTTCCAGCACGGCACGCTGAGCCTTTGGTTAATTCCTCTTCCTGGTGGGAAATGAGAGTTAAATTTGCCCGTCCAGGCACCTCCAGCTAGCCTCTTATTGGTTCTCGCTATTCCTGTTCATCTTCCGCAGAAATTGCAAACTGGGCCAAACAGGAGGTTAAAGGGACTGACTCTCCAAGTCGGGAGAGTGTTAGTAAAGCATCTGGAATGTTGCACCCGAGTACCAGGGTACGAAAACTGAGACATATTTGAACACGTCTCCCGATCACATGGTTATCATACTCTAGGTTCCACATGCATGTTTTAGCTCAAGGAAGAACACCTTAAACCTGGGTAGTTGAAACCCGTGGAATGGGTACCATGCAATATGACTTCAAAGGGTCTTCATTTGCTCACCGAACCTCTCCAATCCTATCACTGCTGCGTTTATGCCCCTGTACACATGCTTGATTCTCTTTTGGAGACATAGCAATCCATAGGTTTTAAGATACTTACTAGTCAGGTACATTCTTAGGCGTTTAATATGCGGTGTTGAGTCCATTTCGTTGAGCAAGGAGTAGCTCTTGTCTATTCCATATTTGGCTTAAGGAACTTTATCTGTGCTCATTTCAATCTCTGTTTTTATGCAGCAACCCAACGCACCTTTACCCTTAAGCAAGCATAAGTTGATTTTCTACATTTGAGATCCTGTTCTGTTCTGTAATTCAGTTCCTGTGTAGCCAAGTTTCCCTTCCGTGTATTACTGATATCTTATGATGTTTCTTTTTCTGTGTGACTTATTTCAGTTAGAATCATCATACCTGAATCCACTCATTGTGCTGCTAAGAGCCTGATGACATAGATTTCATTGCTGAGTGATATTGCTTTGTAAGTGAATACCACAACTTCTTTATCCATTTTTCACTTTCTGCGATGTTGAACTTGTACTGTAAACGAGGTTCTTGTAAACAGAGGTGTCCCAAACTTTGGGGTGGCTGTGTCTTTTTGATTTTAATTTCCCTAAGCTATAGGACCATAAGTGGCAGTGCCCTAGGCTCTGTTGCTTTGTTTTTTAGATGTTTCAGGAAACACCATACACTTCTCCCGAGTGTCTGTTGGCAATTTACATCCCGCCCATCAGCATAACAAGGCTCCCAGTTCTCCATGGCCTGTCCTGACTTTCTGGATTTTACACTTTTTTCAGATGGCCCTTTTGACCAGGGGGAAGTGAGACTTCATTGTAGTGCAGATTTCCTTTGCAAGCTTGCTTGGTTGGCCAAAAAGGGCGTATGCGTTTTTTCCTGAATATATTCAGGAAAAAACGCATACGCCCTTTTTGGCCAAGTGCATCATTGTGGACGTTCTGCCTCTTTTCCTATGCTTTCAATGCAATTCCAGTCTACCTCCTGAAATCGGTTTCCTGCAATTCTGCCCCGCTTTCAAGTCCTCTTGGCAGCCTTACTTCAGTCTATTTTTGGACGATAGCTGTCATTTATAACTCTGCAGGTTTGTGAATTACAGTGCCCCTGAGCTCCTTTCTTCAACTCCTTTTCTTGTGACCTGGCCGCAACACCGCAGGATGGCTTCAGGCCCTAATCTGGTTCCGGCACGGCACGCTGAGCCTTTGGTTAATTCCTCTTCCTGGTGGGAAATGAGAGTTAAATTTGCCCGTCCAGACACCTCCAGCTAGCCTCTCATTGGTTCTCGCTATTCCTGTACATCTTCCGCAGAAATTGCAAACTGGGCCAAACAGGAGGTTAAAGGGACTGACTCTCCAAGTCGGGAGAGTGTTAGTAAAGCGTCTGGTATGTTGCACCCGAGTACCAGGGTACAAAAACTGAGACATATTTGAACACGTCTCCCGATCACATGGTTAATCATACTCTGGGTTCCACATGCATGTTTTAGCTGAAGGAAGAATACCTAAAACCTGGGTAGTTGAAACCCGTGGAATGGGTACCATGCAATATGACTTCAAAGGGTCTTCATTTGCTCACCGAACCTCTCCAATCCTATCACTGCTGCGTTTATGCCCCTGTACACATGCTTGATTCTCTTTCGGAGACATAGCAATCCATAGGTTTTAAGATACTTACTAGTCAGGTACATTCTTAGGCGTTTAATATGCGTTGTTGAGTCCATTTCGTTGAGCAAGGAGTAGCTCTTGTCTATTCCATATTTGGCTTAAGGAACTTTATCTGTGCTCATTTCACTCTCTGGTTTTATGCAGCACCCCAAATCACCTTTCCCCTTAAGCAAGCATAAGTTGGTTTTCTAAATTTGAGACCCTGTTCTGTTCTGTAATTCAGTTCCTGTGTAGCCAAGTTTACATTCCGTGTATTACTGATATCTTATGATGTTTCTTTTTCTGTGTGACTTCTTTCAGTTAGAATCATCGTACCTGAATCCACTCATTGTGCTGCTAAGGGCCTGATGACACAGATTTCATTGCTGAGTGATATTGCTTTGTAAGTAAATACCACAACTTCTTTCTCCATTTTTCACTTTCTGCGATGTTGAACTTGTACTGTAAACGAGGTTCTTGTAAACAGAGCCATTCCAAACTTTGGGGTGGCTGTGTCTTTTTGATTTTAATTTCCCTAAGCTATAGGACCATAAGTGGAAGTGCCCTAGGTTCTGTTGCTTTGTTTTTTAGATGTTTCAGGAAACACCATACACTTCTCCTGAGTGTCTGTTGGCAATTTACATCGCGCCCATCAGCATAACAAGGCTCCCAGTTCTCCATGGCCTGTCCTGCCTTTCTGGATTTTACACTTTTTTCAGATGGCCCTTTTGACCGGGGAGAAGTGAGACTTCATTGTAGTGCAGATTTCCTTTGCAAGCTTGCTTGGTTGGCCAAAAAGGGCGTATGCGTTTTTTCCTGAATATATTCAGGAAAAAACGCATACGCCCTTTTTGGCCAAGTGCATCATTGTGGACGTTCTGCCTCTTTTCCTATGCTTTCAATGCAATTCCAGTCTACCTCCTGAAATCGGTTTCCTGCAATTCTGCCCCGCTTTCAAGTCCTCTTGGCAGCCTTACTTCAGTCTATTTTTGGACGATAGCTGTCATTTATAACTCTGCAGGTTTGTGAATTACAGTGCCTCTGAGCTCCTTTCTTCAACTCGTTTTCTTGTGACCTGGCCGCAACACCGCAGGATGGCTTCAGGCCCTAATCTGGTTCCGGCACGGCACGCTGAGCCTTTGGTTAATTCCTCTTCCTGGTGGGAAATGAGAGTTAAATTTGCCCGTCCAGACACCTCCTGCTAGCCTCTCATTGGTTCTCGCTATTCCTGTACATCTTCCGCAGAAATTGCAAACTGGGCCAAACAGGAGGTTAAAGGGACTGACTCTCCAAGTCGGGAGAGTGTTAGTAAAGCGTCTGGAATGTTGCACCCGAGTACCGGGGTACGAAAACTGAGACATATTTGAACACGTCTCCCGATCACATGGTTAATCATACTCTGGGTTCCACATGCATGTTTTAGCTGAAGGAAGAATACCTTAAACATGGAGAGTTGAGACCCGTGTAATGGGTACCATGCAATATGACTTCAAAGGGTCTTCATTTGCTCACCGAACCTCTCCAATCCTATCACTGCTGCGTTTATGCCCCTGTACACACGCTTGATTCTCTTTTGGAGACATAGCAATCCATAGGTTTTAAGATACTTACTAGTCAGGTACATTCTTAGGCGTTTAATATGGGGTGTTGAGTCCATTTCGTTGAACAAGGAGTAGCTCTTGTCTATTCCATATTTGGCTTAAGGAACTTTATCTGTGCTCATTTCAATCTCTGGTTTTATGCAGCACCCCAACTCACCTTTCCCCTTAAGCAAGCATAAGTTGCTTTTCTAAATTTGAGACCCTGTTCTGTTCTGTAATTCAGTTCCTGTGTAGCCAAGTTTACATTCCGTGTATTACTGATATCTTATGATGTTTCTTTTTCTGTGTGACTTATTTCAGTTAGAATCATCGTACCTGAATCCACTCATTGTGCTGCTAAGGGCCTGATCACACAGATTTCATTGCTGAGTGATATTGCTTTGTAAGTAAATACCACAACTTCTTTCTCCATTTTTCACTTTCTGCGATGTTGAACTTGTACTGTAAACGAGGTTCTTGTAAACAGAGCCGTTCCAAACTTTGGGGTGGCTGTGTCTTTTTGATTTTAATTTCCCTAAGCTATAGGACCATAAGTGGAAGTGCCCTAGGTTCTGTTGCTTTGTTTTTTAGATGTTTCAGGAAACACCATACACTTCTCCTGAGTGTCTGTTGGCAATTTACATCGCGCCCATCAGCATAACAAGGCTCCCAGTTCTCCATGGCCTGTCCTGCCTTTCTGGATTTTACACTTTTTTCAGATGGCCCTTTTGACCGGGGGGAAGTGAGACTTCATTGTAGTGCAGATTTCCTTTGCAAGCTTGCTTGGTTGGCCAAAAAGGGCATATGCGTTTTTTCCTGAATATATTCAGGAAAAAACGCATATGCCCTTTTTGGCCAAGTGCATCATTGTGGACGTTCTGCCTCTTTTCCTATGCTTTCAATGCAATTCCAGTCTACCTCCTGAAATCGGTTTCCTGCAATTCTGCCCCGCTTTCAAGTCCTCTTGGCAGCCTTACTTCAGTCTATTTTTGGACGATAGCTGTCATTTATAACTCTGCAGGTTTGTGAATTACAGTGCTCCTGAGCTCCTTTCTTCAACTCGTTTTCTTGTGACCTGGCCGCAACACCGCAGGATGGCTTCAGGCCCTAATCTGGTTCCGGCACGGCACGCTGAGCCTTTGGTTAATTCCTCTTCCTGGTGGGAAATGAGAGTTAAATTTGCCCGTCCAGACACCTCCAGCTAGCCTCTCATTGGTTCTCGCTATTCCTGTACATCTTCCGCAGAAATTGCAAACTGGGCCAAACAGGAGGTTAAAGGGACTGACTCTCCAAGTCGGGAGAGTGTTAGTAAAGCGTCTGGAATGTTGCACCCGAGTACCAGGGTACGAAAACTGAGACATATTTGAACACGTCTCCCGATCACATGGTTAATCATACTCTGGGTCCCACATGCATGTTTTAGCTGAAGGAAGAATACCTTAAACCTGGAGAGTTGAGACCCGTGGAATGGGTACCATGCAATATGACTTCAAAGGGTCTTCATTTGCTCACCGAACCTCTCCAATCCTATCACTGCTGCGTTTATGCCCCTGTACACATGCTTGATTCTCTTTTGGAGACATAGCAATCCATAGGTTTTAAGATACTTACTAGTCAGGTACATTCTTAGGCGTTTAATATGGGGTGTTGAGTCCATTTCGTTGAACAAGGAGTAGCTCTTGTCTATTCCATATTTGGCTTAAGGAACTTTATCTGTGCTCATTTCAATCTCTGGTTTTATGCAGCACCCCAACTCACCTTTCCCCTTAAGCAAGCATAAGTTGGTTTTCTAAATTTGAGACCCTGTTCTGTTCTGTAATTCAGTTCCTGTGTAGCCAAGTTTACATTCCGTGTATTACTGATATCTTATGATGTTTCTTTTTCTGTGTGACTTATTTCAGTTAGAATCATCGTACCTGAATCCACTCATTATGCTGCTACGGGCCTGATGACATCGATTTCATTGCTGAGTGATACTGCATTGTACGTAAGTACCACAAGTTCTTTATCCATTTTTCACTTTCTGTGGTATTGAACTTGTACGGTAAATGAGGTTCTTGTAAACAGAGGCGTCCCAAACTTTGGGGTGGCTGTGTCATTTTGATTTTAATTTCCCTAAGCTATAGGACCATAAGTGGAAGTGCCCTAGGCTCTGTTGCTTTGTTTTTTAGATGTTTCAGGAAACACCATACACTTCTCCCGAGTGTCTGTTGGCAATTTACATCCCGCCCATCAGCATAACAAGGCTCCCAGTTCTCCATGGCCTGTCCTGCCTTTCTGGATTTTACACTTTTTTCAGATGGCCCTTTTGACCGGGGGGAAGTAAGACTTCATTGTAGTGCAGATTTCCTTTGCAAGCTTGCTTGGTTGGCCAAAAAGGGCGTATGCGTTTTTTCCTGAATATATTCAGGAAAAAACGCATACGCCCTTTTTGGCCAAGTGCATCATTGTGGACGTTCTGCCTCTTTTCCTATGCTTGAAATGCAATTCCAGTCTACCTCCTGAAATCGGTTTCCTGCAATTCTGCCCCACTTTCAAGTCCTCTTGGCAGCCTTACTTCAGTCTATTTTTGGACGATAGCTGTCATTTATAACTCTGCAGGTTTGTGAATTACAGTGCCCCTGAGCTCCTTTCTTCAACTCGCTTTCTTGTGAGCTGGCCGCAACACCACAGGATGGCTTCAGGCCCTAATCTGGTTCCGGCACGGCACGCTGAGCCTTTGGTTATTTCCTCTTCCTGGTGGGAAATGAGAGTTAAATTTGCCCGTCCAGACACCTCCAGCTAGTCTCTCATTGGTTCTCCCTATTCCTGTTCATCTTCCGCAGAAATTGCAAACTGGGCCAAACAGGAGGTTAAAGGCGCTGACTCTCCAAGTGGGGAGAGTGTTAGTAAAGCGTCTGGAATGTTGCACCCGAGTACCAGGAGAGAAGAACTGAGACATATTTGAACACGTCTCCCGTTCACACGGTTGATCATACTCTGGGTTCCACATGCATGTTTTAGCTGAAGGAAGAATACCTTAAACCTGCAGAGTTGAGACCCGTGGGATGGGAACCATGCAATATGACTTCAAAGGGTCTTCATTTGCTCACCGAACCTCTCCAATCCTATCACTGCTGCATTTACGCCCCTGTACACACACTTGATTCTCTTTTGGAGACATAGCAATCCATAGGTTTTAAGATACTTACTAGTCAGGTACATTCTTAGGCGTTTAATATGGGGTGTTGAGTCCATTTCGTTGAGCAAGGAGTAGCTCTTGTCTATTCCATATTTGGCTTAAGGAACTTTATCTGTGCTCATTTCAATCTCTGGTTTTATGCAGCACCCCAACTCACCTTTCCCCTTAAGCAAGCATAAGTTGCTTTTCTAAATTTGAGACCCTGTTCTGTTTTGGAATTCAGTTCCTGTGTAGCCAAATTTACATTCTGTGTATTAGTGATATCTTATGATGTTTCTTTTTCTGTGTGACTTATTTCAGTTAGAATCATCGTACCTGAATCCACTCATTAAGCTGCTATGGGCCCGATGACATAGATTTCATTGCTGAGTGATACTGCATTGTACGTAAGTACCACAAGTTCTTTATCCATTTTTCACTTTCTGTGATATTGAACTTGTACGGTAAACGAGGTTCTTGTAAACGGAGGCGTCCCAAACATTGCGGTGGCTGTGTCTTTTTTATTTTAATTTCCCTAAACTATAGGACCATAAGTGGAAGTGCCCTAGGCTCTGTTGCTTTGTTTTTTCAATGTTTCAGGAAACACCATACACTTCTCCCAAGTGTCTGTTGGCAATTTACATCCCGCCCATCAGCATAACAAGGCTCCCAGTTCTCCATGGCCTGTCCTGCCTTTCTGGATTTTACACTTTTTTCAGATGGCCCTTTTGACCGGGGGGAAGTGAGACTTCATTGTAGTGCAGATTTCCTTTGCAAGCTTGCTTGGTTGGCCAAAAAGGGCGTATGCGTTTTTTCCTGAATATATTCAGGAAAAAACGCATACGCCCTTTTTGGCCAAGTGCATCATTGTGGACGTTCTGCCTCTTTTCCTATGCTTTCAATGCAATTCCAGGCTACCTCCTGAAATCGGTTTCCTGCAATTCTGCCCCGCTTTCAAGTCCTCTTGGCAGCCTTACTTCAGTCTATTTTTGGACGATAGCTGTCATTTATAACTCTGCAGGTTTGTGAATTACAGTGGCCCTGAGCTCCTTTCTTCAACTCGCTTTCTTTTGAGCTGGCCGCAACACCGCAGGATGGCTTCAAGCCCTAATCTGGTTCCGGCACGGCATGCTGAGCCTTTGGTTATTTCCTCTTCCTGGTGGGAAATGAGAGTTAAATTTGCCCGTCCAGACACCTCCAGCTAGTCTCTCATTGGTTCTCGCTATTCCTGTTCATCTTCCGCAGAAATTGCAAACTGGGCCAAACAGGAGGTTAAAGGCGCTGACTCTCCAAGTGGGGAGAGTGTTAGTAAAGCGTCTGGAATGTTGCACCCGAGTACCAGGGGAGGAAAACTGAGACATATTTGAACACGTCTCTCGTTCACATGGTTGATCATACTCTGGGTTCTACATGCATGTTTTAGCTGAAGGAAGAATACCTTAAACCTGCAGAGTTGAGACCCGTGGAATGGGAACCATGCAATATGACTTCAAAGGGTCTTCATTTGCTCACCGAACCTCTCCAATCCTATCACTGCTGCATTTACGCCCCTGTTCACACACTTGATTCTCTTTTGGAGACATAGCAATCCATAGGTTTTAAGATACTTACTAGTCAGGTACATTCTTAGGCGTTTAATATGGGGTGTTGAGTCCATTTCGTTGAGCAAGGAGTAGCTCTTGTCTATTCCATATTTGGCTTAAGGAACTTTATCTGTGCTCATTTCAATCTCTGGTTTTATGCAGCACCCCAACTCACCTTTCCCCTTAAGCAAGCATAAGTTGCTTTTCTAAATTTGAGACCCTGTTCTGTTTTGGAATTCAGTTCCTGTGTAGCCAAGTTTACATTCTGTGTATTAGTGATATCTTATGATGTTTCTTTTTCTGTGTGACTTATTTCAGTTAGAATCATCGTACCTGAATCCACTCATTATGCTGCTACGGGCCTGATGACATAGATTTCATTGCTGAGTGATACTGCATTGTACGTAAGTACCACAAGTTCTTTATCCATTTTTCACTTTCTGTGATATTGAACTTGTACGGTAAACGAGGTTCTTGTAAACAGAGGCGTCCCAAACTTTGGGGTGGCTGTGTCTTTTTGATTTTAATTTCCCTAAACTATAGGACCATAAGTGGTAGTGCCCTAGGCTCTGTTGCTTTGTTTTTTCGATGTTTCAGGAAACACCATACACTTCTCCCGAGTGTCTGTTGGCAATTTACATCCTGCCCATCAGCATAAGAAGGCTCCCAGTTCTCCATGGCCTGTCCTGCCTTTCTGGATTTTACACTTTTTTCAGATGGCCCTTTTGACCGGGGGGAAGTGAGACTTCATTGTAGTGCAGATTTCCTTTGCAAGCTTGCTTGGTTGGCCAAAAAGGGCGTATGCGTTTTTTCCTGAATATATTCAGGAAAAAACGCATACGCCCTTTTTGGCCAAGTGCATCATTGTGGACGTTCTGCCTCTTTTCCTATGCTTGAAATGCAATTCCAGTCTACCTCCTGAAATCGGTTTCCTGCAATTCTGCCCCGCTTTCAAGTCCTCTTGGCAGCCTTACTTCAGTCTATTTTTGGACGATAGCTGTCATTTATAACTCTGCAGGTTTGTGAATTACAGTGCCCCTGAGCTCCTTTCTTCAACTCGCTTTCTTGTGAGCTGGCCGCAACACCACAGGATGGCTTCAGGCCCTAATCTGGTTCCGGCACGGCACGCTGAGCCTTTGGTTATTTCCTCTTCCTGGTGGGAAATGAGAGTTAAATTTGCCCGTCCAGACACCTCCAGCTAGTCTCTCATTGGTTCTCCCTATTCCTGTTCATCTTCCGAAGAAATTGCAAACCGGGCCAAACAGGAGTTTAAAGGCGCTGACTCTCCAAGTGTGGAGAGTGTTAGTAAAGCGTCTGGAATGTTGCACCCGAGTACCAGGGGAGAAGAACTGAGACATATTTGAACACGTCTCCCGTTCACATGGTTGATCATACTCTGGGTTCCACATGCATGTTTTAGCTGAGGGAAGAATACCTTAAACCTGCAGAGTTGAGACCTGTGGAATCGGTAGGATGCAATATGACTTCAAAGGGTCTTCATTTGCTCACCAAACATCTCCAATCCTATCACTGCTGCGTTTACGCCCCTGTACACAGGCTTGATTCTCTTTTGGAGACATAGCAATCCATAGGTTTTAAGATACTTACTAGTCAGGTACATTCTTAGGCGTTTAATATGGGGTGTTGAGTCCATTTCGTTGAGCAAGGAGTAGCTCTTGTCTATTCCATATTTGGCTTAAGGAACTTTATCTGTGCTCATTTCAATCTCTGGTTTTATGCAGCACCCCAACTCACCTTTCCCCTTAAGCAAGCATAAGTTGCTTTTCTAAATTTGAGACCCTGTTCTGTTTTGGAATTCAGTTCCTGTGTAGCCAAGTTTACATTCCGTGTATTAGTGATATCTTATTATGTTTCTTTTTCTGTGTGACTTATTTCAGTTAGAATCATCGTACCTGAATCCACTCATTATGCTGCTACGGGCCTGATGACATAGATTTCATTGCTGAGTGATACTGCATTGTACGTAAGTACCACAAGTTCTTTATCCATTTTTCACTTTCTGTGATATTGAACTTGTACGGTAAACGAGGTTCTTGTAAACAGAGGCGTCCCAAACTTTGGGGTGGCTGTGTCTTTTTGATTTTAATTTCCCTAAGCTATAGGACCATAAGTGGAAGTGCCCTAGGCTCTGTTGCTTTGTTTTTTCGATGTTTCAGGAAACACCATACACTTCTCCCAAGTGTCTGTTGGCAATTTACATCCCGCCCATCAGCATAACAAGGCTCCCAGTTCTCCATGGCCTGTCCTGCCTTTCTGGATTTTACACTTTTTTCAGATGGCCCTTTTGACCGGGGGGAAGTGAGACTTCATTGTAGTGCAGATTTCCTTTGCAAGCTTGCTTGGTTGGCCAAAAAGGGCGTATGCGTTTTTTCCTGAATATATTCAGGAAAAAACGCATACGCGCTTTTTGGCCAAGTGCATCATTGTGGACGTTCTGCCTCTTTTCCTATGCTTTCAATGCAATTCCAGTCTACCTCCTGAAATTGGTTTCCTGCAATTCTGCCCCGCTTTCAAGTCCTCTTGGCAGCCTTACTTCAGTCTATTTTTGGACGATAGCTGTCATTTATAACTCTGCAGGTTTGTGAATTACAGTGTCCCTGAGCTCCTTTCTTCAACTCGCTTTCTTGTGACCTGCCGCAACACCGCAGGATGGCTTCAGGCCCTAATCTGGTTCCGGCACGGCACGCTGAGCCTTTGGTTATTTCCTCTTCCTGGTGGGAAATGAGAGTTAAATTTGCCCGTCCAGACACCTCCAGCTAGTCTCTCATTGGTTCTCGCTATTCCTGTTCATCTTCCGCAGAAATTGCAAACTGGGCCAAACAGGAGGTTAAAGGCGCTGACTCTCCAAGTGGGGAGAGTGTTAGTAAAGCGTCTGGAATGTTGCACCCGAGTACCAGGGGAGAAGAACTGAGACATATTTGAACACGTCTCCCGTTCACATGGTTGATCATACTCTGGGTTCCACATGCATGTTTTAGCTGAAGGAAGAATACCTTAAACCTGCAGAGTTGAGACCCGTGGAATCGGTACCATGCAATATGACTTCAAAGGGTCTTCATTTGCTCACCGAACCTCTCCAATCCTATCACTGCTGCGTTTACGCCCCTGTACACAGGCTTGATTCTCTTTTGGAGACATAGCAATCCATAGGTTTTAAGATACTTACTAGTCAGGTACATTCTTAGGCGTTTAATATGGGGTGTTGAGTCCATTTCGTTGAGCAAGGAGTAGCTCTTGTCTATTCCATATTTGGCTTAAGGAACTTTATCTGTGCTCATTTCAATCTCTGGTTTTATGCAGCACCCCAACTCACCTTTCCCCTTAAGCAAGCATAAGTTGCTTTTCTAAATTTGAGACCCTGTTCTGTTTTGGAATTCAGTTCCTGTGTAGCCAAGTTTACATTCTGTGTATTAGTGATATCTTATGATGTTTCTTTTTCTGTGTGACTTATTTCAGTTAGAATCATCGTACCTGAATCCACTCATTATGCTGCTACGGGCCTGATGACATCGATTTCATTGCTGAGTGATACTGCATTGTACGTAAGTACCACAAGTTCTTTATCCATTTTTCACTTTCTGTGATATTGAACTTGTATGGTAAACGAGGTTCTTGTAAACAGAGGCGTCCCAAACTTTGGGGTGGCTGTGTCTTTTTGATTTTAATTTCCCTAAACTATAGGACCATAAGTGGAAGTGCCCTAGGCTCTGTTGCTTTGTTTTTTAGATGTTTCAGGAAACACCATACGCTTCTCCCGAGTGTCTGTTGGCAAATTACATCCCGCCCATCAGCATAACAAGGCTCCCAGTTCTCCATGGCCTGTCCTGCCTTTCTGGATTTTACACTTTTTTCAGATGGCCCTTTTGACCGGGGGGAAGTGAGACTTCACTGTAGTGCAGATTTCCTTTGCAAGGTTGCTTGGTTGGCCAAAAAGGGCGTATGTGTTTTTTCCTGAATATATTCAGGAAAAAACGCATACGCCCTTTTTGGCCAAGTGCATCATTGTGCACGTTCTGCCTCTTTTCCTATGCTTGAAATGCAATTCCAGTCTACCTCCTGAAATCGGTTTCCTGCAATTCTGCCCTGCTTTCAAGTCCTCTTGGCAGCCTTACTTCAGTATATTTTTGGACGATAGCTGTCATTTATAACTCTGTAGGTTTTGTGAATTACAGTGCCCCTGAGCTCCTTTCTTCAACTCGCTTTCTTGTGACCTGTCGCAACACCGCAGGATGGCTTCAGGCCCTAATCTGGTTCCGGCACGGCACGCTGAGCCTTTGGTTATTTCCTCTTCCTGGTGGGAAATGAGAGTTAAATTTGCCCGTCCAGACACCTCCAGCTAGTCTCTCATTGGTTCTCGCTATTCCTCTTCATCTTCCGCAGAATTTGCAAACTGGGCCAAACAGGAGGTTAAAGGCGCTGACTCTCCAAGTGGGGAGAGTGTTAGTAAAGCGTCTGGAATGTTGCACCCGAGTACCAGGGGAGGAAAACTGAGACATATTTGAACACGTCTCTCGTTCACATGGTTGATCATACTCTGGGTTCTACATGCATGTTTTAGCTGAAGGAAGAATACCTTAAACCTGCAGAGTTGAGACCCGTGGAATGGGAACCATGCAATATGACTTCAAAGGGTCTTCATTTGCTCACCAAACATCTCCAATCCTATCACTGCTCCATTTACGCCCCTGTTCACACACTTGATTCTCTTTTGGAGACATAGCAATCCATAGGTTTTAAGATACTTACTAGTCAGGTACATTCTTAGGCGTTTAATATGCGGTGTTGAGTCCATTTCGTTGAGCAAGGAGTAGCTCTTGTCTATTCCATATTTGGCTTAAGGAACTTTATCTGTGCTCATTTCAATCTCTGCTTTTATGCAGCACCCCAACTCACATTTCCCCTTAAGCAAGCATAAGTTGGTTTTCTAAATTTGAGACCCTGTTCTGTTCTGTAATTCAGTTCCTGTGTAGCCAAGTTTCCATTCCGTGTATTACTGATATCTTATGATGTTTCTTTTTCTGTGTGACTTATTTCAGTTAGAATCATCATACCTGAATCCACTCATTGTGCTGCTAAGGGCCTGATGACATAGATTTCATTGCTGAGTGATATTGCTTTGTAAGTAAATACCACAAGTTCTTTATCCATTTTTCACTTTCTGCGATGTTGAACTTGTACTGTAAACGAGGTTCTTGTAAACAGAGGTGTCCCAAACTTTGGGGTGGCTGTGTCTTTTTGATTTTAATTTCCCTAAGCTATAGGACCATAAGTGGCAGTGCCCTAGGCTCTGTTGCTTTGTTTTTTAGATGTTTCAGGAAACACCATACACTTCTCCCGAGTGGTTGTTGTCAATTTACATCCCGCCCATCAGCATAACAAGGCTCCCAGTTCTCCATGGCCTGTCCTGACTTTCTGGATTTTACACTTTTTTCAGATGGCCCTTTTGACCGGGGGGAAGTGAGACTTCATTGTAGTGCAGATTTCCTTTGCAAGCTTGCTTGGTTGGCCAAAAAGGGCGTATGCGTTTTTTCCTGAATATATTCAGGAAAAAACGCATACGCCCTTTTTGGCCAAGTGCATCATTGTGGACGTTCTGCCTCTTTTCCTATGCTTTCAATGCAATTCCAGTCTACCTCCTGAAATCGGTTTCCTGCAATTCTGCCCCGCTTTCAAGTCCTCTTGGCAGCCTTACTTCAGTCTATTTTTGGACGATAGCTGTCATTTATAACTCTGCAGGTTTGTGAATTACAGTGCCCCTGAGCTCCTTTCTTCAACTCCTTTTCTTGTGACCTGGCCGCAATACCGCAGGATGGCTTCAGGCCCTAATCTGGTTCCGGCACGGCACGCTGAGCCTTTGGTTAATTCCTCTTCCTGGTGGGAAATGAGAGTTAAATTTGCCCGTCCAGACACCTCCAGCTAGCCTCTCATTGGTTCTCGCTATTCCTGTACATCTTCCGCAGAAATTGCAAACTGGGCCAAACAGGAGGTTAAAGGGACTGACTCTCCAAGTCGGGAGAGTGTTAGTAAAGCGTCTGGTATGTTGCACCCGAGTACCAGGGTACAAAAACTGAGACATATTTGAACACGTCTCCCGATCACATGGTTAATCATACTCTGGGTTCCACATGCATGTTTTAGCTGAAGGAAGAATACCTAAAACCTGGGTATTTGAAACCCGTGGAATGGGTACCATGCAATATGACTTCAAAGGGTCTTCATTTGCTCACCGAACCTCTCCAATCCTATCACTGCTGCGTTTATGCCCCTGTACACATGCTTGATTCTCTTTCGGAGACATAGCAATCCATAGGTTTTAAGATACTTACTAGTCAGGTACATTCTTAGGCGTTTAATATGCGTTGTTGAGTCCATTTCGTTGAGCAAGGAGTAGCTCTTGTCTATTCCATATTTGGCTTAAGGAACTTTATCTGTGCTCATTTCAATCTCTGGTTTTATGCAGCACCCCAAATCACCTTTCCCCTTAAGCAAGCATAAGTTGGTTTTCTAAATTTGAGACCCTGTTCTGTTCTGTAATTCAGTTCCTGTGTAGCCAAGTTTACATTCCGTGTATTACTGATATCTTATGATGTTTCTTTTTCTGTGTGACTTCTTTCAGTTAGAATCATCGTACCTGAATCCACTCATTGTGCTGCTAAGGGCCTGATGACACAGATTTCATTGCTGAGTGATATTGCTTTGTAAGTAAATACCACAACTTCTTTCTCCATTTTTCACTTTCTGCGATGTTGAACTTGTACTGTAAACGAGGTTCTTGTAAACAGAGCCATTCCAAACTTTGGGGTGGCTGTGTCTTTTTGATTTTAATTTCCCTAAGCTATAGGACCATAAGTGGAAGTGCCCTAGGTTCTGTTGCTTTGTTTTTTAGATGTTTCAGGAAACACCATACACTTCTCCTGAGTGTCTGTTGGCAATTTACATCGCGCCCATCAGCATAACAAGGCTCCCAGTTCTCCATGGCCTGTCCTGCCTTTCTGGATTTTACACTTTTTTCAGATGGCCCTTTTGACCGGGGAGAAGTGAGACTTCATTGTAGTGCAGATTTCCTTTGCAAGCTTGCTTGGTTGGCCAAAAAGGGCGTATGCGTTTTTTCCTGAATATATTCAGGAAAAAACGCATACGCCCTTTTTGGCCAAGTGCATCATTGTGGACGTTCTGCCTCTTTTCCTATGCTTTCAATGCAATTCCAGTCTACCTCCTGAAATCGGTTTCCTGCAATTCTGCCCCGCTTTCAAGTCCTCTTGGCAGCCTTACTTCAGTCTATTTTTGGACGATAGCTGTCATTTATAACTCTGCAGGTTTGTGAATTACAGTGCCACTGAGCTCCTTTCTTCAACTCGTTTTCTTGTGACCTGGCCGCAACACCGCAGGATGGCTTCAGGCCCTAATCTGGTTCCGGCACGGCACGCTGAGGCTTTGGTTAATTCCTCTTCCTGGTGGGAAATGAGAGTTAAATTTGCCCGTCCAGACACCTCCTGCTAGCCTCTCATTGGTTCTCGCTATTCCTGTACATCTTCCGCAGAAATTGCAAACTGGGCCAAACAGGAGGTTAAAGGGACTGACTCTCCAAGTCGGGAGAGTGTTAGTAAAGCGTCTGGAATGTTGCACCCGAGTACCGGGGTACGAAAACTGAGACATATTTGAACACGTCTCCCGATCACATGGTTAATCATACTCTGGGTTCCACATGCATGTTTTAGCTGAAGGAAGAATACCTTAAACATGGAGAGTTGAGACCCGTGTAATGGGTACCATGCAATATGACTTCAAAGGGTCTTCATTTGCTCACCGAACCTCTCCAATCCTATCACTGCTGCGTTTATGCCCCTGTACACACGCTTGATTCTCTTTTGGAGACATAGCAATCCATAGGTTTTAAGATACTTACTAGTCAGGTACATTCTTAGGCGTTTAATATGGGGTGTTGAGTCCATTTCGTTGAACAAGGAGTAGCTCTTGTCTATTCCATATTTGGCTTAAGGAACTTTATCTGTGCTCATTTCAATCTCTGGTTTTATGCAGCACCCCAACTCACCTTTCCCCTTAAGCAAGCATAAGTTGGTTTTCTAAATTTGAGACCCTGTTCTGTTCTGTAATTCAGTTCCTGTGTAGCCAAGTTTACATTCCGTGTATTACTGATATCTTATGATGTTTCTTTTTCTGTGTGACTTATTTCAGTTAGAATCATCGTACCTGAATCCACTCATTGTGCTGCTAAGGGCCTGATCACACAGATTTCATTGCTGAGTGATATTGCTTTGTAAGTAAATACCACAACTTCTTTCTCCATTTTTCACTTTCTGCGATGTTGAACTTGTACTGTAAACGAGGTTCTTGTAAACAGAGCCGTTCCAAACTTTGGGGTGGCTGTGTCTTTTTGATTTTAATTTCCCTAAGCTATAGGACCATAAGTGGAAGTGCCCTAGGTTCTGTTGCTTTGTTTTTTAGATGTTTCAGGAAACACCATACACTTCTCCTGAGTGTCTGTTGGCAATTTACATCGCGCCCATCAGCATAACAAGGCTCCCAGTTCTCCATGGCCTGTCCTGCCTTTCTGGATTTTACACTTTTTTCAGATGGCCCTTTTGACCGGGGGGAAGTGAGACTTCATTGTAGTGCAGATTTCCTTTGCAAGCTTGCTTGGTTGGCCAAAAAGGGCGTATGCGTTTTTTCCTGAATATATTCAGGAAAAAACGCATATGCCCTTTTTGGCCAAGTGCATCATTGTGGACGTTCTGCCTCTTTTCCTATGCTTTCAATGCAATTCCAGTCTACCTCCTGAAATCGGTTTCCTGCAATTCTGCCCCGCTTTCAAGTCCTCTTGGCAGCCTTACTTCAGTCTATTTTTGGACGATAGCTGTCATTTATAACTCTGCAGGTTTGTGAATTACAGTGCTCCTGAGCTCCTTTCTTCAACTCGTTTTCTTGTGACCTGGCCGCAACACCGCAGGATGGCTTCAGGCCCTAATCTGGTTCCGGCACGGCATGCTGAGCCTTTGGTTAATTCCTCTTCCTGGTGGGAAATGAGAGTTAAATTTGCCCGTCCAGACACCTCCAGCTAGCCTCTCATTGGTTCTCGCTATTCCTGTACATCTTCCGCAGAAATTGCAAACTGGGCCAAACAGGAGGTTAAAGGGACTGACTCTCCAAGTCGGGAGAGTGTTAGTAAAGCGTCTGGAATGTTGCACCCGAGTACCAGGGTACGAAAACTGAGACATATTTGAACACGTCTCCCGATCACATGGTTAATCATACTCTGGGTCCCACATGCATGTTTTAGCTGAAGGAAGAATACCTAAAACCTGGAGAGTTGAGACCCGTGGAATGGGTACCATGGAATATGACTTCAAAGGGTCTTCATTTACTCACCGAACCTCTCCAATCCTATCACTGCTGCGTTTATGCCCCTGTACACATGCTTGATTCTCTTTTGGAGACATAGCAATCCATAGGTTTTAAGATACTTACTAGTCAGGTACATTCTTAGGCGTTTAATATGGGGTGTTGAGTCCATTTCGTTGAACAAGGAGTAGCTCTTGTCTATTCCATATTTGGCTTAAGGAACTTTATCTGTGCTCATTTCAATCTCTGGTTTTATGCAGCACCCCAACTCACCTTTCCCCTTAAGCAAGCATAAGTTGGTTTTCTAAATTTGAGACCCTGTTCTGTTCTGTAATTCAGTTCCTGTGTAGCCAAGTTTACATTCCGTGTATTACTGATATCTTATGATGTTTTTTTTTCTGTGTGACTTATTTCAGTTAGAATCATCATACCTGAATCCACTCATTGTGCTGCTAAGGGCCTGATGACATAGATTTCATTGCTGTGTGATATTGCTTTGTAAGTAAATACCACAACTTCTTTCTCCATTTTTCACTTTCTTCGATGTTGAACTTGTACTGTAAACGAGGTTCTTGTAAACAGAGCCGTTCCAAACTTTGGGGTGGCTGTGTCTTTTTGATTTTAATTTCCCTAAGCTATAGGACCATAAGTGGAAGTGCCCTAGGTTCTGTTGCTTTGTTTTTTAGATGTTTCAGGAAACACCATACACTTCTCCTGAGTGTCTGTTGGCAATTTACATCGCGCCCATCAGCATAACAAGGCTCCCAGTTCTCCATGGCCTGTCCTGCCTTTCTGGATTTTACACTTTTTTCAGATGGCCCTTTTGACCGGGGGGAAGTGAGACTTCATTGTAGTGCAGATTTCCTTTGCAATCTTGCTTGGTTGGCCAAAAAGGGCGTATGCGTTTTTTCCTGAATATATTCAGGAAAAAACGCATACGCCCTTTTTGGCCAAGTGCATCATTGTGGACGTTCTGCCTCTTTTCCTATGCTTTCAATGCAATTCCAGTCTACCTCCTGAAATCGGTTTCCTGCAATTCTGCCCCGCTTTCAAGTCCTCTTGGCAGCCTTACTTCAGTCTATTTTTGGACGATAGCTGTCATTTATAACTCTGCAGGTTTGTGAATTACAGTGCCCCTGAGCTCCTTTCTTCAACTCGCTTTCTTGTGAGCTGGCCGCAACACCGCAGGATGGCTTCAGGCCCTAATCTGGTTCCGGCCCGGCATGCTGAGCCTTTGGTTAATTCCTCTTCCTGGTGGGAAATGAGAGTTAAATTTGCCCGATCAGACACCTCCTGCTAGTCTCTCATTGGTTCTCGCTATTCCTGTTCATCTTCCGCAGAAATTGCAAACTGGGCCAAACAGGAAGTTAAAGGGACTGACTCTCCAAGTCGGGAGAGTGTTAGTAAAGCGTCTGGAATGTTGCACCCAAGTACCAGGGGAGGAAAACTGAGACATATTTGAACACGTCTCCCGTTCACATGGTTGATCATACTCTGGGTTCCACATGCATGTTTTAGCTGAAGGAAGAATACCTTAAACCTGGAGCGTTGAGACCCGTGGAATGGGTACCATGCAATATGACTTCAAAGGGTCTTCATTTGCTCACCGAACCTCTCCAATCCTATCACTGCTGTGTTTATGCCCCTGTACACATGCTTGATTATCTTTTGGAGACATAGCAATCCATAGGTTTTAAGATACTTACTAGTCAGGTACATTCTTAGGCGTTTAATATGGGGTGTTGAGTCCATTTCGTTGAACAAGGAGTAGCTCTTGTCTATTCCATATTTGGCTTAAGGAACTTTATCTGTGCTCATTTCAATCTCTGGTTTTATGCAGCACCCCAACTCACCTTTCCCGTTAAGCAAGCATAAGTTGGTTTTCTAAATTTGAGACCCTGTTCTGTTTTGGAATGCAGTTCCTGTGTAGCCAAGTTTACATTCTGTGTATTACTGATATCTTATGATGTTTCTTTTTCTGTGTGACTTATTTCAGTTAGAATCATCATACCTGAATCCACTCATTGGGCTGCTAAGGGCCTGATGACATAGATATCATTGCTGAGTGATATTGCTTTGTTAGTAAATACCACAAGTTCTTTATCCATTTTTCACTTTCTGCGATATTGAACTTGTACTGTAAATGAGGTTCTTGTAAACAGAGGCCTCCCAAACTTTGGGGTGGCTGTGTCTTTTTTATTTTAATTTCCCTAAGCTATAGGACCATAAGTGGAAGTGCCCTAGGCTCTGTTGCTTTGTTTTTTCGATGTTTCAGGAAACACCATGCACTTCTCCCGAGTGTCTGTTGGCAATTTACATCCCGCCCATCAGCATAACAAGGCTCCCAGTTCTCCATGGCCTGTCCTGCCTTTCTGGATTTTATACTTTTTTCAGATGGCCCTTTTGACCGGGGGGAAGTGAGACTTCATTGTAGTGCAGATTTCCTTTGCAAGCTTGCTTGGTTGGCCAAAAAGGGCGTATGCGTTTTTTCCTGAATATATTCAGGAAAAAACGCATACGCCCTTTTTGGCCAAGTGCATCATTGTGGACGTTCTGCCTCCTTTCCTATGCTTTCAATGCAATTCCAGTCTACCTCCTGAAATCGGTTTCCGGCAATTCTGCCCCGCTTTCAAGTCCTCTTGGCAGCCTTACTTCAGTATATTTTTGGACGATAGCTGTCATTTATAACTCTGCAGGTTTGTGAATTACAGTGCCCCTGAGCTCCTTTCTTCAACTCGCTTTCTTGTGAGCTGGCCGCAACACCGCAGGATGGCTTCAGGCCCTAATCTGGTTCTGGCACGGCACGCTGAGCCTTTGGTTATTTCCTCTTCCTCGTGGGAAATGAGAGTTAAATTTGCCCGTCCAGACACCTCCAGCTAGTCTCTCATTGGTTCTCCCTATTCCTGTACATCTTCCACAGAAATTGCAAACTGGGCCTAACAGGAGGTTAAAGGCGCTGACTCTCCAAGTGGGGAGAGTGTTAGTAAAGCGTCTGGAATGTTGCACCCGAGTACCAGGGGAGGAAAACTGAGACATATTTGAACACGTCTCCCGTTCACACGGTTGATCATACTCTGGGTTCCACATGCATGTTTTAGCTGAAGGAAGAATACCTTAAACCTGCAGAGTTGAGACCCGTGGAATGGGTACCATGCAATATGACTTCAAAGGGTCTTCATTTGCTCACCGAACCCCTCCAATCCTATCACTGCTGCGTTTATGCCCCTGTACACACGCTTGATTCTCTTTTGGAGACATAGCAATCCATAGGTTTTAAGATACTTACTAGTCAGGTACATTCTTAGGCGTTTAATATGCGGTGTTGAGTCCATTTCGTTGAGCAAGGAGTAGCTCTTGTCTATTCCATATTTGGCTTAAGGAACTTTATCTGTGCTCATTTCAATCTCTGTTTTTATGCAGCACCCCAACTCACCTTTCCCCTTAAGCAAGCATAAGTTGGTTTTCTAAATTTGAGACCCTGTTATGTTTTGGAATTCAGTTCCTGTGTAGCCAAGTTTACATTCCGTGTATTAGTGATATCTTATGATGTTTCTTTTTCTGTGTGACTTATTTCTGTTAGAATCATCGTACCTGAATCCACTCATTATGCTCCTACGGGCCTGATGACATCGATTTCATTGCTGAGTGATACTGCATTGTACGTAAGTACCACAAGTTCTTTATCCATTTTTCACTTTCTGTGATATTGAACTTGTACGGTAAACGAGGTTCTTGTAAACGGAGGCGTCCCAAACTTTGGGGTGGCTGTGTGTTTTTGATTTTAATTTCCCTAAACTATAGGACCATAAGTGGAAGTGCCCTAGGCTCTGTTGCTTTGTTTTTTCGATGTTTCAGGAAACACCATACACTTCTCCCAAGTGTCTGTTGGCAATTTACATCCCGCCCATCAGCATAACAAGGCTCCCAGTTCTCCATGGCCTGTCCTGCCTTTCTGGATTTTACACTTTTTTCAGATGGCCCTTTTGACCGGGGGGAAGTGAGACTTCATTGTAGTGCAGATTTCCTTTGGAAGCTTGCTTGGTTGGCCAAAAAGGGCGTATGCGTTTTTTCCTGAATATATTCAGGATAAAACGCATACGCCCTTTTTGGCCAAGTGCATCATTGTGGACGTTCTGCCTCTTTTCCTATGCTTGAAATGCAATTCCAGTCTACCTCCTGAAATCGGTTTCCTGCAATTCTGCCCCGCTTTCAAGTCCTCTTGGCAGCGTTACTTCAGTCTATTTTTGGACGATAGCTGTCATTTATAACTCTGCAGGTTTGCGAATTACAGTGCCCCTGAGCTCCTTTCTTCAACTCGCTTTCTTGGAACCTGGCCGCAACACCACAGGATGGCTTCAGGCCCTAATCTGGTTCCGGCACGGCACGCTGAGCCTTTGGTTATTTCCTCTTCCTGGTGGGAAATGAGAGTTAAATTTGCCCGTCCAGACACCTCCAGCTAGTCTCTCATTGGTTCTCCCTATTCCTGTTCATCTTCCGCAGAAATTGCAAACTGGGCCAAACAGGAGGTTAAAGGCGCTGACTCTCCAAGTGGGGAGAGTGTTAGTAAAGCGTCTGGAATGTTGCACCCGAGTACCAGGGGAGAAGAACTGAGACATATTTGAACACGTCTCCCGTTCACATGGTTGATCATACTCTGGGTTCCACATGCATGTTTTAGCTGAAGGAAGAATACCTTAAACCTGCAGAGTTGAGACCCATGGAATGGGTACCATGCAATATGACTTCAAAGGGTCTTCATTTGCTCACCGAACCTCTCCAATCCTATCACTGCTGCATTTACGCCCCTGTACACAGGCTTGATTCTCTTTTGGAGACATAGCAATCCATAGGTTTTAAGATACTTACTAGTCAGGTACATTCTTAGGCGTTTAATATGGGGTGTTGAGTCCATTTCGTTGAGCAAGGAGTAGCTCTTGTCTATTCCATATTTGGCTTAAGGAACTTTATCTGTGCTCATTTCAATCTCTGGTTTTATGCAGCACCCCAACTCACCTTTCCCCTTAAGCAAGCATAAGTTGCTTTTCTAAATTTGAGACCCTTTTCTGTTTTGGAATTCAGTTCCTGTGTAGCCAAGTTTACATTCTGTGTATTAGTGATATCTTATGATGTTTCTTTTTCTGTGTGACATATTTCAGTTAGAATCATCGTACCTGAATCCACTCATTATGCTGCTACGGGCCTGATGACATAGATTTCATTGCTGAGTGATACTGCATTGTACATAAGTACCACAACTTCTTTATCCATTTTTCACTTTCTGTGATATTGAACTTGTACGGTAACCGAGGTTCTTGTAAACAGAGTCGTCCCAAACTTTGGGGTGGCTGTGTCTTTTTGATTTTAATTTCCCTAAGCTATAGGACCATAAGTGGAAGTGCCCTAGGCTCTGTTGCTTTGTTTTTTCGATGTTTCAGGAAACACCATACACTTCTCCCGAGTGTCTGTTGGCAATTTACATCCCACCCATCAGCATAACAAGGCTCCCAGTTCTCCATGGCCTGTCCTACCTTTCTGGATTTTACACTTTTTTCAGATGGCCCTTTTGACCGGGGGGAAGTGAGACTTCATTGTAGTGCAGATTTCCTTTGCAAGGTTGCTTGGTTGGCCAAAAAGGGCGTATGTGTTTTTTCCTGAATATATTCAGGAAAAAACGCATACGCCCTTTTTGTCCAAGTGCATCATTGTGGACGTTCTGCCTCTTTTCCTATGCTTGAAATGCAATTCCAGTCTACCTCCTGAAATCGGTTTCCTGCAATTCTGCCCCGCTTTCAAGTCCTCTTGGCAGCCTTACTTCAGTCTATTTTTGGACGATAGCTGTCATTTATAACTCTGCAGGTTTGTGAATTACAGTGCCCCTGAGCTCCTTTCTTCAACTCGCTTTCTTGTGAGCTGGCCGCAACACCACAGGATGGCTTCAGGCCCTAATCTGGTTCCGGCACGGCACGCTGAGCCTTTGGTTATTTCCTCTTCCTGGTGGGAAATGAGAGTTAAATTTGCCCGTCCAGACACCTCCAGCTAGTCTCTCATTGGTTCTCCCTATTCCTGTTCATCTTCCACAGAAATTGCAAACTGGGCCAAACAGGAGGTTAAAGGCGCTGACTCTCCAAGTGGGGAGAGTGTTAGTAAAGCGTCTGGAATGTTGCACCCGAGTACCAGGGGAGAAGAACTGAGACATATTTGAACACGTCTCCCGTTCACATGGTTGATCATACTCTGGGTTCCACATGCATGTTTTAGCTGAAGGAAGAATACCTTAAACCTGCAGAGTTGAGACCCGTGGAATCGGTACCATGCAATATGACTTCAAAGGGTCTTCATTTGCTCACCGAACCTCTCCAATCCTATCACTGCTGCGTTTACGCCCCTGTACACAGGCTTGATTCTCTTTTGGAGACATAGCAATCCATAGGTTTTAAGATACTTACTAGTCAGGTACATTCTTAGGCGTTTAATATGGGGTGTTGAGTCCATTTCGTTGAGCAAGGAGTAGCTCTTGTCTATTCCATATTTGGCTTAAGGAACTTTATCTGTGCTCATTTCAATCTCTTGTTTTATGCAGCACCCCAACTCACATTTCCCCTTAAGCAAGCATAAGTTGCTTTTCTAAATTTGAGACCCTTTTCTGTTTTGGAATTCAGTTCCTGTGTAGCCAAGTTTACATTCTGTGTATTAGTGATATCTTATGATGTTTCTTTTTCTGTGTGACTTATTTCAGTTAGAATCATCGTACCTGAATCCACTCATTATGCTGCTACGGGCCTGATGACATAGATTTCATTGCTGAGTGATACTGCATTGTACGTAAGTACCACAAGTTCTTTATCCATTTTTCACTTTCTGTGATATTGAACTTGTACGGTAAATGAGGTTCTTGTAAACAGAGGCGTCCAAACTTTGGGGTGGCTGTGTCTTTTTGATTTTAATTTCCCTAAGCTATAGGACCATAAGTGGAAGTTCCCTAGGCTCTGTTGCTTTGTTTTTTCGATGTTTCAGGAAACACCATACACTTCTCCCGAGTGTCTGTTGGCAATTTACATCCCGCCCATCAGCATAACAAGGCTCCCAGTTCTCCATGGCCTGTCCTGCCTTTCTGGATTTTACACTTTTTTCAGATGGCCCTTTTGACCAGGGGGAAGTGAGACTTCATTGTAGTGCAGATTTCCTTTGCAAGCTTGCTTGGTTGGCCAAAAAGGGCGTATGCGTTTTTTCCTGAATATATTCAGGAAAAAACGCATACGCCCTTTTTGGCCAAGTGCATCATTGTGGACGTTCTGCCTCTTTTCCTATGCTTTCAATGCAATTCCAGTCTACCTCCTGAAATCGGTTTCCTGCAATTCTGCCCCGCTTTCAAGTCCTCTTGGCAGCCTTACTTCAGTCTATTTTTGGACGATAGCTGTCATTTATAACTCTGCAGGTTTGTGAATTACAGTGCCCCTGAGCTCGTTTCTTCAACTCGCTTTCTTGTGAGCTGGCCGCAACACCACAGGATGGCTTCAGGCCCTAATCTGGTTCCGGCACGGCACGCTGAGCCTTTGGTTATTTCCTCTTCCTGGTGGGAAATGAGAGTTAAATTTGCCCGTCCAGACACCTCCAGCTAGTCTCTCATTGGTTCTCCCTATTCCTGTTCATCTTCCGCAGAAATTGCAAACTGGGCCAAACAGGAGGTTAAAGGCGCTGACTCTCCAAGTGGGGAGAGTGTTAGTAAAGCGTCTGGAATGTTGCACCCGAGTACCAGGGGAGAAGAACTGAGACATATTTGAACACGTCTCCCGTTCACATGGTTGATCATACTCTGGGTTCCACATGCATGTTTTAGCTGAAGGAAGAATACCTTAAACCTGCAGAGTTGAGACCCGTGGAATCGGTACCATGCAATATGACTTCAAAGGGTCTTCATTTGCTCACCGAACCTCTCCAATCCTATCACTGCTGCGTTTACGCCCCTGTACACAGGCTTGATTCTCTTTTGGAGACATAGCAATCCATAGGTTTTAAGATACTTACTAGTCAGGTACATTCTTAGGCGTTTAATATGCGGTGTTGAGTCCATTTCGTTGAGCAAGGAGTAGCTCTTGTCTATTCCATATTTGGCTTAAGGAACTTTATCTGTGCTCATTTCAATCTCTGTTTTTATGCAGCACCCCAACTCACCTTTCCCCTTAAGCAAGCATAAGTTGCCTTTCTAAATTTGAGACCCTGTTCTGTTTTGGAATTCAGTTCCTGTGTAGCCAAGTTTACATTCCGTGTATTAGTGATATCTTATGATGTTTCTTTTTCTGTGTGACTTATTTCAGTTAGAATCATCGTACCTGAATCCACTCATTATGCTGCTACGGGCCTGATGACATCGATTTCATTGCTGAGTGATACTGCATTGTACGTAAGTACCACAAGTTCTTTATCCATTTTTCACTTTCTGTGGTATTGAACTTGTACGGTAAATGAGGTTCTTGTAAACAGAGGCGTCCCAAACTTTGGGGTGGCTGTGTCATTTTGATTTTAATTTCCCTAAGCTATAGGACCATAAGTGGAAGTGCCCTAGGCTCTGTTGCTTTGTTTTTTAGATGTTTCAGGAAACACCATACACTTCTCCCGAGTGTCTGTTGGCAATTTACATCCCGCCCATCAGCATAACAAGGCTCCCAGTTCTCCATGGCCTGTCCTGCCTTTCTGGATTTTACACTTTTTTCAGATGGCCCTTTTGACCGGGGGGAAGTAAGACTTCATTGTAGTGCAGATTTCCTTTGCAAGCTTGCTTGGTTGGCCAAAAAGGGCGTATGCGTTTTTTCCTGAATATATTCAGGAAAAAACGCATACGCCCTTTTTGGCCAAGTGCATCATTGTGGACGTTCTGCCTCTTTTCCTATGCTTGAAATGCAATTCCAGTCTACCTCCTGAAATCGGTTTCCTGCAATTCTGCCCCACTTTCAAGTCCTCTTGGCAGCCTTACTTCAGTCTATTTTTGGACGATAGCTGTCATTTATAACTCTGCAGGTTTGTGAATTACAGTGCCCCTGAGCTCCTTTCTTCAACTCGCTTTCTTGTGAGCTGGCCGCAACACCACAGGATGGCTTCAGGCCCTAATCTGGTTCCGGCACGGCACGCTGAGCCTTTGGTTATTTCCTCTTCCTGGTGGGAAATGAGAGTTAAATTTGCCCGTCCAGACACCTCCAGCTAGTCTCTCATTGGTTCTCCCTATTCCTGTTCATCTTCCGCAGAAATTGCAAACTGGGCCAAACAGGAGGTTAAAGGCGCTGACTCTCCAAGTGGGGAGAGTGTTAGTAAAGCGTCTGGAATGTTGCACCCGAGTACCAGGAGAGAAGAACTGAGACATATTTGAACACGTCTCCCGTTCACACGGTTGATCATACTCTGGGTTCCACATGCATGTTTTAGCTGAAGGAAGAATACCTTAAACCTGCAGAGTTGAGACCCGTGGGATGGGAACCATGCAATATGACTTCAAAGGGTCTTCATTTGCTCACCGAACCTCTCCAATCCTATCACTGCTGCATTTACGCCCCTGTACACACACTTGATTCTCTTTTGGAGACATAGCAATCCATAGGTTTTAAGATACTTACTAGTCAGGTACATTCTTAGGCGTTTAATATGGGGTGTTGAGTCCATTTCGTTGAGCAAGGAGTAGCTCTTGTCTATTCCATATTTGGCTTAAGGAACTTTATCTGTGCTCATTTCAATCTCTGGTTTTATGCAGCACCCCAACTCACCTTTCCCCTTAAGCAAGCATAAGTTGCTTTTCTAAATTTGAGACCCTGTTCTGTTTTGGAATTCAGTTCCTGTGTAGCCAAGTTTACATTCTGTGTATTAGTGATATCTTATGATGTTTCTTTTTCTGTGTGACTTATTTCAGTTAGAATCATCGTACCTGAATCCACTCATTAAGCTGCTATGGGCCCGATGACATAGATTTCATTGCTGAGTGATACTGCATTGTACGTAAGTACCACAAGTTCTTTATCCATTTTTCACTTTCTGTGATATTGAACTTGTACGGTAAACGAGGTTCTTGTAAACGGAGGCGTCCCAAACATTGCGGTGGCTGTGTCTTTGTTATTTTAATTTCCCTAAACTATAGGACCATAAGTGGAAGTGCCCTAGGCTCTGTTGCTTTGTTTTTTCAATGTTTCAGGAAACACCATACACTTCTCCCAAGTGTCTGTTGGCAATTTACATCCCGCCCATCAGCATAACAAGGCTCCCAGTTCTCCATGGCCTGTCCTGCCTTTCTGGATTTTACACTTTTTTCAGATGGCCCTTTTGACCGGGGGGAAGTGAGACTTCATTGTAGTGCAGATTTCCTTTGCAAGCTTGCTTGGTTGGCCAAAAAGGGCGTATGCGTTTTTTCCTGAATATATTCAGGAAAAAACGCATACGCCCTTTTTGGCCAAGTGCATCATTGTGGACGTTCTGCCTCTTTTCCTATGCTTTCAATGCAATTCCAGGCTACCTCCTGAAATCGGTTTCCTGCAATTCTGCCCCGCTTTCAAGTCCTCTTGGCAGCCTTACTTCAGTCTATTTTTGGACGATAGCTGTCATTTATAACTCTGCAGGTTTGTGAATTACAGTGGCCCTGAGCTCCTTTCTTCAACTCGCTTTCTTTTGAGCTGGCCGCAACACCGCAGGATGGCTTCAAGCCCTAATCTGGTTCCGGCACGGCATGCTGAGCCTTTGGTTATTTCCTCTTCCTGGTGGGAAATGAGAGTTAAATTTGCCCGTCCAGACACCTCCAGCTAGTCTCTCATTGGTTCTCGCTATTCCTGTTCATCTTCCGCAGAAATTGCAAACTGGGCCAAACAGGAGGTTAAAGGCGCTGACTCTCCAAGTGGGGAGAGTGTTAGTAAAGCGTCTGGAATGTTGCACCCGAGTACCAGGGGAGGAAAACTGAGACATATTTGAACACGTCTCTCGTTCACATGGTTGATCATACTCTGGGTTCTACATGCATGTTTTAGCTGAAGGAAGAATACCTTAAACCTGCAGAGTTGAGACCCGTGGAATGGGAACCATGCAATATGACTTCAAAGGGTCTTCATTTGCTCACCGAACCTCTCCAATCCTATCACTGCTGCATTTACGCCCCTGTTCACACACTTGATTCTCTTTTGGAGACATAGCAATCCATAGGTTTTAAGATACTTACTAGTCAGGTACATTCTTAGGCGTTTAATATGGGGTGTTGAGTCCATTTCGTTGAGCAAGGAGTAGCTCTTGTCTATTCCATATTTGGCTTAAGGAACTTTATCTGTGCTCATTTCAATCTCTGGTTTTATGCAGCACCCCAACTCACCTTTCCCCTTAAGCAAGCATAAGTTGCTTTTCTAAATTTGAGACCCTGTTCTGTTTTGGAATTCAGTTCCTGTGTAGCCAAGTTTACATTCTGTGTATTAGTGATATCTTATGATGTTTCTTTTTCTGTGTGACTTATTTCAGTTAGAATCATCGTACCTGAATCCACTCATTATGCTGCTACGGGCCTGATGACATAGATTTCATTGCTGAGTGATACTGCATTGTACGTAAGTACCACAAGTTCTTTATCCATTTTTCACTTTCTGTGATATTGAACTTGTACGGTAAACGAGGTTCTTGTAAACAGAGGCGTCCCAAACTTTGGGGTGGCTGTGTCTTTTTGATTTTAATTTCCCTAAACTATAGGACCATAAGTGGTAGTGCCCTAGGCTCTGTTGCTTTGTTTTTTCGATGTTTCAGGAAACACCATACACTTCTCCCGAGTGTCTGTTGGCAATTTACATCCTGCCCATCAGCATAAGAAGGCTCCCAGTTCTCCATGGCCTGTCCTGCCTTTCTGGATTTTACACTTTTTTCAGATGGCCCTTTTGACCGGGGGGAAGTGAGACTTCATTGTAGTGCAGATTTCCTTTGCAAGCTTGCTTGGTTGGCCAAAAAGGGCGTATGCGTTTTTTCCTGAATATATTCAGGAAAAAACGCATACGCCCTTTTTGGCCAAGTGCATCATTGTGGACGTTCTGCCTCTTTTCCTATGCTTGAAATGCAATTCCAGTCTACCTCCTGAAATCGGTTTCCTGCAATTCTGCCCCGCTTTCAAGTCCTCTTGGCAGCCTTACTTCAGTCTATTTTTGGACGATAGCTGTCATTTATAACTCTGCAGGTTTGTGAATTACAGTGCCCCTGAGCTCCTTTCTTCAACTCGCTTTCTTGTGAGCTGGCCGCAACACCACAGGATGGCTTCAGGCCCTAATCTGGTTCCGGCACGGCACGCTGAGCCTTTGGTTATTTCCTCTTCCTGGTGGGAAATGAGAGTTAAATTTGCCCGTCCAGACACCTCCAGCTAGTCTCTCATTGGTTCTCCCTATTCCTGTTCATCTTCCGAAGAAATTGCAAACTGGGCCAAACAGGAGTTTAAAGGCGCTGACTCTCCAAGTGTGGAGAGTGTTAGTAAAGCGTCTGGAATGTTGCACCCGAGTACCAGGGGAGAAGAACTGAGACATATTTGAACACGTCTCCCGTTCACATGGTTGATCATACTCTGGGTTCCACATGCATGTTTTAGCTGAGGGAAGAATACCTTAAACCTGCAGAGTTGAGACCTGTGGAATCGGTAGGATGCAATATGACTTCAAAGGGTCTTCATTTGCTCACCAAACATCTCCAATCCTATCACTGCTGCGTTTACGCCCCTGTACACAGGCTTGATTCTCTTTTGGAGACATAGCAATCCATAGGTTTTAAGATACTTACTAGTCAGGTACATTCTTAGGCGTTTAATATGGGGTGTTGAGTCCATTTCGTTGAGCAAGGAGTAGCTCTTGTCTATTCCATATTTGGCTTAAGGAACTTTATCTGTGCTCATTTCAATCTCTGGTTTTATGCAGCACCCCAACTCACCTTTCCCCTTAAGCAAGCATAAGTTGCTTTTCTAAATTTGAGACCCTGTTCTGTTTTGGAATTCAGTTCCTGTGTAGCCAAGTTTACATTCCGTGTATTAGTGATATCTTATTATGTTTCTTTTTCTGTGTGACTTATTTCAGTTAGAATCATCGTACCTGAATCCACTCATTATGCTGCTACGGGCCTGATGACATAGATTTCATTGCTGAGTGATACTGCATTGTACGTAAGTACCACAAGTTCTTTATCCATTTTTCACTTTCTGTGATATTGAACTTGTACGGTAAACGAGGTTCTTGTAAACAGAGGCGTCCCAAACTTTGGGGTGGCTGTGTCTTTTTGATTTTAATTTCCCTAAACTATAGGACCATAAGTGGAAGTGCCCTAGGCTCTGTTGCTTTGTTTTTTCGATGTTTCAGGAAACACCATACACTTCTCCCAAGTGTCTGTTGGCAATTTACATCCCGCCCATCAGCATAACAAGGCTCCCAGTTCTCCATGGCCTGTCCTGCCTTTCTGGATTTTACACTTTTTTCAGATGGCCCTTTTGACCGGGGGGAAGTGAGACTTCATTGTAGTGCAGATTTCCTTTGCAAGCTTGCTTGGTTGGCCAAAAAGGGCGTATGCGTTTTTTCCTGAATATATTCAGGAAAAAACGCATACGCCCTTTTTGGCCAAGTGCATCATTGTGGACGTTCTGCCTCTTTTCCTATGCTTTCAATGCAATTCCAGTCTACCTCCTGAAATTGGTTTCCTGCAATTCTGCCCCGCTTTCAAGTCCTCTTGGCAGCCTTACTTCAGTCTATTTTTGGACGATAGCTGTCATTTATAACTCTGCAGGTTTGTGAATTACAGTGTCCCTGAGCTCCTTTCTTCAACTCGCTTTCTTGTGACCTGCCGCAACACCGCAGGATGGCTTCAGGCCCTAATCTGGTTCCGGCACGGCACGCTGAGCCTTTGGTTATTTCCTCTTCCTGGTGGGAAATGAGAGTTAAATTTGCCCGTCCAGACACCTCCAGCTAGTCTCTCATTGGTTCTCGCTATTCCTGTTCATCTTCCGCAGAAATTGCAAACTGGGCCAAACAGGAGGTTAAAGGCGCTGACTCTCCAAGTGGGGAGAGTGTTAGTAAAGCGTCTGGAATGTTGCACCCGAGTACCAGGGGAGAAGAACTGAGACATATTTGAACACGTCTCCCGTTCACATGGTTGATCATACTCTGGGTTCCACATGCATGTTTTAGCTGAAGGAAGAATACCTTAAACCTGCAGAGTTGAGACCCGTGGAATCGGTACCATGCAATATGACTTCAAAGGGTCTTCATTTGCTCACCGAACCTCTCCAATCCTATCACTGCTGCGTTTACGCCCCTGTACACAGGCTTGATTCTCTTTTGGAGACATAGCAATCCATAGGTTTTAAGATACTTACTAGTCAGGTACATTCTTAGGCGTTTAATATGGGGTGTTGAGTCCATTTCGTTGAGCAAGGAGTAGCTCTTGTCTATTCCATATTTGGCTTAAGGAACTTTATCTGTGCTCATTTCAATCTCTGGTTTTATGCAGCACCCGAACTCACCTTTCCCCTTAAGCAAGCATAAGTTGCTTTTCTAAATTTGAGACCCTGTTCTGTTTTGGAATTCAGTTCCTGTGTAGCCAAGTTTACATTCTGTGTATTAGTGATATCTTATGATGTTTCTTTTTCTGTGTGACTTATTTCAGTTAGAATCATCGTACCTGAATCCACTCATTATGCTGCTACGGGCCTGATGACATCGATTTCATTGCTGAGTGATACTGCATTGTACGTAAGTACCACAAGTTCTTTATCCATTTTTCACTTTCTGTGATATTGAACTTGTATGGTAAACGAGGTTCTTGTAAACAGAGGCGTCCCAAACTTTGGGGTGGCTGTGTCTTTTTGATTTTAATTTCCCTAAACTATAGGACCATAAGTGGAAGTGCCCTAGGCTCTGTTGCTTTGTTTTTTAGATGTTTCAGGAAACACCATACGCTTCTCCCGAGTGTCTGTTGGCAAATTACATCCCGCCCATCAGCATAACAAGGCTCCCAGTTCTCCATGGCCTGTCCTGCCTTTCTGGATTTTACACTTTTTTCAGATGGCCCTTTTGACCGGGGGGAAGTGAGACTTCACTGTAGTGCAGATTTCCTTTGCAAGGTTGCTTGGTTGGCCAAAAAGGGCGTATGTGTTTTTTCCTGAATATATTCAGGAAAAAACGCATACGCCCTTTTTGGCCAAGTGCATCATTGTGCACGTTCTGCCTCTTTTCCTATGCTTGAAATGCAATTCCAGTCTACCTCCTGAAATCGGTTTCCTGCAATTCTGCCCTGCTTTCAAGTCCTCTTGGCAGCCTTACTTCAGTATATTTTTGGACGATAGCTGTCATTTATAACTCTGTAGGTTTTGTGAATTACAGTGCCCCTGAGCTCCTTTCTTCAACTCGCTTTCTTGTGACCTGTCGCAACACCGCAGGATGGCTTCAGGCCCTAATCTGGTTCCGGCACGGCACGCTGAGCCTTTGGTTATTTCCTCTTCCTGGTGGGAAATGAGAGTTAAATTTGCCCGTCCAGACACCTCCAGCTAGTCTCTCATTGGTTCTCGCTATTCCTCTTCATCTTCCGCAGAATTTGCAAACTGGGCCAAACAGGAGGTTAAAGGCGCTGACTCTCCAAGTGGGGAGAGTGTTAGTAAAGCGTCTGGAATGTTGCACCCGAGTACCAGGGGAGGAAAACTGAGACATATTTGAACACGTCTCTCGTTCACATGGTTGATCATACTCTGGGTTCTACATGCATGTTTTAGCTGAAGGAAGAATACCTTAAACCTGCAGAGTTGAGACCCGTGGAATGGGAACCATGCAATATGACTTCAAAGGGTCTTCATTTGCTCACCGAACCTCTCCAATCCTATCACTGCTGCATTTACGCCCCTGTTCACACACTTGATTCTATTTTGGAGACATAGCAATCCATAGGTTTTAAGATACTTACTAGTCAGGTACATTCTTAGGCGTTTAATATGGGGTGTTGAGTCCATTTCGTTGAGCAAGGAGTAGCTCTTGTCTATTCCATATTTGGCTTAAGGAACTTTATCTGTGCTCATTTCAATCTCTGGTTTTATGCAGCACCCCAACTCACCTTTCCCCTTAAGCAAGCATAAGTTGCTTTTCTAAATTTGAGACCCTGTTCTGTTTTGGAATTCAGTTCCTGTGTAGCCAAGTTTACATTCTGTGTATTAGTGATATCTTATGATGTTTCTTTTTCTGTGTGACTTATTTCAGTTAGAATCATCATACCTGAATCCACTCATTATGCTGCTACGGGCCTGATGACATAGATTTCATTGCTGAGTGATACTGCATTGTACGTAAGTACCACAAGTTCTTTATCCATTTTTCACTTTCTGTGATATTGAACTTGTACGGTAAACAAGGTTCTTGTAAACAGAGGCGTTCCAAACTTTGGGGTGGCTGTGTCTTTTTGATTTTAATTTCCCTAAACTATAGGACCATAAGTGGAAGTGCCCTAGGCTCTGTTGCTTTGTTTTTTCGATGTTTCAGGAAACACCATACACTTCTCCCGAGTGTCTGTTGGCAATTTTCATCCCGCCCATCAGCATAACAAGGCTCCCAGTTCTCCATGGCCTGTCCTGCCTTTCTGGATTTTACACTTTTTTCAGATGGCCCTTTTGACCGGGGGGAAGTGAGACTTCATTGTAGTGCAGATTTCCTTTGCAAGCTTGCTTGGTTGGCCAAAAAGGGCGTATGCGTTTTTTCCTGAATATATTCAGGAAAAAACGCATACGCCCTTTTTGGCCAAGTGCATCATTGTGGACGTTCTGCCTCTTTTCCTATGCTTTCAATGCAATTCCAGTCTACCTCCTGAAATCGGTTTCCTGCAATTCTGCCCCGCTTTCAAGTCCTCTTGGCAGCCTTACTTCAGTCTATTTTTGGACGATAGCTGTCATTTATAACTCTGCAGGTTTGTGAATTACAGTGCCCCTGAGCTCCTTTCTTCAACTCGCTTTCTTGTGAGCTGGCCGCAACACCGCAGGATGGCTTCAGGCCCTAATCTGGTTCCGGCACGGCACGCTGAGCCTTTGGTTATTTCCTCTTCCTGGTGGGAAATGAGAGTTAAATTTGCCCGTCCAGACACCTCCAGCTAGTCTCTCATTGGTTCTCCCTATTCCTGTTCATCTTCCGAAGAAATTGCAAACTGGGCCAAACAGGAGTTTAAAGGCGCTGACTCTCCAAGTGGGGAGAGTGTTAGTAAAGCGTCTGGAATGTTGCACCCGAGTACCAGGGGAGGAAAACTGAGACATATTTGAACACGTCTTCCATTCACATGGTTGATCATACTTGGGTTCCACATGCATGTTTTAGCTGAAGGAAGAATACCTTAAACCTGGAGAGTTGAGACCCGTGTAATGGGTACCATGCAATATGACTTCAAAGGGTCTTCATTTGCTCACCGAACCTCTCCAATCCTATCACTGCTGCGTTTATGCCCCTGTACACAGGCTTGATTCTCTTTTGGAGACATAGCAATCCATAGGTTTTACGATACTTACTAGTCAGGTACATTCTTAGGCGTTTAATATGCGGTGTTGAGTCCATTTCGTTGAGCAAGGAGTAGCTCTTGTCTATTCCATATTTGACTTAAGGAACTTTATCTGTGCTCATTTCAATCTCTGGTTTTATGCAGCACCCCAACTCACCTTTCCCCTTAAGCAAGCATAAGTTGGTTTTCTAAATTTGAGACCCTGTTCTGTTTTGGAATGCAGTACCTGTGTAGCCAAGTTTACATTCCATGTATTAGAGATATCTTATGATGTTTCTTTTTCTGTGTGACTTATTTCAGTTAGAATCATCGTACCTGAATCCACTCATTATGCTGCTACGGGCCTGATGACATAGATTTCATTGCTGAGTGATACTGCATTGTAAGTAAATACCACAAATTCTTTATCCATTTTTCACTTTCTGCGATGTTGAACTTGTACTGTAAACGAGGTTCTTGTAACAGAGGCGTCCCAAACTTTGGGGTGGCTGTGTCTTTTTGATTTTAATTTCCCTAAGCTATAGGACCATAAGTGGAAGTGCCCTAGGCTCTGTTGCTTTGTTTTTTAGATGTTTCAGGAAACACCATACACTTCTCCCGAGTGTCTGTTGGCAATTTACATCCCGCCCATCAGCATAACAAGGCTCCCAGTTCTCCATGGCCTGTCCTGCCTTTCTGGATTTTACACTTTTTTCAGATGGCCCTTTTGACCGGGGGGAAGTGAGACTTCATTGTAGTGCAGATTTCCTTTGCAAGCTTGCTTGGTTGGCCAAAAAGGGCGTATGCGTTTTTTCCTGAATATATTCAGGAAAAAACGCATACGCCCTTTTTGGCCAAGTGCATCATTGTGGACGTTCTGCCTCTTTTCCTATGCTTTCAATGCAATTTCAGTCTACCTCCTGAAATCGGTTTCCTGCAATTCTGCCCCGCTTTCAAGTCCTCTTGGCAGCCTTACTTCAGTCTATTTTTGGACGATAGCTGTCATTTATAACTCTGCATGTTTGTGAATTACAGTGCCCCTGAGCTCCTTTCTTCAACTCGCTTTCTTGTGAGCTGGCCGCAACACCGCAGGATGGCTTCAGGCCCTAATCTGGTTCCGGCACGGCACGCTGAGCCTTTGGTTAATTCCTCTTCCTGGTGGGAAATGAGAGTTAAATTTGCCCGTCCAGACACCTCCAGCTAGTCTCTCATTGGTTCTCGCTATTCCTGTTCATCTTCCACAGAAATTGCAAACTGGGCCAAACAGGAGGTTAAAGGGACTGACTCTCCAAGTCGGGAGAGTGTTAGTAAAGCATCTGGAATGTTGCACCCGAGTACCAGGGTACGAAAACTGAGACATATTTGAACACGTCTCCCGATCACATGGTTGATCATACTCTAGGTTCCACATGCATGTTTTAGCTGAAGGAAGAATACCTTAAACCTGGGTAGTTGAAACCCGTGGAATGGGTACCATGCAATATGACTTCAAAGGGTCTTCATTTGCTCACCGAACCTCTCCAATCCTATCACTGCTGCGTTTATGTCCCTGTACACATGCTTGATTCTCTTTCGGAGACATAGCAATCCATAGGTTTTAAGATACTTACTAGTCAGGTACATTCTTAGGCGTTTAATATGTGGTGTTGAGTCCATTTCTTTGAGCAAGGTGTAGCTCTTGTCTATTCCATATTTGGCTTAAGGAACTTTATCTGTGCTCATTTCAATCTCTCGTTTTATGCAGCACCCCAACTCACCTTTCCCCTTAAGCAAGCATAAGTTGGTTTTCTAAATTTGAGACCCTGTTCTGTTCTGTAATTCAGTTCCTGTGTAGCCAAGTTTACATTCCGTGTATTACTGATATCTTATGATGTTTCTTTTTCTGTGTGACTTATTTCAGTTAGAATCATCATACCTGAATCCACTCATTGTGCTGCTAAGGGCCTGATGACATAGATTTCATTGCTGAGTAATATTGCTTTGTAAGTAAATACCACAACTTCTTTATCCATTTTTCACTTTCTGCGATGTTGAACTTGTACTGTAAACGAGGTTCTTGTAAACAGAGCCGTTCCAAACTTTGGGGTGGCTGTGTCTTTTTGATTTTAATTTCCCTAAGCTATAGGACCATAAGTGGAAGTGCCCTAGGCTCTGTTTCTTTGTTTTTTAGATGTTTCAGGAAACACCATACACTTCTCCCAAGTGTCTGTTGGCAATTTACATCCTGCCCATCAGCATAACAAGGCTCCCAGTTCTCAATGGCCTGTTGCCTTTCTGGATTTTACACTTTTTTCAGATGGCCCTTTTGACCGGGGGGAAGTGAGACTTCATTGTAGTGCAGATTTCCTTTGCAAGCTTGCTTGGTTGGCCAAAAAGGGCGTATGCGTTTTTTCCTGAATATATTCAGGAAAAAACGCATACGCCCTTTTTGGCCAAGTGCATCATTGTGGACGTTCTGCCTCTTTTACTATGCTTTCAATGCAATTCCAGTCTACCTCCTGAAATCAGTTTCCCGCAATTCTGCCCCGCTTTCAAGTCCTGTTGGCAGCCTTACTTCAGTATATTTTTGGACGATAGTTGTCATTTATAACTCTGCAGGTTTGTGAATTAGTGCCCCTGAGCTCGTTTCTTCAACTCGCTTTCTTGTGAGCTGGCCGCAACACCGCAGGATGGCTTCAGGCCCTAATCTGGTTCTGGCACGGCACACTGAGCCTTTGGTTATTTCCTCTTCCTGGTGGGAAATGAGAGTTAAATTTGCCCGGCCACACACCTCCAGCTAGCCTCTCATTGGTTCTCGCTATTCCTGTTCATCTTCCACAGAAATTGCAAACTGAGCCAAACAGGAGGTTAAAGGCGCTGACTCTCCAAGTCGGGAGAGTGTTAGTAAAGCGTCTGGAATGTTGCACCCGAGTACCAGGGGAGGAAAACTGAGACATATTTGAACACGTCTTCCGTTCACATGGTTGATCATACTTGGGTTCCACATGCATGTTTTAGCTGAAGGAAGAATACCTTAAACCTGGAGAGTTGAGACCCGTGTAATGGGTACCATGCAATATGACTTCAAAGGGTCTTCATTTGCTCACCGAACCTCTCCAATCCTATCACTGCTGCGTTTATGCCCCTGTACACACGCTTGATTCCCTTTGGAGACATAGCAATCCATAGGTTTTACGATACTTACTAGTCAGGTACATTCTTAGGCGTTTAATATGCGGTGTTGAGTCCATTTCGTTGAACAAGGAGTAGCTCTTGTCTATTCCATATTTGACTTAAGAAACTTTATCTGTGCTCATTTCAATCTCTGGTTTTATGCAGCACCCCAACTCACGTTTCGCCTTAAGCAAGCATAAGTTGGTTTTCTAAATTTGAGACCCTGTTCTGTTTTGGAATGCAGTACCTGTGTAGCCAAGTTTACATTCCATGTATTAGTGATATCTTATGATGTTTCTTTTTCTGTGTGACTTATTTCAATTAGAATCATCGTAACTGAATCCACTCATTATGCTGCTACGGGCCTGATGACATAGATTTCATTGCTGAGTGATACTGCATTGTAAGTAAATACCACAAGTTCTTTATCCATTTTTCACTTTCTGCGATGTTGAACTTGTACTGTAAACGAGGTTCTTGTAAACAGAGGCGTCCCAAACTTTGGGGTGGCTGTGTCTTTTTGATTTTAATTTCCCTAAGCTATAGGACCATAAGTGGAAGTGCCCTAGGCTCTGTTGCTTTGTTTTTTAGATGTTTCAGGAAACACCATACACTTCTCCCCAGTGTCTGTTGGCAATTTACATCCCGCCCATCAGCATAACAAGGCTCCCAGTTCTCCATGGCCTGTCCTGCCTTTCTGGATTTTACACTTTTTTCAGATGGTCCTTTTGACCGGGGGAAGTGAGACTTCATTGTAGTGCAGATTTCCTTTGCAAGCTTGCTTGGTTGGCCAAAAAGGGCGTATGCGTTTTTTCCTGAATATATTCAGGAAAAAACGCATACGCCCTTTTTGGCCAAGTGTATCATTGTGGACGTTCTGCCTCTTTTCCTATGCTTTCAATGCAATTCCAGTCTACCTCCTGAAATCGGTTTCCTGCAATTCTGCCCCGCTTTCAAGTCCTCTTGGCAGCCTTACTTCAGTCTATTTTTGGACGATAGCTGTCATTTATAACTCTGCAGGTTTGTGAATTACAGTGCCCCTGAGCTCCTTTCTTCAACTCGCTTTCTTGTGAGCTGGTCGCAACACCGCAGGATGGCTTCAGGCCCTAATCTGGTTCCGGCATGGCACGCTGAGCCTTTGGTTAATTCCTCTTCCTGGTGGGAAATGAGAGTTAAATTTGCCCGTCCAGACACCTCCAGCTAGTCTCTCATTGGTTCTCGCTATTCCTGTTCATCTTCCGCAGAAATTGCAAACTGGGCCGAACAGGAGGTTAAAGGGACTGACTCTCCAAGTCGGGAGAGTGTTAGTAAAGCATCTGGAATGTTCCACCCGAGTACCAGGGTACGAAAACTGAGACATATTTGAACACGTCTCCCGATCACATGGTTGATCATACTCTAGGTTCCACATGCATGTTTTAGCTGAAGGAAGAATACCTTAAACCTGGGTAGTTGAAACCCGTGGAATGGGTACCATGCAATATGACTTCAAGGGGTCTTCATTTGCTCACCGAACCTCTCCAATCCTATCACTGCTGCGTTTACGTCCCTGTACACATGCTTGATTCTCTTTCGGAGACATAGCAATCCATAGGTTTTAAGATACTTACTAGTCAGGTACATTCTTAGGCGTTTAATATGCGGTGTTGAGTCCATTTCGTTGAGCAAGGAGTAGCTCTTGTCTATTCCATATTTGGCTTAAGGAACTTTATCTGTGCTCATTTCAATCTCTGGTTTTATGCAGCACCCCAACTCACCTTTACCCTTAAGCAAGCATAAGTTGGTTTTCTAAATTTGAGACCCTGTTCTGTTCTGTAATTCAGTTCCTGTGTAGCCAAGTTTCCATTCCGTGTATTACTGATATCTTATGATGTTTCTTTTTCTGTGTGACTTATTTCAGTTAGAATCATCGTACCTGAATCCACTCATTATGCTGCTACGGGCCTGATGACATAGATTTCATTGCTGAGTGATACTGCATTGTACGTAAGTACAACAAGTTCTTTATCCATTTTTCACTTTCTGTGATATTGAACTTGTACGGTAAACGAGGTTCTTGTAAACAGAGGTGTCCCAAACTTTGGGGTGGCTGTGTCTTTTTGATTTTAATTTCCCTAAACTATAGGACCATAAGTGGAAGTGCCCTAGGCTCTGTTGCTTTGTTTTTTCGATGTTTCAGGAAACACCATACACTTCTCCCGAGTGTCTGTTGCCAATTTACATCCTGCCCATCAGCATAACAAGGCTCCCAGTTCTCCATGGCCTGTCCTGCCTTTCTGGATTTTACACTTTTTTCAGATGGCCCTTTTGACCGGGGGGAAGTGAGACTTCATTGTAGTGCAGATTTCCTTTGCAAGCTTGCTTGGTTGGCCAAAAAGGGCGTATGCGTTTTTTCCTGAATATATTCAGGAAAAAACGCATACGCCCTTTTTGGCCAAGTGCATCATTGTGGACGTTCTGCCTCTTTTCCTATGCTTGAAATGCAATTCCAGTCTACCTCCTGAAATCGGTTTCCTGCAATTCTGCCCCGCTTTCAAGTCCTCTTGGCAGCCTTACTTCAGTCTATTTTTGGACGATAGCTGTCATTTATAACTCTGCAGGTTTGTGAATTACAGTGCCCCTGAGCTCCTTTCTTCAACTCGCTTTCTTGTGACCTGCCGCAACACCGCAGGATGGCTTCAGGCCCTAATCTGGTTCCGGCACGGCACGCTGAGCCTTTGGTTATTTCCTCTTCCTGGTGGGAAATGAGAGTTAAATTTGCCCGTCCAGACACCTCTAGCTAGTCTCTCATTGGTTCTCGCTATTCCTGATCATCTTCCGCAGAAATTGCAAACTGGGCCAAACAGGAGGTTAAAGGCGCTGACTCTCCAAGTGGGGAGAGTGTTAGTAAAGCGTCTGGAATGTTGCACCCGAGTACCAGGGGAGAAGAACTGAGACATATTTGAACACGTCTCCCGTTCACATGGTTGATCATACTCTGGGTTCCACATGCATGTTTTAGCTGAAGGAAGAATACCTTAAACCTGGAGAGTTGAGACCCGTGGAATCGGTACCATGCAATATGACTTCAAAGGGTCTTCATTTGCTCACCGAACCTCTCCAATCCTATCACTGCTGCGTTTACGCCCCTGTACACAGGCTTGATTCTCTTTTGGAGACATAGCAATCCATAGGTTTTAAGATACTTACTAGTGAGGTACATTCTTAGGCGTTTAATATGCGGTGTTGAGTCCATTTCGTTGAGCAAGGAGTAGCTCTTGTCTATTCCATATTTGGCTTAAGGAACTTTATCTGTGCTCATTTCAATCTCTGGTTTTATGCAGCACCCGAACTCACCTTTCCCCTTAAGCAAGCATAAGTTGCTTTTCTAAATTTGAGACCCTGTTCTGTTTTGGAATTCAGTTCCTGTGTAGCCAAGTTTACATTCTGTGTATTAGTGATATCTTATGATGTTTCTTTTTCTGTGTGACTTATTTCAGTTAGAATCATCATACCTGAATCCACTCATTATGCTGCTACGGGCCTGATGACATCGATTTCATTGCTGAGTGATACTGCATTGTACGTAAGTACCACAAGTTCTTTATCCATTTTTCACTTTCTGTGATATTGAACTTGTATGGTAAACGAGGTTCTTGTAAACAGAGGCGTCCCAAACTTTGGGGTGGCTGTGTCTTTTTGATTTTAATTTCCCTAAACTATAGGACCATAAGTGGAAGTGCCCTAGGCTCTGTTGCTTTGTTTTTTAGATGTTTCAGGAAACACCATACGCTTCTCCCGAGTGTCTGTTGGCAAATTACATCCCGCCCATCAGCATAACAAGGCTCCCAGTTCTCCATGGCCTGTCCTGCCTTTCTGGATTTTACACTTTTTTCAGATGGCCCTTTTGACCGGGGGGAAGTGAGACTTCATTGTAGTGCAGATTTCCTTTGCAAGGTTGCTTGGTTCGCCAAAAAGGGCGTATGCGTTTTTTCCTGAATATATTCAGGAAAAAACGCATACGCCCTTTTTGGCCAAGTGCATCATTGTGCACGTTCTGCCTCTTTTCCTATGCTTGAAATGCAATTCCAGTCTACCTCCTGCAATCGGTTTCCTGCAATTCTGCCCCGCTTTCAAGTCCTCTTGGCAGCCTTACTTCAGTATATTTTTGGACGATAGCTGTCATTTATAACTCTGCAGGTTTGTGAATTACAGTGCCCCTGAGCTCCTTTCTTCAACTCGCTTTCTTGTGACCTGTCGCAACACCGCAGGATGGCTTCAGGCCTTAATCTGGTTCCGGCACGGCACGCTGAGCCTTTGGTTATTTCCTCTTCCTGGTGGGAAATGAGAGTTAAATTTGCCCGTCCAGACACCTCCAGCTAGTCTCTCATTGGTTCTCGCTATTCCTGTTCATCTTCCGCAGAAATTGCAAACTGGGCCAAACAGGAGGTTAAAGGGACTGACTCTCCAAGTCGGGAGAGTGTTAGTAAAGCGTCTGGAATGTTGCACCCGAGTACCAGGGGAGGAAAACTGAGACATATTTGAACACGTCTCCCGTTCACATGGTTGATCATACTCTGGGTTCCACATGCATGTTTTAGCTGAAGGAAGAATACCTTAAACCTGCAGAGTTGAGACCTGTGGAATCGGTACCATGCAATATGACTTCAAAGGGTCTTCATTTGCTCACCAAACATCTCCAATCCTATCACTGCTGCGTTTACGCCCCTGTACACAGGCTTGATTCTCTTTTGGAGACATAGCAATCCATAGGTTTTAAGATACTTACTAGTCAGGTACATTCTTAGGCGTTTAATATGGGGTGTTGAGTCCATTTCGTTGAGCAAGGAGTAGCTCTTGTCTATTCCATATTTGGCTTAAGGAACTTTATCTGTGCTCATTTCAATCTCTGGTTTTATGCAGCACCCCAACTCACCTTTCCCCTTAAGCAAGCATAAGTTGCTTTTCTAAATTTGAGACCCTGTTCTGTTTTGGAATTCAGTTCCTGTGTAGCCAAGTTTACATTCCGTGTATTAGTGATATCTTATGATGTTTCTTTTTCTGTGTGACTTATTTCAGTTAGAATCATCGTACCTGAATCCACTCATTATGCTGCTACGGGCCTGATGACATAGATTTCATTGCTGAGTGATACTGCATTGTACGTAAGTACCACAAGTTCTTTATCCATTTTTCACTTTCTGTGATATTGAACTTGTACGGTAGACGAGGTTCTTGTAAACAGAGGCGTCCCAAACTTTGGGGTGGCTGTGTCTTTTGATTTTAATTTCCCTAAGCTATAGGACCATAAGTGGAAGTGCCTTAGGCTCTGTTGCTTTGTTTTTTCGATGTTTCAGAAAACACCATACACTTCTCCGGAGTGTCTGTTGGCAATTTACATCCCGCCCATCAGCATAACAAGGCTCCCAGTTCTCCATGGCCTGTCCTGCCTTTCTGGATTTTACACTTTTTTCAGATGGCCCTTTTGACCGGGGGGAAGTGAGACTTCATTGTAGTGCAGATTTCCTTTGCAAGCTTGCTTGGTTGGCCAAAAAGGGCGTATGCGTTTTTTCCTGAATATATTCAGGAAAAAACGCATACGCCCTTTTTGGCCAAGTGCATCATTGTGGACGTTCTGCCTCTTTTCCTATGCTTGAAATGCAATTCCAGTCTACCTCCTGCAATCGGTTTCCTGCAATTCTGACCCGCTTTCAAGTCCTCTTGGCAGCCTTACTTCAGTATATTTTTGGACGATAGCTGTCATTTATAACTCTGCAGGTTTGTGAATTACAGTGCCCCTGAGCTCCTTTCTTCAACTCGCTTTCTTGTGACCTGTCGCAACACCGCAGGATGGCTTCAGGCCTTAATCTGGTTCCGGCACGGCACGCTGAGCCTTTGGTTATTTCCTCTTCCTGGTGGGAAATGAGAGTTAAATTTGCCCGTCCAGACACCTCCAGCTAGTCTCTCATTGGTTCTCGCTATTCCTGTTCATCTTCCGCAGAAATTGCAAACTGGGCCAAACAGGAGGTTAAAGGGACTGACTCTCCAAGTCGGGAGAGTGTTAGTAAAGCGTCTGGAATGTTGCACCCGAGTACCAGGGGAGGAAAACTGAGACATATTTGAACACGTCTCCCGTTCACATGGTTGATCATACTCTGGGTTCCACATGCATGTTTTAGCTGAAGGAAGAATACCTTAAACCTGCAGAGTTGAGACCTGTGGAATCGGTACCATGCAATATGACTTCAAAGGGTCTTCATTTGCTCACCAAACATCTCCAATCCTATCACTGCTGCGTTTACGCCCCTGTACACAGGCTTGATTCTCTTTTGGAGACATAGCAATCCATAGGTTTTAAGATACTTACTAGTCAGGTACATTCTTAGGCGTTTAATATGGGGTGTTGAGTCCATTTCGTTGAGCAAGGAGTAGCTCTTGTCTATTCCATATTTGGCTTAAGGAACTTTATCTGTGCTCATTTCAATCTCTGGTTTTATGCAGCACCCCAACTCACCTTTCCCCTTAAGCAAGCATAAGTTGCTTTTCTAAATTTGAGACCCTGTTCTGTTTTGGAATTCAGTTCCTGTGTAGCCAAGTTTACATTCCGTGTATTAGTGATATCTTATGATGTTTCTTTTTCTGTGTGACTTATTTCAGTTAGAATCATCGTACCTGAATCCACTCATTATGCTGCTACGGGCCTGATGACATAGATTTCATTGCTGAGTGATACTGCATTGTACGTAAGTACCACAAGTTCTTTATCCATTTTTCACTTTCTGTGATATTGAACTTGTACGGTAGACGAGGTTCTTGTAAACAGAGGCGTCCCAAACTTTGGGGTGGCTGTGTCTTTTGATTTTAATTTCCCTAAGCTATAGGACCATAAGTGGAAGTGCCTTAGGCTCTGTTGCTTTGTTTTTTCGATGTTTCAGAAAACACCATACACTTCTCCCGAGTGTCTGTTGGCAATTTACATCCCGCCCATCAGCATAACAAGGCTCCCAGTTCTCCATGGCCTGTCCTGCCTTTCTGGATTTTACACTTTTTTCAGATGGCCCTTTTGACCGGGGGGAAGTGAGACTTCATTGTAGTGCAGATTTCCTTTGCAAGCTTGCTTGGTTGGCCAAAAAGGGCGTATGCGTTTTTTCCTGAATATATTCAGGAAAAAACGCATACGCCCTTTTTGGCCAAGTGCATCATTGTGGACGTTCTGCCTCTTTTCCTATGCTTGAAATGCAATTCCAGTCTACCTCCTGAAATCGGTTTCCTGCAATTCTGACCCGCTTTCAAGTCCTCTTGGCAGCCTTACTTCAGTATATTTTTGGACGATAGCTGTCATTTATAACTCTGCAGGTTTGTGAATTACAGTGCCCCTGAGCTCCTTTCTTCAACTCGCTTTCTTGTGACCTGTCGCAACACCGCAGGATGGCTTCAGGCCCTAATCTGGTTCCGGCACGGCACGCTGAGCCTTTGGTTATTTCCTCTTCCTGGTGGGAAATGAGAGTTAAATTTGCCCATCCAGACACCTCCAGCTAGTCTCTCATTGGTTCTCGCTATTCCTGTTCATCTTCCGCAGAAATTGCAAACTGGGCCAAACAGGAGGTTAAAGGCGCTGACTCTCCAAGTGGGGAGAGTGTTAGTAAAGCGTCTGGAATGTTGCACCCGAGTACCAGGGGAGGAAAACTGAGACATATTTGAACACGTCTGCCGTTCACACGGTTGATCATACTCTGGGTTCCACATGCATGTTTTAGCTGAAGGAAGAATACCTTAAACCTGGAGAGTTGAGACCCGTGGAATGGGTACCATGCCATATGAATTCAAAGGGTCTTCATTTGCTCACCGAACCCCTCCAATCCTATCACTGCTGCGTTTATGCCCCTGTACACAGGCTTGATTCTCTTTTGGAGACATAGCAATCCATAGGTTTTAAGATACTTACTAGTCAGGTACATTCTTAGGCGTTTAATATGGGGTGTTGAGTCCATTTCATTGAGCAAGGAGTAGCTCTTGTCTATTCCATATTTGGCTTAAGGAACTTTATCTGTGCTCATTTCAATCTCTGGTTTTATGCAGCACCCCAACTCACCTTTCCCCTTAAGCAAGCATAAGTTGCTTTTCTAAATTTGAGACCCTGTTCTGTTTTGGAATTCAGTTCCTGTGTAGCCAAGTTTACATTCTGTGTATTAGTGATATCTTATGATGTTTCTTTTTCTGTGTGACTTATTTCAGTTAGAATCATCGTACCTGAATCCACTCATTATGCTGCTACGGGCCTGATGACATAGATTTCATTGCTGAGTGATACTGCATTGTACGTAAGTACCACAAGTTCTTTATCCATTTTTCACTTTCTGTGATATTGAACTTGTACGGTAAACGAGGTTCTTGTAAACAGAGGCGTCCCAAACTTTGGGGTGGCTGTGTCTTTTTGATTTTAATTTCCCTAAGCTATAGGAGCATAAGTGGAAGTGCCTTAGGCTCTGTTGCTTTGTTTTTTAGATGTTTCAGGAAACACCATACACTTCTCCCGAGTGTCTGTTGGCAATTTACATCCCGCCCATCAGCATAACAAGGCTCCCAGTTCTCCATGGCCTGTCCTGCCTTTCTGGATTTTACACTTTTTTCAGATGGCCCTTTTGACCGGGGGGAAGTGAGACTTCATTGTAGTGCAGATTTCCTTTGCAAGCTTGCTTGGTTGGCCAAAAAGGGCGTATGCGTTTTTTCCTGAATATATTCAGGAAAAAACGCATACGCCCTTTTTGGCCAAGTGCATCCTTGTGGACGTTCTGCCTCTTTTCCTATGCTTGAAATGCAATTCCAGTCTACCTCCTGAAATCGGTTTCCTGCAATTCTGCCCTGCTTTCAAGTCCTCTTGGCAGCCTTACTTCAGTATATTTTTGGACGATAGCTGTCATTTATAACTCTGCAGGTTTGTGAATTACAGAGACCCTGAGCTCCTTTCTTCAACTCGCTTTCTTGTGAGCTGGCCGCAACACCACAGGATGGCTTCAGGCCCTAATCTGGTTCCGGCACGGCACGCTGAGCCTTTGGTTATTTCCTCTTCCTGGTGGGAAATGAGAGTTAAATTTGCCCGTTCAGACACCTCCAGCTAGTCTCTCATTGGTTCTCCCTATTCTTGTTCATCTTCCGCAGAAATTGCAAACTGGGCAAAACAGGAGGTTAAAGGCACTGACTGTCCAAGTCGGGAGAGTGTTAGTAAAGCGTCTGGAATGTTGCACCCGAGTACCAGGGTATGAAAACTGAGACATATTTGAACACGTCTCCCGATCACACGGTTGATCATACTCTAGGTTCCACATGCATGTTTTAGCTGAAGGAAGAATACCTTAAACCTGGGTAGTTGAAACCCGTGGAATGGGTACCATGCAATATGACTTCAAAGGGTCTTCATTTGCTCATCGAACCTCTCCAATCCTATCACTGCTGCGTTTATGCCCCTGTACACATGCTTGATTCTCTTTCGGAGACATAGCAATCCATAGGTTTTAAGATACTTACTAGTCAGGTACATTCTTAGGCGTTTAATATGCGGTGTTGAGTCCATTTCGTTGAGCAAGGAGTAGCTCTTGTCTATTCCATATTTGGCTTAAGGAACTTTATCTGTGCTCATTTCAATTTCTGGTTTTATGCAGCACCCCAACTCACCTTTACCCTTAAGCAAGCATAAGTTGGTTTTCTAAATTTGAGACCCTGTTCTGTTCTGTAATTCCGTTCCTGTGTAGCCAAGTTTACATTCCGTGTATTACTGATATCTTATGATGTTTCTTTTTCTGTGTGACTTATTTCAGTTAGAATCATCATACCTGAATCCACTCACTGTGCTGCTAAGGGCCTGATGACACAGATTTCATTGCTGAGTGATATTGCTTTGTAAGTAAATACCACAACTTCTTTCTCCATTTTTCACTTTCTGCGATGTTGAACTTGTACTGTAAACGAGGTTCTGGTAAACAGAGCCGTTCCAAACTTTGGGGTGGCTGTGTCTTTTTGATTTTAATTTCCCTAAGCTATAGGACCATAAGTGGAAGTGCCCTAGGCTCTGTTGCTTTGTTTTTTAGATGTTTCAGGAAACACCATACACTTCTCCGGAGTGTCTGTTGGCAATTTACATCCCGCCCATCAGCATAACAAGGCTCCCAGTTCTCCATGGCCTGTCCTGCCTTTCTGGATTTTACACTTTTTTCAGATGGCCCTTTTTACCGGGGGGAAGTGAGACTTCATTGTAGTGCAGATTTCCTTTGCAAGCTTGCTTGGTTGGCTTAAAAGGTCGTATGCGTTTTTTCATGAATATATTCAGGAAAAAAACGCATACGCCCTTTTTGGCCAAGTGCATCATTGTGGACGTTCTGCCTCTTTTCCTATGTTTTCAGTGCAATTCCAGTCTACCTCCTGAAATCGGTTTCCTGCAATTCTGCTCCGCTTTCAAGTCCTCTTGGCAGCCTTACTTCAGTATATTTTTGGACGATAGCTGTCATTTATAACTCTGCAGGTTTGTGAATTACAGTGCCACTGAGCTCCTTTCTTCAACTCGCTTTCTTTTGAGCTGGCCGCAACACCGCAGGATGGCTTCAGGCCCTAATCTGGTTCCGGCACGGCACGCTGAGCCTTTGGTTATTTCCTCTTCCTGGTGGGAAATGAGAGTTAAATTTGCCCGTCCAGACACCTCCAGCTAGTCTCTCATTGGTTCTCCCTATTCCTGTTCATCTTCCGCAGAAATTGCCAACTGGGCCAAACAGGAGGTTAAAGGCGCTGACTCTCCAAGTTGGGAGAGTGTTAGTAAAGGGTCTGGAATGTTGCACCCGAGTACCAGGGGAGGAAAACTGAGACATATTTGAACACGTCTCCTGTTCACACGGTTGATCATACTCGGGGTTCCACATGCATGTTTTAGCTGAAGGAAGAATACCTTAAACCTGGAGAGTTGAGACCCGTGGAATGGGTACCATGCAATATGACTTCAAAGGGTCTTCATTTGCTCACCCAACCTCTCCAATCCTATCACTGCTGCGTTTATGCCCCTGTACACACGCTTGATTTTCTTTCGGAGACATAGCAATCCATAGGTTTTAAGATACTTACTTGTCAGGTACATTCTTAGGCGTTTAATATGCGGTGTTGAGTCCATTTCGTTGAGCAAGGAGTAGCTCTTGTCTATTCCATATTTGGCTTAAGGAACTTTATCTGTGCTCATTTCAATCTCTGGTTTTATGCAACACCCCAACTCACCTTCCCCCTTAAGCAAGCGTAAGTTGGTTTTCTAAACTTGAGACACTGTTCTGTTTTGTAATTCAGTTCATGTGTAGCCAAGTTCACATTCTGTGTATTAGTGATACCTTATGATGTTTCTTTTCTGTGTGACTTATTTCAGTTCGAATCATCATACCTGAATCCACTCTTTATGCTGCTACGGGCCTGATGACATAGATTTCATTGCTGAGTGATATTGCATTGTACGTAAGTACCACAAGTTCTTTATCCATTTTTCACTTTCTGCGATATTGAACTTGTACCGTAAACGAGGTGCTTGTAAACAGAGCCGTCCCAAACTTTGGGGTGGCTGTGTCTTTTTGATTTTAATTTCCCTAAGCTATAGGACCATAAGTGGAAGTGCCCTAGGCTCTGTTGCTTTGTTTTTTAGATGTTTCAGGAAACACCATACACTTCTCCAGAGTGGCGGTTGGCAATTTACATCCCGCCCATCAGCATAAGAAGGCTCCCAGTTCTCCATGGCCTGTCGTGCCTTTATGGATTTTACACTTTTTTCAGATGGCCCTTTTGACCAGGTGGAAGTGAGACTTCATTGTAGTGCAGATTTCCTTTGCAAGCTTGCTTGGTTGGGCAAAAAGTGCGTATGCGTTTTTTCCTGAATATATTCAGGAAAAAACGCATACGCCCTTTTTGGCCAAGTGCATCATTGTCGAGTTTCTGACTCTCTTCATATGCTTTCAATGCAATTCCAGTCTACCTCCTGAAATCGGTTTCCTGCAATTCTGCCTTGCTTTCAATTCCTCTTCATAGCCTTACCTCAATATATTTTTTAAAAATAGATGGCCTTTATAACTCTGCAGGTTTTTGAATTGCAGTGGCCCTTAGCTCCATTTTTTAGCTCTTATTTTTGTGGTCTTGCCCCATAACCACAGGATTCCTTGAAGCCCTATTTTTCTTCTGGGGCACCTTGCTGTGCCTTTGGTTAATTCTTCTTACTGATGTGATATTAGGGTGACATGTGCCCATTGAAACCGCTACAGCTAGTTTCTCACTGGTTCCCCCATTCCCATTCATCCTCTGCACTAACTGCAGACTGTGCGATACCAGAACTTAAAGGCATTGACTCCGTGTGGGGATGTTGTTAGTAAAGCGGCTGGAATGTCGATCTGGAGCCCCAGGAGAGGAAAAATGAGGTGCGTTTTAGAAACCTTTCCCGATCATATGGTATACCAGTCGCTGGGTTTCCCAAGCATGGTTTAGCTGTAGGAAGATTCCCTTCAACCTGGAGTGTTGGGACCCTTGGAATGAGTAGCATGAAGTATTGCATTAAACTTTCGGCAGTTGCTCACCAAAGCTCACCAATCCTCTCAGCCCCAAGTGTCCAACCTTATGTCTTATCCAGCTGTGGGTTTATATGTGGTCAATCCAGGTTGCATCACAGCCCCTGAGCGAATTTTGTAAGAATTTTTCTCTCTTTCATTGTTTCAGCGTTTTGTTTTTAAAATTTATTTCTATAATGGGGTTTAGCTCCTTTTCACTGCTGTGTTTGTGCCGCTCTGCACACACTTGATTCCCTTATGGAGATATATCAATACATGGGTTTTAAGATTCTTATTCCTCAGATATATTTCTCTGCGGTGTATAGGGTGTGTTGAGGCCTGTTCATTGAGCAAGGTGTAGATCTTGTCTAATACCTATTTGGTTTATTGAACGGTATCTGTGCTAATTTCAAACTCTGGTTTTATGCATCACCCCACCTCTCCTTTCCCCTTAAGCTGACATAAGTGTGTTTTCTAAATGTGAGACACTGTTCTGTTCTGTAATTCATTTCTTGTGCAGCCATATTTACCCTCCCTCTATAAGTGATATCTTATGATATGTTTCTTTTTCTGTTTGACTTATTTCAAGTAGTATTATTGGACCTAAATCCACTCTTTATCCTTCTACTAGCCTTATTACATTGATTTCATGGTGAAGAGATATTCCATTGTACATAAGTACCACATCTTCTTTATCCATTGTTCTCTTTCCTGGGATATTTAAGGTGTACTGAAGTTGAGGTTCTTGTAAACAGAGTAGCCCTAAACTGTGGTGTGCTTGTGTCTTGTTGATTTTTAGACTTCCCTAGATATACTCCCATGATTGGAAGTGTCCTATGCTCTGTAGCTCTGTTTTTTAGATGATTTAGGAACCACCATACACTTCTCCAGAGTGGCTCTCGGCAGTTCACACACTGCCCATCAGCGTATAAAGGCTCCCTGTTCTCCATGGCCTGTCCTGCATTTCTGGTTTTTACAATTTTTTAGGATGGCCCTTTTGACCGGTGGGAAGTGAGACTTCTTTGTTGTGCACATTTGCATTGCTTGCTTGCTTCGTTGCCCATAAAGTGCGTATGCGTTTTTTCCTGGATATAATCAGGAAAAAACGCATACGCCCTTTTGGGCCAACTGCATCATTGTCGAAATTCTGCCGCTTTTCATGTGCGTTAAAGACGAGTCCAGTCTATCTCTTGAAATCTGTTTCTTGCAATTCTGTCTTGCATTCAGATCCTCTTCTTTGCCTTACCTCAACATATTTTTGGACGTTAGTTTTCATTTATAACTCTGCAGGTTTGTGAATTGCAGTGACCCTGAGCTCCATTTTTTAAGTTGCTCTTTTGTGAGCTGGCCTCAAACCCGCAGGATTGCTTCAGGCCCTATTTTGGCTCCGGCGAGGCAGGCTGAGCCTTCCTTTAATTCTTACTCTTAATGGGAAATTAGAGTGATATGTGCCCGTCCAAACCCCTACAACTCTTCTCTCATTGGTTCCCCCTCTTCCCGTTCATCCTCCTCACAATTTGCAAAATGTGTGAAACAGAAGTTTAAATGTGCTGATTCTCCAAGTGGGGAGATTCTAAGTAGCGTGGCTGGAATGGTGAACAGGAGCACCAGGAGAGGATAAATGAGGTGCATTTTAGACACATCTCCCGATCACATGGTGTACAGTCCTCTGGGTTTTCCATGCATGTTTTAGCTGTAGGAAGATCCCTTGAACCTGCAGATTTGGGACCCATTGAATGGGTACCAGGTAGTATTACTTTAAAGGGTGTGCATTTCCTCACCCAACCTCACATTTCTCTTGGCGCAAACAGTTTCCAGCCTTATGTCTCATCCTGCTGTGGGTCTAGATGTGTTCAATCCATGTTGCATCACCGTCCCTGAGGAAAAGTTGTAAGAGGTTTTCTCTGTCTCTCTGTCGTTTATTTTTTTCAATTTATTACTATATTGGTTACAGCTGATTTTCAAAGCTCTGTTTCTTGCTGCTGTACATCCACTTGATTCACGTACAGAGAGACATCAATAAATTCTTTTTCAGATTCTTACCAGTCGTATATATTCTTTTCCGGTGACTTGAGTGTGCTGAGTGCAGTTCTTTTAGCTACCGTGTAGGCCTTGTTGATTATCAGTTTGGTATTTGGAATGGTATCTTTGCTAATTTCAACCTCCTGGATGATGCCTCACCCCTCCCCACCTTTCCCGTTTAGCAGCCTTATGCGTGTTTTCTACATATTTGACTATGTTTTTGTTTTGTAATTTATTTCATGTGTAGCCATTTTGGATTCCACCTTTAAGTGATATCTTATGATATGTGTCTTTTTCTTTTTGAATTCTGTCACTTAGAATGATCATACGTAACTCCTCCGGAGTTGTTACAACTGGCCATATTTCATTGATTTCCAGGCTGAATAATATTCCACTCTACCTAAGTACCACATCTCTATCCATTTTTTCCCTCCAGAGACATTTAAGTTATATCCTAGTCGAGGATCTTTTAAACAGAGAGGGGGTAAACATTGGGGTGCCTGTGTCCTCTCGATTTTTGTTTTTCCCAAGATATACGCCCATGAGTGCAAGTGCCCTATGCTCTGTAGCTCATTTTTTAGATGCTTTAGTAAACACAATACACTTCTCCAGAATGGCCGTTGGCAATATACATTTCCACTATAAGTCTCACAGGGCTCCCTCTTCTCGTTGCCCTGTCCTGCATTTCTGTTGTTTACGCTTTATGAGGATGGCTCTTCTGACTGATGCGAAGTGATATCTTTTGTAGTATTGACTTCCAGTGCCCACCTGTTTGGTTGGCTAAAAAAGTGTATGCCCTTTTCTTGAATATATACAGAAAAGAACGCATACACCCTTTTTGGCCAACTGCAATGTTGGCAATGTTCAGCTCCTTTTCTTGTGCTTAATGGCGAGTCCTTTCTACCTCCTCAAATCCCTTTCCTGCCATTCTCCCTTGCTTACAAGTCCTTTTCTCTGACTTTCCTCAAGACATTTTTCAGTGATGGATATTTTCAACTCTGCAGTTTTGTGAATTTTACTGCCCCTGAGTTCCATTGTTCAACTCGTGTTTATGGGAACTGGCCACAAAGCAGCGGGATTTCCTCAAGCCCTATACTGTTTCCATGGGCAACCCTAGCCTTTGGTCAATTCGTCTTCCTGATTGGAAATTAGAGTGACATGTGCCTGTCTGAACACCTAGGACTTGTCTCTCATTGTTCCTCATCCTTCCGCTTCATCCTCTGGACAAATTCCAAACTGTACGCAACAGGATGTTGACAGTGCTGACATCTCCAAGTGGGGAGACTGTTAGTAAAGACGCTGGAGGGGTGAACCCGAGCACCAGGAGATGAGGAGATGAGATGCCTTTTCCAAACTCTTCCCGATCAGACGGTATACCATCCTCTGGGTGTGACAGACATGTTTTAGCAGTAGGAAGAGTCCCATTCATGTAAGGAGAACACCAGGGCTTTTTCAAAATCAGTGTCTCCCTGAAACCCAAACTGGGGAATTTTTTAAGCTACAGCTACACATATGTTCATTAAGGGCCTTGGGAAGTAGGCAGAGTCCAAACTTTAGATGATTGAAGTCTTCAGGGTCAGAAGCACTCACCACCAGCTTCCCTTAGGCTACACTTTAACTGTCATTGATAGATGATGTCAATAAAAATATCTATTCTTTTTCAGATTATTTCCCCTTATAGATTATTGCAAAATGTTGAGTGTAGTTCCCTGTGCTATACAGTAGTTCCTTGTTGATGATCTATTTTATACATAGCAGTGTGTATGTGTTCATTCCAAACTGTTAATTTATCCCTCCTCCCACCTTTCCCCTTTGGTAATAATAAATTATAAGATTTTATACTTCTCAGAAATGGGGGAGCTGAAAGAGAGGTATCATTTTCAATGGAAAAGCATTTAAAACAAGATTGAAGGTTTAACCAAGATTATTAGCTGTACATCCTTGGAAAGAAATCACTTCGTTTCTCTAATATTGACCTGACAAATAAGACAAACCTTTTCACTGAACTTGCTTATAAAAAGTGATGGAAATATCAAATGGAAGTGTTAAAAACATCTTATTTTACCCGAGCCTTATACACTGTTCTATGTTAACTACAGTTTGGCTCACACATCTGTTCATTGAGGTTACAATAGTCTCAATTTCTGTTACTGATCCTCCAGAGTGGACCCCAACAAGTGTCCCCCTGCCCAGTGTCATTGGGGCCAACAGATCGAGACTGAGTTTGGTTCACAAGCAAAGGAAACTTTATATTTTGATCAGAGAATGGAGAGATGAGAGCATGCACTACCCCGTGGGCTGTGGGCTGGGCTGCTGTGTAGAGATCCTGTCAGAGTCAGTGGGAGGGAGGGAGGCGGCGGAGCTCTCGAGGGCCGGGTTGGCTGTAGCTCAGGCTCTATATCGTGGAGTCTGCACTGGGCCCCAGGAGCTGAGGTGTCGACCCAGCCATTCTGCACTAGGAAATCTGGTCTGAAGTGCCGGGTGTGGAACCTCTGCATGCGGGACCCTAGGAGCACGTGAAATTAGACAAAGCACAAAGGATAAAAAAGGTTAGACTTGACTTTATTGCCCAGATTCTATTTTTATCTCCCAGGGATTTTTAATGGGCTTTGCTGGGGACAAACCCCTCCTCTGCCTTTTGTCCCGTTCCTCATTCTTGGAGTGCTGAGGGTGCAGACCCTTCTTCTGTAACTGCTGAGTGCTGAGTTGGGAGCCCTCATACCCTGGGGCGAGGGTCAGAGCTTCTCCCCAGCAGCCTCCCGGTGACGTTGATTGTCCCCAGGACCCCTGCCTCCCTGCTCGTCCACCTGAGCACCAACATTGGAAGTGTTATAGATTCTAATGACCTTTAAGGGTCCAGGAAAGAGATGTGCAGAGACGCTGTGGGGGCCGGTTTCACCCCGCCCCACATTTGTTCGGCCACCTTAGGCTGACCGTCTCTGCCAGCCTAGATGCTCTGACCAGTAGTCTGCGCTTTCTTCAGTTAGGCCCCTGAATTAACGTACAAACAGCACCAGGTGTCAGAGCCCTGCCCGCTCAACTCCCAGACAGTCCAGGGTCAGTGGTGATCAAGGACCATGATGGCTACTGAGTCAACAGCCTTTTGAAGTAAACAGGAGTCCAGCCGGTCTTATTGGCCACCATCATCACGGTGTCTGTAGGCTTTTCTATGGTGACAGTGTGGTATACTGTTCCCCCGCCAAGATTATTAGCTCCCCTCTGGGTGCAGTAAGTCCTGCAAGCAGTAGTCTACTCTTTTGGGACACACTCTTGTTGTTTTATGAGAGAAACTCCAGGTCAAGTGATGTTCACACGAGTCGTCATGGTGCCCTGTTGCCCCCGGTTATCTCTCTGGATGTTGGAGTTGGAGGGCCTCCTCACTCGAGGTCGGTGTGCCCACGGAGCGAACCCTGCAACTTCAGGGCATGGTTGGTGGTTAGGATCACCACGTGGGGTCCTTTTCCCTTAGGAGGGAGGTGGCCTTTTGGGCTGCTGATTTCCAGGTTTTTAGATACCGCCAGTATCTTGGCCAGATGTGGCAGTGGGCCAAGCCCCTTAGTGACCGTAGTTTATCCTACCTGGATGGCATTCTTGCATTGTTCCATTTCAAGTGGTCCCAGTTTTTGCACTAATTCTCCAATGGCGATTCACCTTTCACCGGGAATGTAAAGGTCAAAGGGTTTAGCTAAATTAGGGAGTTCCAGGGCAAGGGTCTGAATTGACTGCTCTTTCCATTCTTGAAAGGCCACTTCTGGATTCTATTCAAAAGGATCATCATCTTTTCCTTTCAGTGTTTCATATAGAGGCCCAGCTAGTAGACTGTAGTTAGGGATCCAGAAGCAGCAAACCCTGGCCTCCCCAGGAACCCCTAAGCTGTCTTCTAGTTTTAGAAAGGGGTAAGGCTGAAAATGGTTTCTTCCCTTTCCTGGGATGGGCTTCTCTGACCTTCTGTGAGAATGAAGCCCAGGCAGGTCACCGCAGTCTGTGATATTTGAGCTTTTTCTTGGACAACTTCTATCCTTTATTGGCTTGGAAGTTCAGAGGCCTCCTTAGTAGGGCTGGCGATCAGAATGTCGTCTGCATATTGAAGGAGGGTTTCCTTTTCCAGAGGTAGAACTTTTAGGTCTTTAGCTAAGCTTTCCCCAAAGATGGTGTGGGAATTTTTGCACCCTTGGGGCCAGACGGCCCGGAAGTATTGTTTTAGTTGTATGTTGAGTCCTGCCACTCACAAGCCAAAATTTCTTGTGACTCTGGGACTAATGGAATACAAAAGAAGGCATCATTGAAGACTAATACAGAATACCATGTCCTGGTGGTTGGTAGAATGACCAGCAGGGTGTAGGAATTAGGAGCAACTGGAGGTATATCCTCGGTGGCTTCACTGACTGTCCTGACATCCTTTACCAGGTCCCCAGCAGCCCATGGGGCTCTCGTGGTCAGACCAATCCCAGAATATGGAGCTCACCTGGGCAGGTACCCCACCCCCACCCCAGCCCACGGGGCTCTCGTGGTCAGGCCCCTCCCAGGATACAGAGCTACCCTTGCAGGTACCGTGGCAGGGCTGGGCACACAGGAACCGTGCACATAGCCCTCATTGCAGAGCACCCCCAGCTCACCTGTCGCTCAGAGCTGACACAGAGCACCTCAGAGCAGGACTTGAACTAACAAACAGCAGCTGCGACAGGTCTGTGACCCTGGGCATCACTCCGTGAGGCCTCCCTCCACCTGGTCTTCCAGAGACTTCCACTGCACCCGGGGCACCAGGCCTCTGTCTCCAACCACCACCCACCCCTCCTCTCCCTGACTCCTGGGTTCCTCTCATTAGGAGAGGGTTTTCTTGAAGTTGTCTCCCACTCATGGGCCAGATAAAATGATTAGAAAACAAGCCAAAGCTGCAGCCCCTTGTCTATCCTGACTCTCAGGAGCCCACACCTGTTCCTTGGACCTGGCCGGTTCAGCAAGTTCCATTTTCTGCAACTGTGAGCCCCTGAGGGGTGATGATTGGCTGACCTGGGCAGCCTTACCGTGCCGGCCAGCCCTCCCCAGGTGTGCCTGGGTTGAGATCAATATAAATACCACTCCAGGCAGCAAGAGCCCCTGCAGCCGTGCCTGACGCCATTTTCTCTGCCCTGTCAGCAGTCTCGGGGCTGGGCTGGTGGGAGGGAGTGAGAGGCCACGGCTTTGTGGGTGGCCCAGTGTGAGTGGGGCTCTGCTGGACTTTCTGCAGCAGTTGCCAGGCTGCCACCTGCTAAAGAAGAGGGTGTGTCACCCATACCTGCTGCTGGAATTTCTCCCTGGGCAGAGGTGAGGAAGGAAAAAAGCAGTGGGGGCAGGGACAGGACGGGTATCTCAGGCAGGGAAATGGAAATCTTCCAGAAGAGCACCCAGGGCCAGGACCATCCTGGCTGGCCTGCAGGCACCAAGTCGGCCGGCATGCTGTCACTCGTGTGGCTCTATGGCCCTTCCTCTAGGCTTTCAAGTCCTTGTATATATTCAGGTGTTTTACCTGGGACGGGTGGGAATAGTTCAGCAGCAACTGGCCTGGGGCTCAGCTCACGTTTACTCACAGATGCCTCGGCACGGTGCCCCAGCTTTGCAATGAGGACGCTTGTTGCGTGGGGGCTGCTGGCTGAATGGGAGACGATTCCCCACCACTGACCAACTTCAGAATTGTTTACAACTGGAGCAAGTGCCCTGATACGGTTTTCCTCTGTGTAACTGGTGGGTTCTGTGTTTTTTTTCTCTTTTTCGTTTTTGGTTCAAGGTAGATTTTATTCCTCTTTTTTGTATTTACAGATATAAGCATGGAAATAATTTATTCATATAAATACATGTATGTGCAGGGAATAATTGTTTTTTCTGTTTTATTTTTTAAATTTTATTTCTTTTTAATTTTGAATTTTATTTTATATTTTTATACAGCAGGTTCTTATTGGTTATCTATTTTATACATATAAATGTATACATGCCAATCCCAGTCTCTCAACTCCTCCCACCACCACCCCCCCAACAGCTTTCCCCCCTTGTTGTCCATACGTTTGTTGTCTACATCTGTTGCTCTATTTATGCCTTGCAAAATGGTTAATCTGTACAGTTTTTCTAGGTTCCACATATATGCATGAATATACAAGATTTGTTTTTCTCTTTCTGACTTACTTCACTCTGTATGACAGTCTCTAGATCCATCGACGTCTCTACAAATGACCCAGTTTCATTCCTTTTCATGGCTTAGTAATATTCCATTTTATATATGTACCACAGCTTTATGCATTCGTCTGTCTGTGGGCATTTAGGTTGCTTCCATTACCTCGATATTGTAAATAGTGATGCAATGAACATTGCGGTGAATGACTCTTTTGGATTTATGGTTTTGTCTGGGTATATGTCCAGTACTGGGATTGCTGTATCATATGGTAATTCTATTGTTAGTTTCTTAAGAAATTCCATATTGTTCTCCATAATGACTGTATCAATTTATATTCCCAACAATAGTGGAAGAGGGTTCCTTTTCTCCACACCCTTTCCAGCATTTTTTGTTTGTAGATTTTCAATGATGCCTATTCTACCAGGTGTGAGGTGATACCTCATTGTTGAATCCATTTCGTTGAGCAAGGGGTAGCTCTTGTCTATTCCATATTTGGCTTATGGAACGGTATCTGTGCTAATTTCAAACTCTGCTTTTATGCAGCACCCCAACTCACCTTCCCCCTTAAGCAGGCATAAGTTGGTTTTCTAAACTTGAGACCCTGTTCTGTTTTGTAATTCAGTTCATGTGTAGCCAAGTTCACATTCCGTGTATTAGTGATACCTTATGATGTTTCTTTTTCTGTGTGACTTATTTCACTTAGAATCATCGTGCCTCAATCCACTCATTATGCTGGTAAGGGCCTGGTGACATAGATTTCATTGCTGAGTGGTATTCTGTTGTACAGAAGTACCGCGACTTCTTTATCCATTATTTGCTCTCTGGGATATTTAACTTGTGCCGTAGAAGAGATTCCTGTAAAAAGAGCCGTCCCAAATTTTGGGGTTGCTGTGTCTTTTTGATATTAATTTCCCTAAGCTATAGGACCATAAGTGGAAGTGCCCTAGGCTCTGTTGCTTTGTTTTTTAGATGTTTCAGGAAACACCATACACTTCTCCCGAGTGTCTGTTGGCAATTTACATCCCGCCCATCAGCATAACAAGGCTCCCAGTTCTCCATGGCCTGTCCTGCCTTTCTGGATTTTACACTTTTTTCAGATGGCCCTTTTGACCAGGGGGAAGTGAGACTTCATTGTAGTGCAGATTTCCTTTGCAAGCTTGCTTGGTTGGCCAAAAAGGGCGTATGCGTTTTTTCCTGAATATATTCAGGAAAAAACGCATATGCCCTTTTGGCCAAGTGCATCATTGTGGACGTTCTGCCTCTTTTCCTACGCTTTCAATGCAATTCCAGTCTACCTCCTGAAATCGGTATCCTGCAATTCTGCCCCACTTTGAAGTCCTCTTGGCAGCCTTACTTCAGTATATTTTTGGACGATAGCTGTCATTTATAACTCTGCAGGTTTGTGAATTACAGAGCCCCTGAGCTCCTTTCTTCAACTCACTTTCTTGTGAGCTGGCCCCAACACCGCAGGATGGCTTCAGGCCCTAAACTGTTTCCGGCACGGCACGCTGAGCCTTTGGTTAATTCCTCTTCCTAGTGGGAAATGAGAGTTAAATTTGCCCGTTCAGACACCTCCAGCTAGTCTCTCATTGGTTCTCCCTATTCCTGTTCATCTTCCGCAGAAATTGCAAACTGGGCCAAACAGGAGGTTAAAGGCACTGACTGTCCAAGTCGGGAGAGTGTTAGTAAAGCGTCTGGAATGTTGCACCCGAGTACCAGGGTATAAAAACTGAGACATATTTGAACACGTCTCCCGATCACACGGTTGATCATACTCTGGGTTCCACATGCATGTTTTAGCTGAAGAAAGAATACCTTAAACCTGGAGAGTTGAGACCCGTGGAATGGGTACCATGCAATATGACTTCAAAGGGTCTTCATTTGCTCACCGAACGTCTCCAATCCTATCACTGCTACATTTATGCCCCAGTACACACGCTTGATTCTCTTTCGGAGACATAGCAATCCCTAGGTTTTAAGATACTTACTAGTCAGGTACATTCTTAGGCGTTTAATATGGGGTGTTGAGTCCATTTCGTTGAGCAAGGAGTAGCTCTTGTCTATTCCATATTTGGCTTAAGGAACTTTATCTGTGCTCATTTCAATCTCTGGTTTTATGCAGCACCCCAACTCACCTTTCCCCTTAAGCAAGCAGAAGTTGGTTCTCTAAATTTGAGACCCTGTTCTGTTTTGGAATTCAGTTCCTGTGTAGCCAAGTTTACATTCCGTGTATTAGTGATATCTTTTGATGTTTCTTTTTCTGTGTGACTTATTTCAGTTAGAATCATCGTACCTGAATCCACTCATTGTGCTTCTACGGGCCTGATGACATAGATTTCATTGCTGAGTGATTCTGCATTGTACGTAAGTACCACAAGTTCTTTATCCATTTTTCACTTTCTGTGATATTGAATTTGTATGGTAAACGAGGTTCTTGTAAACAGAGGCGTCCCAAACTTTGGGGTGGCTGTGTCTTTTTGATTTTAATTTCCCTAAGCTATAGGACCATAAGTGGAAGTGCCCTAGGCTCTGTTGCTTTGTTTTTTAGATGTTTCAGGAAACACCATACACTTCTCCCCAGTGGCTGTTGGCAATTTACATCCCACCCATCAGCATAACAAGGCTCCCAGTTCTCCATGGCCTGTCCTTCCTTTCTGGAGTTTACACTTTTTTCAGATGGCCCTTTTGACCGGGGGGAAGTGAGACTTCATTGTAGTGCAGATTTCCTTTGCAAGCTTGCTTGGTTGGCCAAAAAGGGCGTATGCGTTTTTTCCTGAATATATTCAGGAAAAAACGCATACGCCCTTTTTGGCCAAGTGCATCATTGTGGACGTTCTGCCTCTTTTCCTATGCTTTCAATGCAATTCCAGTCTGCCTCCTGAAATCGGTTTCCTGCAATTCTGCCCCGCTTTCAAGTCCTCTTGGCAGCCTTACTTCAGTCTACTTTTGGACGATAGCTCTCATTTATAACTCTGCAGGTTTGTGAATTACAGTGCCCCTGAGCTCCTTTCTTCAACTCGCTTTCTTGTGACCTGGCCGCAACACCGCAGGATGACTTCAGGCCCTAATCTGGTTCCAGCCTGGCATGCTGAGCCTTTGGTTAATTCGTCTTCCTGGTGGGAAATGAGAGTTAAATTTGCCCGTCCAGACAGCTCCAGCTAGCCTCTCATTGGTTCTCGCTATTCCTGTTCATCTTCCGCAGAAATTGCAAAATGGGCCAAACAGGAGGTTAAAGGGACTGACTCTCCAAGTCGGGAGAGTGTTAGTAAAGTGTCTGGATTGTTGCACCCGAGTACCAGGGGAGGAAAACTGAGACATATTTGAACACGTCTCCCGTTCACATGGTTGATCATACTCTGGGTTCCACATGCAGGTTTTAGCTGAAGGAAGAATACCTTAAACCTGGAGAGTTGAGACCCGTGTAATGGGTACCATGCAATATGACTTCAAAGGGTCTTCATTTGCTCACCGAACCTCTCCAATCCTATCACTGCTGCGTTTATGCCCCTGTACACACGCTTGATTCTCTTTTGGAGACATAGCAATCCATAGGTTTTAAGATACTTACTAGTCAGGTACATTCTTAGGCGTTTAATATGGGGTTTTGAGTCCATTTCGTTGAGCAAGGAGTAGCTCTTGTCTATTCCATATTTGGCTAAGGAACTTTATCTGTGCTCATTTCAATCTCTGGTTTTATGCAGCACCCCAACTCACCTTTCCCCTTAAGCAAGCATAGGTTGCTTTTCTAAATTTGAGACCCTGTTCTGTTTTGGAATTCAGTTCCTGTGTAGCCAAGTTTACATTCTGTGTATTAGTGATATCTTATGATGTTTCTTTTTCTGTGTCACTTATTTCAGTTAGAATCATCGTACCTGAATCCACTCATTATGCTGCTACGGGCCTGATGACATAGATTTCATTGCTGAGTGATACTGCATTGTACGTAAGTACCACAAGTTCTTTATCCATTTTTCACTTTCTGTGATATTGAACTTGTATGGTAAACGAGGTTCTTGTAAACGGAGGCGTCCCAAACTTTGGGGTGGCTGTGTGTTTTTGATTTTAATTTCCCTAAGCTATAGGACCATAAGTGGAAGTGCCCTAGGCTCTGTTGCTTTGTTTTTTAGATGTTTCAGGAAACACCATACACTACTCCCGAGTGGTTGTTGGCAATTTACATCCCGCCCATCACCATAACAAGGCTCCCAGTTCTCCATGGCCTATCCTGCCTTTCTGGATTTTACACTTTTTTCAGATGGCCCTTTTGACCGGGGGGAAGTGAGACTTCATTGTAGTGCAGATTTCCTTTGCAAGCTTGCTTGGTTGGCCAAAAAGGGCGTATGCATTTTTTCCTGAATATATTCAGGAAAACACGCATACGCCCTTTTTGGCCAAGTGCATCATTGTGGACGTTCTGCCTCTTTTCCTATGCTTTCAATGCAATTCCAGTCTACCTCCTGAAATCGGTTTCCTGCAATTCTGCCCCGCTTTCAAGTCCTCATGGCAGCCTTACTTCAGTATATTTTTGGACGATAGCTGTCATTTATAACTCTGCAGGTTTGTGAATTACAGTGCCCCTGAGCTCCTTTCTTCAACTCGCTTTCTTGTGACCTGGCCGCAACACCGCAGGATGGCTTCAGGCCCTAATCTGGTTCCGGCACGGCACGCTGAGCCTTTGGTTAATTCCTCTTCCTGGTGGGAAATGTGAGTTAAATTTGCCCGTTCAGACACCTGCAGGTAGTCTCTCATTGGTTCTCGCTATTCCTGTTCATCTTCCGCAGAAATTGCAAACTGGGGCAAAGAGGAGGTTAAAGGCACTGACTCTCCAAGTAGGGAGAGTGTTAGTAAAGCATCTGGAATGTTGCACCCGAGTACCAGGGGAGGAAAACTGAGACATATTTGAACACGTCTCCCGTTCACACGGTTGATCATACTCTGGGTTCCACATGCATGTTTTAGCTGAAGGAAGAATACCTTAAACCTGGAGAGTTGAGACCCGTGTAATGGGTACCATGCAATATGACTTCAAAGGGTCTTCATTTGCTCACCGAACCTCTCCAATCCTATCACTGCTGCGTTTATGCCCCTGTACACACGCTTGATTCTCTTTTGGAGACATAGCAATCCATAGGTTTTAAGATACTTACTAGTCAGGTACATTCTTAGGCGTTTAATATGGGGTGTGGAGTCCATTTCGTTGAGCAAGGAGTAGCTCTTGTCTATTCCATATTTGGCTTAAGGAACTTTATCTGTGCTCATTTCAATCTCTGGTTTTATGCAGCACCCCAACTCACCTTTACCCTTAAGCAAGCATAAGTTGGTTTTCTAAATTTGAGACCCAGTTCTGTTTTGTAATTCAGTTCCTCTGTAGCCAAGTTTAAATTCCATGTATTAGTGATACTTTTTGATGTTTCTTTTTCTGTGTGACTTATTTCAGTTAGAATCACCATACCCGAATCCACTCATTATGCTGCTACGGGCCTGGTGACATAGATTTCATTGCTGAGTGATATTGCTTTGTACATGAGTACCACAACTTCTTTATCCATTTTTCACTTTCTGTGATATTGAACTTGTACGGTAAATGAGGTTCTTGTAAACAGAGGCGTCCCAAACTTTGGGGTGGCTGTGTCTTTTTGATTTTAATTTCCCTAAGCTATAGGACCATAAGTGGAAGTGCACTAGGCTCTGTTGCTTTGTTTTTTAGATGTTTCAGGAAACACCATACACTTCTCCCGAGTGGTTGTTGGCAATTTACATCCCGCCCATCAGCATAACAAGGCTCCCAGTTCTCTATGTCCTGTCCTGCCTTTCTGGATTTTACACTTTTTTCAGATGGCCCTTTTGACCGGGGGGAAGTGAGACTTCATTGTAGTGCAGATTTCCTTTGCAAGCTTGCTTGGTTGGCCAAAAAGGGCGTATGCGTTTTTTCCTGAATATATTCAGGAAAAAACGCATACGCCCTTTTTGGCCAAGTGCATCACTGTGGACGTTCTGCCTCTTTTCCTATGCTTGAAATGCAATTGCTGTCTACCTCCTGAAATCGGTTTCCTGCAATTCTGCCCCGCTTTCAAGTCCTCTTGGCAGCCTTACTTCAGTCTATTTTTGGACGATAGCTGTCATTTATAACTCTGCAGGTTTGTGAATTACAGTGCCCCTGAGCTCCTTTCTTCAACTCGCTTTCTTGTGAGCTGGCCGCAACACCGCAGGATGTCTTCAGGCCCTAATGTGGTTCCGGCATGGCACGCTGAGCCTTTGGTTAATTCCTCTTCCTGGTGGGAAATGTGAGTTAAATTTGCCCGTTCAGACACCTGCAGGTAGTCTCTCATTGGTTCTCGCTATTCCTGTTCATCTTCCGCAGAAATTGCAAACTGGGGCAAAGAGGAGGTTAAAGGCACTGACTCTCCAAGTAGGGAGAGTGTTAGTAAAGCATCTGGAATGTTGCACCCGAGTACCAGGGGAGGAAAACTGAGACATATTTGAACACGTCTCCCGTTCACACGGTTGATCATACTCTGGGTTCCACATGCATGTTTTAGCTGAAGGAAGAATACCTTAAACCTGGAGAGTTGAGACCCGTGTAATGGGTACCATGCAATATGACTTCAAAGGGTCTTCATTTGCTCACCGAACCTCTCCAATCCTATCACTGCTGCGTTTATGCCCCTGTACACACGCTTGATTCTCTTTTGGAGACATAGCAATCCATAGGTTTTAAGATACTTACTAGTCAGGTACATTCTTAGGCGTTTAATATGGGGTGTGGAGTCCATTTCGTTGAGCAAGGAGTAGCTCTTGTCTATTCCATATTTGGCTTAAGGAACTTTATCTGTGCTCATTTCAATCTCTGGTTTTATGCAGCACCCCAACTCACCTTTACCCTTAAGCAAGCATAAGTTGGTTTTCTAAATTTGAGACCCAGTTCTGTTTTGTAATTCAGTTCCTCTGTAGCCAAGTTTAAATTCCATGTATTAGTGATACTTTTTGATGTTTCTTTTTCTGTGTGACTTATTTCAGTTAGAATCACCATACCCGAATCCACTCATTATGCTGCTACGGGCCTGGTGACATAGATTTCATTGCTGAGTGATATTGCTTTGTACATGAGTACCACAACTTCTTTATCCATTTTTCACTTTCTGTGATATTGAACTTGTACGGTAAACGAGGTTCTTGTAAACAGAGGCGTCCCAAACTTTGGGGTGGCTGTGTCTTTTTGATTTTAATTTCCCTAAGCTATAGGACCATGAGTGGAAGTGCACTAGGCTCTGTTGCTTTGTGTTTTAGATGTTTCAGGAAACACCATACACTTCTCCCGAGTGGTTGTTGGCAATTTACATCCCGCCCATCAGCATAACAAGGCTCCCAGTTCTCTATGTCCTGTCCTGCCTTTCTGGATTTTACACTTTTTTCAGATGGCCCTTTTGACCGGGGGGAAGTGAGACTTCATTGTAGTGCAGATTTCCTTTGCAAGCTTGCTTGGTTGGCCAAAAAGGGCGTATGCGTTTTTTCCTGAATATATTCAGGAAAAAACGCATACGCCCTTTTTGGCCAAGTGCATCACTGTGGACGTTCTGCCTCTTTTCCTATGCTTTCAATGCAATTCCAGTCTACCTCCTGAAATCGGTTTCCTGCAATTCTGCCCCGCTTTCAAGTCCTCTTGGCAGCCTTACTTCAGTCTATTTTTGGACGATAGCTGTCATTTATAACTCTGCAGGTTTGTGAATTACAGTGCCCCTGAGCTCCTTTCTTCAACTCGCTTTCTTGTGAGCTGGCCGCAACACCGCAGGATGTCTTCAGGCCCTAATGTGGTTCCGGCATGGCACGCTGAGCCTTTGGTTAATTCCTCTTCCTGGTGGGAAATGTGAGTTAAATTTGCCCGTTCAGACACCTGCAGGTAGTCTCTCATTGGTTCTCGCTATTCCTGTTCATCTTCCGCAGAAATTGCAAACTGGGGCAAAGAGGAGGTTAAAGGCACTGACTCTCCAAGTAGGGAGAGTGTTAGTAAAGCATCTGGAATGTTGCACCCGAGTACCAGGGGAGGAAAACTGAGACATATTTGAACACGTCTCCCGTTCACACGGTTGATCATACTCTGGGTTCCACATGCATGTTTTAGCTGAAGGAAGAATACCTTAAACCTGGAGAGTTGAGACCCGTGTAATGGGTACCATGCAATATGACTTCAAAGGGTCTTCATTTGCTCACCGAACCTCTCCAATCCTATCACTGCTGCGTTTATGCCCCTGTACACACGCTTGATTCTCTTTTGGAGACATAGCAATCCATAGGTTTTAAGATACTTACTAGTCAGGTACATTCTTAGGCGTTTAATATGGGGTGTGGAGTCCATTTCGTTGAGCAAGGAGTAGCTCTTGTCTATTCCATATTTGGCTTAAGGAACTTTATCTGTGCTCATTTCAATCTCTGGTTTTATGCAGCACCCCAACTCACCTTTACCCTTAAGCAAGCATAAGTTGGTTTTCTAAATTTGAGACCCAGTTCTGTTTTGTAATTCAGTTCCTCTGTAGCCAAGTTTAAATTCCATGTATTAGTGATACTTTTTGATGTTTCTTTTTCTGTGTGACTTATTTCAGTTAGAATCACCATACCCGAATCCACTCATTATGCTGCTACGGGCCTGGTGACATAGATTTCATTGCTGAGTGATATTGCTTTGTACATGAGTACCACAACTTCTTTATCCATTTTTCACTTTCTGTGATATTGAACTTGTACGGTAAACGAGGTTCTTGTAAACAGAGGCGTCCCAAACTTTGGGGTGGCTGTGTCTTTTTGATTTTAATTTCCCTAAGCTATAGGACCATGAGTGGAAGTGCACTAGGCTCTGTTGCTTTGTGTTTTAGATGTTTCAGGAAACACCATACACTTCTCCCGAGTGGTTGTTGGCAATTTACATCCCGCCCATCAGCATAACAAGGCTCCCAGTTCTCTATGTCCTGTCCTGCCTTTCTGGATTTTACACTTTTTTCAGATGGCCCTTTTGACCGGGGGGAAGTGAGACTTCATTGTAGTGCAGATTTCCTTTGCAAGCTTGCTTGGTTGGCCAAAAAGGGCGTATGCGTTTTTTCCTGAATATATTCAGGAAAAAACGCATACGCCCTTTTTGGCCAAGTGCATCACTGTGGACGTTCTGCCTCTTTTCCTATGCTTGAAATGCAATTGCTGTCTACCTCCTGAAATCGGTTTCCTGCAATTCTGCCCCGCTTTCAAGTCCTCTTGGCAGCCTTACTTCAGTCTATTTTTGGACGATAGCTGTCATTTATAACTCTGCAGGTTTGTGAATTACAGTGCCCCTGAGCTCCTTTCTTCAACTCGCTTTCTTGTGAGCTGGCCGCAACACCGCAGGATGTCTTCAGGCCCTAATGTGGTTCCGGCATGGCACGCTGAGCCTTTGGTTAATTCCTCTTCCTGGTGGGAAATGTGAGTTAAATTTGCCCGTTCAGACACCTGCAGGTAGTCTCTCATTGGTTCTCGCTATTCCTGTTCATCTTCCGCAGAAATTGCAAACTGGGGCAAAGAGGAGGTTAAAGGCACTGACTCTCCAAGTAGGGAGAGTGTTAGTAAAGCATCTGGAATGTTGCACCCGAGTACCAGGGGAGGAAAACTGAGACATATTTGAACACGTCTCCCGTTCACACGGTTGATCATACTCTGGGTTCCACATGCATGTTTTAGCTGAAGGAAGAATACCTTAAACCTGGAGAGTTGAGACCCGTGTAATGGGTACCATGCAATATGACTTCAAAGGGTCTTCATTTGCTCACCGAACCTCTCCAATCCTTTCACTGCTGCGTTTATGCCCCTGTACACACGCTTGATTCTCTTTTGGAGACATAGCAATCCATAGGTTTTAAGATACTTACTAGTCAGGTACATTCTTAGGCGTTTAATATGGGGTGTGGAGTCCATTTCGTTGAGCAAGGAGTAGCTCTTGTCTATTCCATATTTGGCTTAAGGAACTTTATCTGTGCTCATTTCAATCTCTGGTTTTATGCAGCACCCCAACTCACCTTTACCCTTAAGCAAGCATAAGTTGGTTTTCTAAATTTGAGACCCTGTTCTGTTCTGTAATTCAGTTCCTGTGTAGCCAAGTTTACATTCCGTGTATTACTGATATCTTATGATGTTTGTTTTTCTGTGTGACTTATTTCAGTTAGAATCATCATACCTGAATCCACTCATTGTGCTGCTAAGGGCCTGATGACATAGATTTCATTGCTGAGTGATATTGCTTTGTAAGTGAATACCACAACTTCTTTATCCATTTTTCACTTTCTGCGATGTTGAACTTGTACTTTAAACGAGGTTCTTGTAAACAGACCCGTCCCAAACTTTGGGGTGGCTGTGTCTTTTTGATTTTAATTTCCCTAAGCTATAGGACCATAAGTGGAAGTGCCCTAGGCTCTGTTGCTTTGTTTTTTAGATGTTTCAGGAAACACCATACACTTCTCCCAAGTGTCTCTTGGCAATTTACATCCCGCCCATCAGCATAACAAGGCTCCCAGTTCTCAATGGCCTGTTGCCTTTCTGGATTTTACACTTTTTTCAGATGGCCCTTTTGACCGGGGGGAAGTGAGACTTCATTGTAGTGCAGATTTCCTTTGCAAGCTTGCTTGGTTGGCCAAAAAGGGCGTATGCGTTTTTTCCTGAATATATTCAGGAAAAAACGCATACGCCCTTTTTGGCCAAGTGCATCATTGTGGACGTTCTACCTCTTTTCCTATGCTTTCAATGCAATTCCAGTCTACCTCCTGAAATCGGTTTCCTGCAATTCTGCCCCGCTTTCAAGTCCTCTAGGCAGCCTTACTTCAGTATATTTTTGGATGATAGCTGTCATTTATAACTCTGCAGGTTTGTGAATTACAGTGCCCCTGAGCTCCTTTCTTCAACTCGCTTTCTTTTGAGCTGGCCGCAACACCGCAGGATGGCTTCAGGCCCTAATCTGGTTCCGGCACGGCACGCTGAGCCTTTGGTTAATTCCTCTTCCTGGTGGGAAATGAGAGTTAAATTTGCCCGTCCAGACACCTCCAGCTAGTCTCTCATTGGTTCTCACTATTCCTGTTCATCTTCCGCAGAAATTTCAAACTGGGCCAAACAGGAGGTTAAAGGGACTGACTCTCCAAGTCGGGAGAGTGTTAGTAAAGCGTCTGGAATGTTGCACCCGAGTACCAGGGTACAAAAACTGAGACATATTTGAACACATCTCCTGATCACATGGTTGATCATACTCTAGGTTCCACATGCATGTTTTAGCTGAAGGAAGAATAACTTAAACCTGGGTATTTGAAACCCGTGGAATGGGTACCATGCAATATGACTTCAAAGGGTCTTCATTTGCTCACCGAACCTCTCCAATCCTATCACTGCTGCGTTTATGCCCCTGTACACATGCTTGATTCTCTTTCGGAGACATAGCAATCCATAGGTTTTAAGATACTTACTAGTCAGGTACATTCTTAGGCGTTTAATATGCGGTGTTGAGTCCATTTCGTTGAGCAAGGAGTAGCTCTTGTCTATTCCATATTTGGCTTAAGGAACTTTATCTGTGCTCATTTCAATCTCTGGTTTTATGCAGCACCACAACTCACCTTTCCCCTTAAGCAAGCATAAGTTGGTTTTCTAAATTTGAGACCCTGTTCTGTTCTGTAATTCAGTTCCTGTGTAGCCAAGTTTCCATTCCGTGTATTACTGATATCTTATGATGTTTGTTTTTCTGTGTGACTTATTTCAGTTAGAATCATCATACCTGAATCCACTCATTGTGCTGCTAAGGGCCTGATGACACAGATTTCATTGCTGAGTGATATTGCTTTGTAAGTAAATACCACAACTTTTTTATCCATTTTTCACTTTCTGCGATGTTGAACTTGCACTGTAAACGAGGTTCTTGTAAACAGAGCCCTTCCAAACTTTGGGGTGGCTGTGTCTTTTTGATTTTAATTTCCCTAAGCTATAGGACCATAAGTGGAAGTGCCCTAGGCTCTGTTGCTTTGTTTTTTAGATGTTTCAGGAAACACCATACACTTCTCCCGAGGGTTTGTTGGCAATTTACATCCCGCCCTTCAGCATAACAAGGCTCCCAGTTCTCCATGGCCTGTCCTGCCTTTCTGGATTTTACACTTTTTTCAGATGGCCCTTTTGACCGGGGGGAAGTGAGACTTCATTGTAGTGCAGATTTCCTTTGCAAGCTTGCTTGGTTGGCCAAAAAGGGCGTATGCGTTTTTTCCTGAATATATTCAGGAAAAAACGCATACGCCCTTTTTGGCCAAGTGCATCATTGTGGACGTTCTGCCTCTTTTCCTATGCTTTCAATGCAATTCCAGTCTACCTCCTGAAATCGGTTTCCTGCAATTCTGCCCCGCTTTCAAGTCCTCTTGGCAGCCTTACTTCAGTCTATTTTTGGACGATAGCTGTCATTTATAACTCTGCAGGTTTGTGAATTACAGTGCCCCTGAGCTCCTTTCTTCAACTCGCTTTCTTTTGAGCTGGCCGCAACACCGCAGGATGGCTTCAGGCCCTAATCTGGTTCCGGCACGGCACGCTGAGCCTTTGGTTATTTCCTCTTCCTGGTGGGAAATGAGAGTTAAATTTGTCCGTCCAGACACCTCCAGCTAGTCTCTCATTGGTTCTCACTATTCCTGTTCATCTTCCGCAGAAATTGCAAACTTGGCCAAACAGGAGGTTAAAGGCGCTGACTTTCCAAGTAGGGAGAGTGTTAGTAAAGCGTCTGGAATGTTGCACCCGAGTACCAGGGGAGGAAAAGTGAGACATATTTGAACACGTCTCCCGTTCACATGGTTGATCATACTCTAGGTTCCACATGCATGTTTTAGCTGAAGGAAGAATACCTTAAACCTGGGTATTTGAAACCCGTGGAATGGGTACCATGCAATATGACTTCAAAGGGTCTTCATTTGCTCACCGAACCTCTCCAATCCTATCACTGCTTCGTTTATGCCCCTGTACACATGCTTGATTCTCTTTCGGAGACATAGCAATCCATAGGTTTTAAGATACTTACTAGTCAGGTACATTCTTAGGCGTTTAATATGCGTTGTTGAGTCCATTTCGTTGAGCAAGGAGTAGCTCTTGTCTATTCCATATTTGGCTTAAGGAACTTTATCTGTGCTCATTTCAATCTCTGGTTTTATGCAGCACCCCAACTCACCTTTCCCCTTAAGCAAGCATAAGTTGGTTTTCTAAATTTGAGACCCTGTTCTGTTCTGTAATTCAGTTCCTGTGTAGCCAAGTTTCCATTCCGTGTATTACTGATATCTTATGATGTTTGTTTTTCTGTGTGACTTATTTCAGTTAGAATCATCATACCTGAATCCACTCATTGTGCTGCTGAGGGCCTGATGACATAGATTTCATTGCTGAGTGATATTGCTTTGTAAGTGAATACCACAACTTCTTTATCCATTTTTCACTTTCTGCGATGTTGAACTTGTACTTTAAACGAGGTTCTTGTGAACAGACCCGTCCCAAACTTTGGGGTGGCTGTGTCTTTTTGATTTTAATTTCCCTAAGCTATAGGACCATAAGTGGAAGTGCCCTAGGCTCTGTTGCTTTGTTTTTTAGATGTTTCAGGAAACACCATACACTTCTCCCAAGTGTCTCTTGGCAATTTACATCCCGCCCATCAGCATAACAAGGCTCCCAGTTCTCAATGGCCTGTTGCCTTTCTGGATTTTACACTTTTTTCAGATGGCCCTTTTGACCGGGGGGAAGTGAGACTTCATTGTAGTGCAGATTTCCTTTGCAAGCTTGCTTGGTTGGCCAAAAAGGGCGTATGCGTTTTTTCCTGAATATATTCAGGAATAAACGCATACGCCCTTTTTAGCCAAGTGCATCATTGTGGACGTTCTACCTCTTTTCCTATGCTTTCAATGCAATTCCAGTCTACCTCCTGAAATCGGTTTCCTGCAATTCTGCCCCGCTTTCAAGTCCTCTTGGCAGCCTTACTTCAGTATATTTTTGGATGATAGCTGTTATTTATAACTCTGCAGGTTTGTGAATTACAGTGCCCCTGAGCTCCTTTCTTTAACTCGCTTTCTTGTGACCTGGCCGCAACACCGCAGGATGTCTTCAGGCCCTAATCTGGTTCTGGCACGGCATGCTGAGCCTTTGGTTAATTCCTCTTCCTGGTGGGAAATGAGAGTTAAATTTGCCCATCCAGACACCTCCAGCTAGTCTCTCATTGGTTCTCGCTATTCCTTTTCATCTTCCACAGAAATTGCAAACTGGGCCAAACAGGAGGTTAAAGGGACTGACTCTCTAAGTGGGGAGAGTGTTAGTAAAGCGTCTGGAATGTTGCACCCGAGTACCAGGGTACGAAAACTGAGACATATTTGAACACGTCTCCCGATCACATGGTTGATCATACTCTAGGTTCCACATGCATGTTTTAGCTGAAGGAAGAATACCTTAAACCTGGGTAGTTGAAACCCGTGGAATGGGTACCATGCAATATGACTTCAAAGGGTCTTCATTTGCTCACCGAACCTCTCCAATCCTATCACTGCTGCGTTTATGCCCCTGTACACATGCTTGATTCTCTTTCGGAGACAGAGCAATCCATAGGTTTTAAGATACTTACTAGTCAGGTACATTCTTAGGCATTTAATATGCGGTGTTGAGTCCATTTCGATGAGCAAGGAGTAGCTCTTGTCTATTCCATATTTGGCTTAAGTAACTTTATCTGTGCTCATTTCAATCTCTGGTTTTATGCAGCACCCCAACTCACCTTTACCCTTAAGCAAGCATAAGTTGGTTTTCTAAATTTGAGACCCTGTTCTCTTCTGTAATTCAGTTCCTGTGTAGCCAAGTTTCCATTCCGTGTATTACTGATATCTTATGATGTTTCTTTTTCTGTGTGACTTATTTCAGTTAGAATCATCATACCTGAATCCACTCATTGTGCTGCTGAGGGCCTGATGACACAGATTTCATTGCTGAGTGATATTGCTTTGTAAGTAAATACCACAACTTCTTTATCCATTTTTCACTTTCTGTGATGTTGAACTTGTACTGTAAACGAGGTTCTTGTAAACAGAGCCGTTCCAAACTTTGGGGTGGCTGTGTCTTTTTGATTTTAATTTCCCTAAGCTATAGGACCATAAGTGGAAGTGCCCTAGGCTCTGTTGCTTTGTTTTTTAGATGTTTCAGGAAACACCATACACTTCTCCCCAGTGGTTGTTGGCAATTTACATCCCGCCCATCAGCATAACAAGGCTCCCAGTTCTCCATGGCCTGTCCTGCCTTTCTGGAGTTTACACTTTTTTCAGATGGCCCTTTTGACCGGGGGGAAGTGAGACTTCATTGTAGTGCAGATTTCCTTTGCAAGCTTGCTTGGTTGGCCAAAAAGGGCGTATGCGTTTTTTCCTGAATATATTCAGGAAAAAACGCATACGCCCTTTTTGGCCAAGTGCATCATTGTGGACGTTCTGCCTCTTTTCCTATGCTTTCAATGCAATTCCAGTCTACCTCCTGAAATCAGTTTCCTGCAATTCTGCCCCGCTTTCAAGTCCTCTTGGCAGCCTTACTTCAGTCTATTTTTGGACGATAGCTGTCATTTATAACTCTGCAGGTTTGTGAATTACAGTGCCCCTGAGCTCCTTTCTTCAACTCGCTTTCTTTTGAGCTGGCCGCAACACCGCAGGATGGCTTCAGGCCCTAATCTGGTTCCGGTATGGCACGCTGAGCCTTTGGTTATTTCCTCTTCCTGTTGGGAAATGAGAGTTAAATTTGCCCGTCCAGACACCTCCAGCTAGCCTCTCATTGGTTCTCGCTATTCCTGTTCATCTTCCGCAGAAATTGCAAACTGGGCCAAACAGGAGGTTAAAGGCGCTGACTCTCCAAGTGGGGAGAGTGTTAGTAAAGCGTGTGGAATGTTGCACCCGAGTACCAGGGTAGGAAAACTGAGACATATTTGAACACGTCTCCCGATCACATGGTTGATCATACTCTGTGTTCCACATGCATGTTTTAGCTGAAGGAAGAATACCTAAAATCTGGGTAGTTGAAACCCGTGGAATGGGTACCATGCAATATGACTTCAAAGGGTCTTCATTTGCTCACTGAACCTCTCCAATCCTATCACTGCTGCGTTTATGCCCCTGTACACATGCTTGATTCTCTTTCGGAGACATAGCAATCCATAGGTTTTAAGATACTTACTAGTCAGGTACATTCTTAGGCGTTTAATATGCGGTGTTGAGTCCATTTCGTTGAGCAAGGAGTGGCTCTTGTCTATTCCATATTTGGCTTAAGGAACTTTATCTGTGCTCATTTCAATCTCTGGTTTTATGCAGCACCCCAACTCACCTTTCCCCTTAAGCAAGCATAAGTTGGTTTTCTAAATTTGAGACCCTGTTCTGTTCTGTAATTCAGTTCCTGTGTAGCCAAGTTTCCATTCCGTGTATTACTGATATCTTATGATGTTTGTTTTTCTGTGTGACTTATTTCAGTTAGAACCATCATACCTGAATCCACTCATTGTGCTGCTAAGGGCCTGATGACACAGATTTCATTGCTGAGTGATATTGCTTTGTAAGTAAATACCACAACTTTTTTATCCATTTTTCACTTTCTGCGATGTTGAACTTGCACTGTAAACGAGGTTCTTGTAAACAGAGCCCTTCCAAACTTTGGGGTGGCTGTTTCTTTTTGATTTTAATTTCCCTAAGCTATAGGACCATAAGTGGAAGTGCCCTAGGCTCTGTTGCTTTGTTTTTTAGATGTTTCAGGAAACACCATACACTTCTCCCGAGGGTTTGTTGGCAATTTACATCCCGCCCTTCAGCATAACAAGGCTCCCAGTTCTCCATGGCCTGTCCTGCCTTTCTGGATTTTACACTTTTCTCAGATGGCCCTTTTGACCGGGGGGGAAGTGAGACTTCATTGTAGTGCAGATTTCCTTTGCAAGCTTGCTTGGTTGGCCAAAAAGGGCGTATGCGTTTTTTCCTGAATATATTCAGGAAAAAACGCATACGCCCTTTTTGGCCAAGTGCATCATTGTGGACGTTCTGCCTCTTTTCCTATGCTTTCAATGCAATTCCAGTCTACCTCCTGAAATCGGTTTCCTGCAATTCTGCCCCGCTTTCAAGTCCTCTTGGCAGCCTTACTTCAGTCTATTTTTGGACGATAGCTGTCATTTATAACTCTGCAGGTTTGTGAATTACAGTGCCCCTGAGCTCCTTTCTTCAACTCGCTTTCTTTTGAGCTGGCCGCAACACCGCAGGATGGCTTCAGGCCCTAATCTGGTTCCGGCACGGCACGCTGAGCCTTTGGTTATTTCCTCTTCCTGGTGGGAAATGAGAGTTAAATTTGCCCGTCCAGACACCTCCAGCTAGTCTCTCATTGGTTCTCACTATTCCTGTTCATCTTCGGCAGAAATTGCAAACTTGGCCAAACAGGAGGTTAAAGGCTCTGACTTTCCAAGTGGGGAGAGTGTTAGTAAAGCGTCTGGAATGTTGCACCCGAGTACCAGGGGAGGAAAAGTGAGACATATTTGAACACGTCTCCCGTTCACATGGTTGATCATACTTGGGTTCCACATGCATGTTTTAGCTGAAGGAAGAATACCTAAAACCTGGGTAGTTGAAACCCGTGGAATGGGTACCATGCAATATGACTTCAAAGGGTCTTCATTTGCTCACCGAACCTCTCCAATCCTATCACTGCTTCGTTTATGCCCCTGTACACATGCTTGATTCTCTTTCGGAGACATAGCAATCCATAGGTTTTAAGATACTTACTAGTCAGGTACATTCTTAGGCGTTTAATATTCGTTGTTGAGTCCATTTCGTTGAGCAAGTAGTAGCTCTTGTCTATTCCATATTTGGCTTAAGGAACTTTATCTGTGCTCATTTCAATCTCTGGTTTTATGCAGCACCCCAACTCACCTTTCCCCTTAAGCAAGCATAAGTTGGTTTTCTAAATTTGAGACCCTGTTCTGTTCTGTAATTCAGTTCCTGTGTAGCCAAGTTTCCATTCCGTGTATTACTGATATCTTATGATGTTTGTTTTTCTGTGTGACTTATTTCAGTTAGAATCATCATACCTGAATCCACTCATTTTGCTGCTAAGGGCCTGATGACATAGATTTCATTGCTGAGTGATATTGCTTTGTAAGTGAATACCACAACTTCTTTATCCATTTTTCACTTTCTGCGATGTTGAACTTGTACTGTAAACGAGGTTCTTGTAAACAGAGGAGTCCCAAACTTTGGGGTGGCTGTGTCTTTTTGATTTTAATTTCCCTAAGCTATAGGACCATAAGTGGAAGTGCCCTAGGCTCTGTTGCTTTGTTTTTTAGATGTTTCAGGAAACACCATACACTTCTCCCAAGTGTCTCTTGGCAATTTACATCCCGCCCATCAGCATAACAAGGCTCCCAGTTCTCAGTGGCCTGTTGCCTTTCTGGATTTTACACTTTTTTTCAGATGGCCCTTTTGACCGGGGGGAAGTGAGACTTCATTGTAGTGCAGATTTCCTTTGCAAGCTTGCTTGGTTGGCCAAAAAGGGCGTATGCGTTTTTTCCTGAATATATTCAGGAAAAAACGCATACGCCCTTTTTGGCCAAGTGCATCATTGTGGACGTTCTGCCTCTTTTCCTATGCTTTCAATGCAATTCCAGTCTACCTCCTGAAATCGGTTTCCTGCAATTCTGCCCCGCTTTCAAGTCCTCTTGGCAGCCTTACTTCAGTCTATTTTTGGACGATAGCTGTCATTTATAACTCTGCAGGTTTGTGAATTACAGTGCCCCTGAGCTCCTTTCTTCAACTCACTTTCTTGTGACCTGGCCGCAACACCGCAGGATGGCTTCAGGCCCTAATCTGGTTCCGGCCCGGCATGCTGAGCCTTTGGTTAATTCCTCTTCCTGGTGGGAAATGAGAGTTAAATTTGCCCGTCCAGACACCTCCAGCTAGCCTCTCATTGGTTCTCGCTATTCCTGTTCATCTTCCGCAGAAATTGCAAACTCGGCCAAACAGGAGGTGAAAGGGACTGACTCTCCAAGTCGGGAGAGTGTTAGTAAAGCGTCTGGAATGTTGCACCCGAGTACCAGGGGAGGAAAACTGAGACATATTTGAACACGTCTCCCGTTCACATGGTTGATCATACTCTGGGTTCCACATGCATGTTTTAGCTGAAGGAAGAATACCTTAAACCTGGAGAGTTGAGACCCGTGTAATGCGTACCATGCAATATGACTTCAAAGGGTCTTCGTTTGCTCACCGAACCTCTCCAATCCTATCACTGCTGCGTTTATGCCCCTGTACACATGCTTGATTCTCTTTTGGAGGCATAGAAATCCATAGGTTTTAAGATACTTACTAGTCAGGTACATTCTTAGGCGTTTAATATGGGGTTTTGAGTCCATTTCATTGAGCAAGGAGTAGCTCTTGTCTATTCCATATTTGGCTTAAGGAACTTTATCTGTGCTCATTTCAATCTCTGGTTTTATGCAGCACCCCAACTCACCTTTCCCCTTAAGCAAGCATAAGTTGGTTTTCTAAATTTGAGACCCTGTTCTGTTTTGGAATGCAGTTCCTGTGTAGCCAAGTTTACATTCCGTGTATTAGTGATATCTTATGATGTTTCTTTTTCTGTGTGACTTATTTCAGTTAGAATCATCGTACCTTAATCCACTCATTATGCTGCTACGGGCCTGATGACATAGATTTCATTGCTGAGTGATACTGCATTGTACGTAAGTACCACAAGTTCTTTATCCATTTTTCACTTTCTGCGATGTTGAACTTGTACTGTAAACGAGGTTCTTGTAAACAGAGCCATTCCAAACTTTGGGGTGGCTGTGTGTTTTTGATTTTAATTTCCCTAAGGTATAGGACCATAAGTGGAAGTGCCCTAGGTTCTGTTGCTTTGTTTTTTAGATGTTTCAGGAAACACCATACACTTCTCCTGAGTGGTTGTTGGCAATTTACATCCCGCCCATCAGCATAACAATGCTCCCAGTTCTCCATGGCCTGTCCTGCCTTTCTGGATTTTACACTTTTTTCAGATGGCCCTTTTGACCGGGGGGAAGTGAGACTTCATTGTAGTGCAGATTTCCTTTGCAAGCTTGCTTGGTTGGCCAAAAAGGGCTTATGCGTTTTTTCCTGAATATATTCAGGAAAAAACGCATACGCCATTTTGGCCAAGTGCATCATTGTGGACGTTCTGCCTCTTTTCCTATGCTTTCAATGCAATTCCAGTCTACCTCCTGAAATCGGTTTCCTGCAATTCTGCCCCGCTTTCAAGTCCTCTTGGCAGCCTTACTTCAGTCTATTATTGGACGATAGCTGTCATTTATAACTCTGCAGGTTTGTGAATTACAGTGCCCCTGAGCTCCTTTCTTCAACTCGCTTTCTTGTGACCTGGCCGCAACACCGCAGGATGGCTTCAGGCCCTAATCTGGTTCCGGCACGGCACGCTGAGCCTTTGGTTATTTCCTCTTCCTGGTGGGAAATGAGAGTTAAATTTGCCCGTCCAGACACCTCCAGCTAGCCTCTCATTGGTTCTCGCTATTCCTGTTCATCTTCCGCAGAAATTGCAAACTGGGCCAAACAGGAGGTTAAAGGCGCTGACTCTCCAAGTGGGGAGAGTGTTAGTAAAGCGTCTGGAATGTTGCACCCGAGTACCAGGGGAGGAAAACTGAGACATATTTGAACACGTCTCCCGTTCACATGGTTGATCATTCTTCGGTTCCACATGCATCTTTTAGCTGAAGGAAGAATACCTTAAACCTGGGTATTTGAAACCCGTGGAATGGGTACCATGCAATATGACTTCAAAGGGTCTTCATTTGCTCACCGAACCTCTTCAATCCTATCACTGCTGCGTTTATGCCCCTGTACACATGCTTGATTCTCTTTCGGAGACATAGCAATCCATAGGTTTTAAGATACTTACTAGTCAGGTACATTCTTAGGCGTTTAATATGCGGTGTTGAGTCCATTTCGTTGAGCAAGGAGTAGCTCTTGTCTATTCCATATTTGGCTTAAGGAACTTTATCTGTGCTCATTTCAATCTCTGGTTTTATGCAGCACCCCAACTCACCTTTCCCGTTAAGCAAGCATAAGTTGGTTTTCTAAATTTGAGACCCTGTTCTGTTCTGTAATTCAGTTCCTGTGTAGCCAAGTTTACATTCCATGTATTACTGATATCTTATGATGTTTCTTTTTCTGTGTGACTTATTTCAGTTCGAATCATCATACCTGAATCCACTCATTGTGCCGCTAAGGGCCTTGTGACACAGATTTCATTGCTGAGTGATATTGCTTTGTAAGTAAATACCACAACTTCTTTATCCATTTTTCACTTTCTGCGATGTTGAACTTGTACTGTAAACGAGGTTCTTGTAAACAGAGCCATTCCAAACTTTGGGGTGGCTGTGTCTTTTTGATTTTAATTTCCCTAAGCTATAGGACCATAAGTGGAAGTGCCCGAGGTTCTGTTGCTTTGTTTTTTAGATGTTTCAGGAAACACCATACACTTCTCCCGAGTGGTTGTTGGCAATTTACATCCCGCCCATCAGCATAACAAGGCTCCCAGTTCTCCATGGCCTGTCCTGCCTTTCTGGATTTTACACTTTTTTCAGATGGCCCTTTTGACCGGGGGGAAGTGAGACTTCATTGTAGTGCAGATTTCCTTTGCAAGCTTGCTTGGTTGGCCAAAAAGGGCGTATGCGTTTTTTCCTGAATATATTCAGGAAAAAACGCATACGCCCTTTTTGGCCAAGTGCATCATTGTGGACGTTCTGCCTCTTTTCCTATGCTTTCAATGCAATTCCAGTCTACCTCCTGAAATCGGTTTCCTGCAATTCTGCCCCGCTTTCAAGTCCATTGGCAGCCTTACTTCAGTCTATTTTTGGACGATAGCTGTCATTTATAACTCTGCAGGTTGGTGAATTACAGTGCCCCTGAGCTCCTTTCTTCAACTCGCTTTCTTGTGAGCTGGCCGCAACACCGCAGGATGGCTTCAGGCCCTAATCTGGTTCCGGCACGGCACACTGAGCCTTTGGTTATTTCCTCTTCCTGGTGGGAAATGAGAGTTAAATTTGCCCGTCCAGACACCTCCAGCTAGCCTCTCATTGGTTCTCGCTATTCCTGTTCATCTTCCGCAGAAATTGCAAACTGGGCCAAACAGGAGGTTAAAGGCGCTGACTTTCCAAGTGGGGAGAGTGTTAGTAAAGCGTCTGGAATGTTGCACCCGAGTACCAGGGGAGGAAAACTGAGACATATTTGAACACGTCTCCCGTTCACATGGTTGATCATACTTGGGTTCCACATGCATGTTTTAGCTGAAGGAAGAATACCTAAAACCTGGGTAGTTGAAACCCGTGTAATGGGTACCATGCAATATGACTTCAAAGGGTCTTCATTTGCTCACCGAACCTCTCCAATCCTATCACTGCTGCGTTTATGCCCCTGTACACATGTTTGATTCTCTTTCGGAGACATAGCAATCCATAGGTTTTAAGATACTTACTAGTCAGGTACATTCTTAGGCGTTTAATATGCGGTGTTGAGTCCATTTTGTTGAGCAAGGAGTAGCTCTTGTCTATTCCATATTTGGCTTAAGGAACTTTATCTGTGCTCATTTCAATCTCTGGTTTAATGCAGCACCCCAACTCACCTTTCCCCTTAAGCAAGCGTAAGTTGGTTTTCTAAATTTGAGACCCTGTTCTGTTCTGTAATTCAGTTCCTGTGTAGACAAGTTTACATTCCGTGTATTACTGATATCTTATGATGTTTCTTTTTCTGTGTGACTTATTTCAGTTAGAATCATCATACCTGAATCCACTCATTGTGCTGCTAAGGGCCTTGTGACACAGATTTCATTGCTGAGTGATATTGCTTTGTAAGTAAATAGCACAACTTCTTTATCCATTTTTCACTTTCTGCGATGTTGAACTTGTACTGTAAACGAGGTTCTTGTAAACAGAGCCATTCCAAACTTTGGGGTGGCTGTGTCTTTTTGATTTTAATTTCCCTAAGCTATAGGACCATAAGTGGAAGTGCCCTAGGTTCTGTTGCTTTGTTTTTTAGATGTTTCAGGAAACACCATACACTTCTCCCGAGTGGTTGTAGGCAATTTACATCCCGCCCATCAGCATAACAAGGCTCCCAGTTCTCCATGGCCTGTCCTGCCTTTCTGGATTTTACACTTTTTTCAGATGGCCCTTTTGACTGGGGGGAAGTGAGACTTCATTGTAGTGCAGATTTCCTTTGCAAGCTTGCTTGGTTGGCCAAAAAGGGCGTATGCGTTTTTTCCTGAATATATTCAGGAAAAAACGCATACGCCCTTTTTGGCCAAGTGCATCATTGTGGACGTTCTGCCTCTTTTCCTATGCTTTCAATGCAATTCCAGTCTACCTCCTGAAATCGGTTTCCTGCAATTCTGCCCCGCTTTCAAGTCCTCTTGGCAGCCTTACTTCAGTCTATTTTTGGACGATAGCTGTCATTTATAACTCTGCAGGTTTGTGAATTACAGCGCCCCTGAGCTCCTTTCTTCAACTCGCTTTCTTGTGACCTGGCCGCAACACCGCATGATGGCTTCAGGCCCTAATCTGGTTCCGGCCCGGCATGCTGAGCCTTTGGTTAATTCCTCTTCCTGGTGGGAAATGAGAGTTAAATTAGCCCGTCCATACACCTCAAGCTAGCCTCTCATTGGTTCTCGCTATTCCTGTTCATCTTCCGCAGAAATTGCAAACTGGGCCAAACAGGAGGTTAAAGGGACTGACTCTCCAAGTCGGGAGAGTGTTAGTAAAGCGTCTGGAATGTTGCACCCGAGTACCAGGGGAGGAAAACTGAGACATATTTGAACACGTCTCCCGTTCACATGGTTGATCATACTCTGGGTTCCACATGCATGTTTTAGCTGAAGGAAGAATACCTTAAACCTGGAGAGTTGAGACCCGTGTAATGGGTACCATGCAATATGACTTCAAAGGGTCTTCATTTGCTCACCGAACCTCTCCAATCCTATCACTGCTGCGTTTATGCCCCTGTACACATGCTTGATTCTCTTTCGGAGACCTAGCAATCCATAGGTTTTAAGATACTTACTAGTCAGGTACATTCTTAGGCGTTTAATATGCGGTGTTGAGTCCATTTCGTTGAGCAAGGAGTAGCTCTTGTCTATTCCATATTTGGCTTAAGGAACTTTATCTGTGCTCATTTCAATCTCTGGTTTTATGCAGCACCCCAACTCACCTTTCCCCTTAAGCAAGCATAAGTTGGTTTTCTAAATTTGAGACCCTGTTCTGTTCTGTAATTCAGTTCCTGTGTAGCCAAGTTTACATTCCGTGTATTACTGATATCTTATGATGTTTCTTTTTCTGTGTGACTTATTTCAGTTAGAATCATCATACCTGAATCCACTCATTGTGCTGCTAAGGGCCTTGTGACACAGATTTCATTGCTGAGTGATATTGCTTTGTAAGTAAATACCACAACTTCTTTATCCATTTTTCACTTTCTGCGATGTTGAACTTGTACTGTAAACGAGGTTCTTGTAAACAGAGCCATTCCAAACTTTGGGGTGGCTGTGTCTTTTTGATTTTAATTTCCCTAAGCTATAGGACCATAAGTGGAAGTGCCCTAGGTTCTGTTGCTTTGTTTTTTAGATGTTTCAGGAAACACCATACACTTCTCCCGAGTGGTTGTTGGCAATTTACATCCCGCCCATCAGCATAACAAGGCTCCCAGTTCTCCATGGCCTGTCCTGCCTTTCTGGATTTTACACTTTTTTCAGATGGCCCTTTTGACCGGGGGGAAGTGAGACTTCATTGTAGTGCAGATTTCCTTTGCAAGCTTGCTTGGTTGGCCAAAAAGGGCGTATGCGTTTTTTCCTGAATATATTCAGGAAAAAACGCATACGCCCTTTTTGGCCAAGTGCATCATTGTGGACGTTCTGCCTCTTTTCCTATGCTTTCAATGCAATTCCAGTCTACCTCCTGAAATCGGTTTCCTGCAATTCTGCCCGGCTTTCAAGTCCTCTTGGCAGCCTTACTTCAGTCTATTTTTGGATGATAGCTGTCATTTATAACTCTGCAGGTTTGTGAATTACAGGGCCCCTGAGCTCCTTTCTTCAACTCGCTTTCTTGTGACCTGGCCGCAACACCGCAGGATGTCTTCAGGCCCTAATCTGGTTCTGGCACGGCACGCTGAGCCTTTGGTTAATTCCTCTTCCTGGTGGGAAATGAGAGTTAAATTTGCCCATCCAGACACCTCCAGCTAGCCTCTCATTGGTTCTCGATATTCCTGTTCATCTTCCACAGAAATTGCAAACTGGGCCAAACAGGAGGTTAAAGGGACTGACTCTCCAAGTGGGGAGAGTGTTAGTAAAGCGTCTGGAATGTTGCACCCGAGTACCAGGGTACGAAAACTGAGACATATTTGAACACGTCTCCCGTTCACATGGTTGATCATACTCTGGGTTCCACAAGCATGTTTTAGCTGAAGGAAGAATACCTTAAACCTGGGAGTTGAGACCCGTGTAATGGGTACCATGCAATATGACTTCAAAGGGTCTTCATTTGCTCACTGAACCTCTCCAATCCTATCACTGCTGCGTTTATGCCCCTGTACACACGCTTGATTCTCTTTTGGAGACATAGCAATCCATAGGTTTTAAGATACTTACTAGTCAGGTACATTCTTAGGCGTTTAATATGCGGTGTTGAGTCCATTTCGTTGAGCAAGGAGTAGCTCTTGTCTATTCCATATTTGGCTTAAGGAACTTTATCTGTGCTCATTTCAATCTCTGGTTTTATGCAGCACCCCAACTCACTTTTCCCCTTAAGCAAGCATAAGTTGGTTTTCTAAATTTGAGACCCTGTTCTGTTCTGTAATTCAGTTCCTGTGTAGCCAAGTTTACATTCCGTGTATTACTGATATCTTATGATGTTTCTTTTTCTGTGTGACTTATTTCAGTTCGAATCATCATACCTGAATCCACTCATTGTGCTGCTAAGGGCCTTGTGACACAGATTTCATTGCTGAGTGATATTGCTTTGTAAGTAAATACCACAACTTCTTTATCCATTTTTCACTTTCTGCGATGTTGAACTTGTACTGTAAACGAGGTTCTTGTAAACAGAGCCATTCCAAACTTTGGGGTGGCTGTGTCTTTTTGATTTTAATTTCCCTAAGCTATAGGACCATAAGTGGAAGTGCCCTAGGTTCTGTTGCTTTGTTTTTTAGATGTTTCAGGAAACACCATACACTTCTCCCGAGTGGTTGTTGGCAATTTACATCCCGCCCATCAGCATAACAAGGCTCCCAGTTCTCCATCGCCTGTCCTGCCTTTCTGGATTTTACACTTTTTTCAGATGGCCCTTTTGACCAGGGGGGAAGTGAGACTTCATTGTAGTGCAGATTTCCTTTGCAAGCTTGCTTGGTTGGCCAAAAAGGGCGTATGCGTTTTTTCCTGAATATATTCAGGAAAAAACGCATACGCCCTTTTTGGCCAAGTGCATCATTGTGGTCGTTCTGCCTCTTTTCCTATGCTTTCAATGCAATTCCAGTCTACCTCCTGAAATCGGTTTCCTGCAATTCTGCCCGCTTTCAAGTCCTCTTGGCAGCCTTACTTCAGTCTATTTTTGGACGATAGCTGTCATTTATAACTCTGCAGGTTTGTGAATTACAGTGCCCCTGAGCTCCTTTCTTCAACTCGCTTTCTTGTGACCTGGCCGCAACACCGCAGGATGGCTTCAGGCCCTAATCTGTTTTCGGCACGGCACGCTGAGCCTTTGGTTAATTCCTCTTCCTGGTGGGAAATGAGAGTTAAATTTGCCCGTCCAGACACCTCCAGGTAGTCTCTCATTGGTTCTCGCTATTCCTGTTCATCTTCCGCAGAAATTGCAAACTGGGCCAAACAGGAGGTTAAAGGGCCTGACTCTCCAAGTGAAGAGAGTGTTAGTAAAGCGTCTGGAATGTTGCACCCGAGTACCAGGGGAGGAAAACTGAGAGATATTTGAACACGTCTCCCGTTCACATGGTTGATCATACTCTGGGTTCCACATGCATGTTTTAGCTGAAGGAAGAATACCTTAAACCTGGGTATTTGAAACCCGTGGAATGGGTACCATGCAATGTGACTTCAAAGGGTCTTCATTTGCTCACCGAACCTCTCCAATCCTATCACTGCTGCGTTTATGCCCCTGTACACATGCTTGATTCTCTTTCGGAGACCTAGCAATCCATAGGTTTTAAGATACTTACTAGTCAGGTACATTCTTAGGCGTTTAATATGGGGTTTTGAGTCCATTTCGTTGAGCAAGGAGTAGCTCTTGTCTATTCCATATTTGGCTTAAGGAACTTTATCTGTGCTCATTTCAATCTCTGGTTTTATGCAGCACCCCAACTCACCTTTCCCCTTAAGCAAGCATAAGTTGGTTTTCTAAATTTGAGACCCTGTTCTGTTTTGGAATGCAGTTCCTGTGTAGCCAAGTTTACATTCCGTGTATTAGTGATATCTTATGATGTTTCTTTTTCTGTGTGACTTATTTCAGTTAGAATCATCGTACCTGAATCCACTCATTGTGCTTCTACGGGCCTGATGACATAGATTTCATTGTTGAGTGATTCTGCATTTTACGTAAGTACCACAAGTTCTTTATCCATTTCTCACTTTCTGTGATATTGAATTTGTACGGTAAACGAGGTTCTTGTAAACAGAGGCGTCCCAAACTTTGGGGTGGCTGTGTCTTTTTGATTTTAATTTCCCTAAGCTATAGGACCATAAGTGGAAGTGCCCTAGGCTCTGTTGCTTTGTTTTTTAGATGTTTCAGGAAACACCATACACTTCTCCCCAGTGGCTGTTGGCAAATTACATCTCACCCATCAGCATAACAAGGCTCCCAGTTCTCCATGGCCTGTCCTGCCTTTCTGGATTTTACACTTTTTTCAGATGGCCCTTTTGACCGGGGGGAAGTGAGACTTCATTGTAGTGCAGATTTCCTTTGCAAGCTTGCTTGGTTGGCCAAAAAGGGCGTATGCGTTTTTTCCTGAATATATTCAGGAAAAAACGCATACGCCCTTTTTGGCCAAGTGCATCATTGTGGACGTTCTGCCTCTTTTCCTATGCTTTCAATGCAATTCCAGTCTACCTCCTGAAATCGGTTTCCTGCAATTCTGCCCCGCTTTCAAGTCCTCTTGGCAGCCTCACTTCAGTATATTTTTGGACGATAGCTGTCATTTATAACTCTGCAGGTTTGTGAATTACAGTGCCCCTGAGCTCCTTTCTTCAACTCGCTTTCTTGTGAGCTGGCCGCAACACCGCAGGATGGCTTCAGGCCCTAATCTGGTTCTGGCACGGCACGCTGAGCCTTTGGTTAATTCCTCTTCCTGGTGGGAAATGAGAGTTAAATTTGCCCGTCCAGACACCTCCAGCTAGTCTCTCATTGGTTCTCGCTATTCCTGTTCATCTTCCGCAGAAATTGCAAACTGGGCCAAACAGGAGGTTAAAGGGACTGACTCTCCAAGTCGGGAGAGTGTTAGTAAAGCGTCTGGAATGTTGCACCCGAGTACCACGGTACGAAAACTGAGACATATTTGAACACGTCTCCCGATCACATGGTTAATCATACTCTGGGTTCCACATGCATGTTTTAGCTGAAGGAAGAATACCTAAAACCTGGGTAGTTGAAACCCGTGTAATGGGTACCATGCAATATGACTTCAAAGGGTCTTCATTTGCTCACCGAACCTCTCCAATCCTATCACTGCTGCGTTTATGCCCCTGTACGCATGCTTGATTCTCTTTCGGAGACATAGCAATCCATAGGTTTTAAGATACTTACTAGTCAGGTACATTCTTAGGCGTTTAATATGCGGTGTTGAGTCCATTTCGTTGAGCAAGGAGTAGCTCTTGTCTATTCCATATTTGACTTAAGGAACTTTATCTGTGCTCATTTCAATCTCTGGTTTTATACAGCACCCCAACTCACCTTTACCCTTAAGCAAGCATAAGTTGGTTTCCTAATTTTGAGACCCTGTTCTGTTCTGTAATTCAGTTCCTGTGTAGCCAAGTTTACATTCCGTGTATTACTGATATCTTATGATGTTTCTTTTTCTGTGTGACTTATTTCAGTTCGAATCATCATACCTGAATCCACTCATTGTGCTGCTAAGGGCCTTGTGACACAGATTTCATTGCTGAGTGATATTGCTTTGTAAGTAAATACCACAACTTCTTTATCCATTTTTCACTTTCTGCGATGTTGAACTTGTACTGTAAACGAGGTTCTTGTAAACAGAGCCATTCCAAACTTTGGGGTGGCTGTGTCTTTTTGATTTTAATTTCCCTAAGCTATAGGACCATAAGTGGATTGCCCTAGGTTCTGTTGCTTTGTTTTTTAGATGTTTCAGGAAACACCATACACTTCTCCCGAGTGGTTGTTGGCAATTTACATCCCGCCCATCAGCATAACAAGGCTCCCAGTTCTCCATGGCCTGTCCTGCCTTTCTGGATTTTACACTTTTTTCAGATGGCCCTTTTGACCGGGGGGAAGTGAGACTTCATTGTAGTGCAGATTTCCTTTGCAAGCTTGCTTGGTTGGCCAAAAAGGGCGTATGCGTTTTTTCCTGAATATATTCAGGAAAAAACGCATACGCCCTTTTTGGCCAAGTGCATCATTGTGGACGTTCTGCCTCTTTTCCTATGCTTTCAATGCAATTCCAGTCTACCTCCTGAAATCGGTTTCCTGCAATTCTGCCCCGCTTTCAAGTCCTCTTGGCAGCCTTACTTCAGTCTATTTTTGGACGATAGCTGTCATTTATAACTCTGCAGGTTTGTGAATTACAGCGCCCCTGAGCTCCTTTCTTCAACTCGCTTTCTTGTGACCTGGCCGCAACACCGCAGGATGTCTTCAGGCCCTAATCTGGTTCTGGCACGGCACGCTGAGCCTTTGGTTAATTCCTCTTCCTGGTGGGAAATGAGAGTTAAATTTGCCCGTCCAGACACCTCCAGCTAGCCTCTCATTGGTTCTCGATATTCCTGTTCATCTCCACAGAAATTGCAAACTGGGCCAAACAGGAGGTTAAAGGGACTGACTCTCCAAGTGGGGAGAGTGTTAGTAAAGCGTCTGGAATGTTGCACCCGAGTACCAGGGTACGAAAACTGAGACATATTTGAACACGTCTCCCGTTCACATGGTTGATCATACTCTGGGTTCCACATGCATGTTTTAGCTGAAGGAAGAATACCTTAAACCTGGAGAGTTGAGACCCGTGTAATGGGTACCATGCAATATGACTTCAAAGGGTCTTCATTTGCTCACTGAACCTCTCCAATCCTATCACTGCTGCGTTTATGCCCCTGTACACACGCTTGATTCTCTTTTGGAGACCTAGCAATCCATAGGTTTTAAGATACTTACTAGTCAGGTACATTCTTAGGCGTTTAATATGCGGTGTTGAGTCCATTTCGTTGAGCAAGGAGTAGCTCTTGTCTATTCCATATTTGGCTTAAGGAACTTTATCTGTGCTCATTTCAATCTCTGGTTTTATGCAGCACCCCAACTCACCTTTACCCTTAAGCAAGCATAAGTTGGTTTTCTAAATTTGAGACCCTGTTCTGTTCTGTAATTCAGTTCCTGTGTAGCCAAGTTTACATTCCGTGTATTACTGATATCTTATGATGTTTCTTTTTCTGTGTGACTTATTTCAGTTCGAATCATCATACCTGAATCCACTCATTGTGCTGCTAAGGGCCTTGTGACACAGATTTCATTGCTGAGTGATATTGCTTTGTAAGTAAATACCACAACTTCTTTATCCATTTTTCACTTTCTGCGATGTTGAACTTGTACTGTAAACGAGGTTCTTGTAAACAGAGCCATTCCAAACTTTGGGGTGGCTGTGTCTTTTTGATTTTAATTTCCCTAAGCTATAGGACCATAAGTGGAAGTGCCCTAGGTTCTGTTGCTTTGTTTTTTAGATGTTTCAGGAAACACCATACACTTCTCCCGAGTGGTTGTTGGCAAATTACATCCCGCCCATCAGCATAACAAGGCTCCCAGTTCTCCATGGCCTGTCCTGCCTTTCTGGATTTTACACTTTTTTCAGATGGCCCTTTTGACCGGGGGGAAGTGAGACTTCATTGTAGTGCAGATTTCCTTTGCAAGCTTGCTTGGTTGGCCAAAAAGGGCGTATGCGTTTTTTCCTGAATATATTCAGGAAAAAACGCATACGCCCTTTTTGGCCAAGTGCATCATTGTGGACGTTCTGCCTCTTTTCCTATGCTTTCAATGCAATTCCAGTCTACCTCCTGAAATCGGTTTCCTGCAATTCTGCCCCGCTTTCAAGTCCTCTTGGCAGCCTTACTTCAGTCTATTTTTGGACGATAGCTGTCATTTATAACTCTGCAGGTTTGTGAATTACAGCGCCCCTGAGCTCCTTTCTTCAACTCGCTTTCTTGTGACCTGGCCGCAACACCGCAGGATGTCTTCAGGCCCTAATCTGGTTCTGGCACGGCACGCTGAGCCTTTGGTTAATTCCTCTTCCTGGTGGGAAATGAGAGTTAAATTTGCCCATCCAGACACCTCCAGCTAGCCTCTCATTGGTTCTCGATATTCCTGTTCATCTTCCACAGAAATTGCAAACTGGGCCAAACAGGAGGTTAAAGGGACTGACTCTCCAAGTGGGGAGAGTGTTAGTAAAGCGTCTGGAATGTTGCACCCGAGTACCAGGGTACGAAAACTGAGACATATTTGAACACGTCTCCCGTTCACATGGTTGATCATACTCTGGGTTCCACATGCATGTTTTAGCTGAAGGAAGAATACCTAAAACCTGGGTAGTTGAAACCCGTGTAATGGGTACCATGCAATATGACTTCAAAGGGTCTTCATTTGCTCACCGAACCTCTCCAATCCTATCACTGCTGCGTTTATGCCCCTGTACACATGCTTGATTCTCTTTCGGAGACATAGCAATCCATAGGTTTTAAGATACTTACTAGTCAGGTACATTCTTAGGCGTTTAATATGCGGTGTTGAGTCCATTTCGTTGAGCAAGGAGTAGCTCTTGTCTATTCCATATTTGACTTAAGGAACTTTATCTGTGCTCATTTCAATCTCTGGTTTTATACAGCACCCCAACTCACCTTTACCCTTAAGCAAGCATAAGTTGGTTTCCTAATTTTGAGACCCTGTTCTGTTCTGTAATTCAGTTCCTGTGTAGCCAAGTTTACATTCCGTGTATTACTGATATCTTATGATGTTTCTTTTTCTGTGTGACTTATTTCAGTTCGAATCATCATACCTGAATCCACTCATTGTGCTGCTAAGGGCCTTGTGACACAGATTTCATTGCTGAGTGATATTGCTTTGTAAGTAAATACCACAACTTCTTTATCCATTTTTCACTTTCTGCGATGTTGAACTTGTACTGTAAACGAGGTTCTTGTAAACAGAGCCATTCCAAACTTTGGGGTGGCTGTGTCTTTTTGATTTTAATTTCCCTAAGCTATAGGACCATAAGTGGAAGTGCCCTAGGTTCTGTTGCTTTGTTTTTTAGATGTTTCAGGAAACACCATACACTTCTCCCGAGTGGTTGTTGGCAATTTACATCCCGCCCATCAGCATAACAAGGCTCCCAGTTCTCCATGGCCTGTCCTGCCTTTCTGGATTTTACACTTTTTTCAGATGGCCCTTTTGACCGGGGGGAAGTGAGACTTCATTGTAGTGCAGATTTCCTTTGCAAGCTTGCTTGGTTGGCCAAAAAGGGCGTATGCGTTTTTTCCTGAATATATTCAGGAAAAAACGCATACGCCCTTTTTGGCCAAGTGCATCATTGTGGACGTTCTGCCTCCTTTCCTATGCTTTCAATGCCATTCCAGTCTACCTCCTGAAATCGGTTTCCTGCAATTCTGCCCCGCTTTCAAGTCCTCTTGGCAGCCTTACTTCAGTCTATTTTTGGACGATAGCTGTCATTTATAACTCTGCAGGTTTGTGAATTACAGCGCCCCTGAGCTCCTTTCTTCAACTCGCTTTCTTGTGACCTGGCCGCAACACCGCAGGATGTCTTCAGGCCCTAATCTGGTTCTGGCACGGCACGCTGAGCCTTTGGTTAATTCCTCTTCCTGGTGGGAAATGAGAGTTAAATTTGCCCATCCAGACACCTCCAGCTAGCCTCTCATTGGTTCTCGATATTCCTGTTCATCTTCCACAGAAATTGCAAACTGGGCCAAACAGGAGGTTAAAGGGACTGACTCTCCAAGTGGGGAGAGTGTTAGTAAAGCGTCTGGAATGTTGCACCCGAGTACCAGGGTACGAAAACTGAGACATATTTGAACACGTCTCCCGTTCACATGGTTGATCATACTCTGGGTTCCACATGCATGTTTTAGCTGAAGGAAGAATACCTTAAACCTGGAGAGTTGAGACCCGTGTAATGGGTACCATGCAATATGACTTCAAAGGGTCTTCATTTGCTCACTGAACCTCTCCAATCCTATCACTGTTGCGTTTATGCCCCTGTACACACGCTTGATTCTCTTTTGGAGACCTAGCAATCCATAGGTTTTAAGATACTTACTAGTCAGGTACATTCTTAGGCGTTTAATATGCGGTGTTGAGTCCATTTCGTTGAGCAAGGAGTAGCTCTTGTCTATTCCATATTTGGCTTAAGGAACTTTATCTGTGCTCATTTCAATCTCTGGTTTTATGCAGCACCCCAACTCACCTTTACCCTTAAGCAAGCATAAGTTGGTTTTCTAAATTTGAGACCCTGTTCTGTTCTGTAATTCAGTTCCTGTGTAGCCAAGTTTACATTCCGTGTATTACTGATATCTTATGATGTTTCTTTTTCTGTGTGACTTATTTCAGTTCGAATCATCATACCTGAATCCACTCATTGTGCTGCTAAGGGCCTTGTGACACAGATTTCATTGCTGAGTGATATTGCTTTGTAAGTAAATACCACAACTTCTTTATCCATTTTTCACTTTCTGCGATGTTGAACTTGTACTGTAAACGAGGTTCTTGTAAACAGAGCCATTCCAAACTTTGGGGTGGCTGTGTCTTTTTGATTTTAATTTCCCTAAGCTATAGGACCATAAGTGGAAGTGCCCTAGGTTCTGTTGCTTTGTTTTTTAGATGTTTCAGGAAACACCATACACTTCTCCCGAGTGGTTGTTGGCAATTTACATCCCGCCCATCAGCATAACAAGGCTCCCAGTTCTCCATGGCCTGTCCTGCCTTTCTGGATTTTACACTTTTTTCAGATGGCCCTTTTGACCGGGGGGAAGTGAGACTTCATTGTAGTGCAGATTTCCTTTGCAAGCTTGCTTGGTTGGCCAAAAAGGGCGTATGCGTTTTTTCCTGAATATATTCAGGAAAAAACGCATACGCCCTTTTTGGCCAAGTGCATCATTGTGGACGTTCTGCCTCTTTTCCTATGCTTTCAATGCAATTCCAGTCTACCTCCTGAAATCGGTTTCCTGCAATTCTGCCCCGCTTTCAAGTCCTCTTGGCAGCCTTACTTCAGTCTATTTTTGGACGATAGCTGTCATTTATAACTCTGCAGGTTTGTGAATTACAGCGCCCCTGAGCTCCTTTCTTCAACTCGCTTTCTTGTGACCTGGCCGCAACACCGCAGGATGTCTTCAGGCCCTAATCTGGTTCTGGCACGGCACGCTGAGCCTTTGATTAATTCCTCTTCCTGGTGGGAAATGAGAGTTAAATTTGCCCATCCAGACACCTCCAGCTAGCCTCTCATTGGTTCTCGATATTCCTGTTCATCTTCCACAGAAATTGCAAACTGGGCCAAACAGGAGGTTAAAGGGACTGACTCTCCAAGTGGGGAGAGTGTTAGTAAAGCGTCTGGAATGTTGCACCCGAGTACCAGGGTACGAAAACTGAGACATATTTGAACACGTCTCCCGTTCACATGGTTGATCATACTCTGGGTTCCACATGCATGTTTTAGCTGAAGGAAGAATACCTTAAACCTGGAGAGTTGAGACCCGTGTAATGGGTACCATGCATTATGACTTCAAAGGGTCTTCATTTGCTCACTGAACCTCTCCAATCCTATCACTGCTGCGTTTATGCCCCTGTACACACGCTTGATTCTCTTTTGGAGAGCTAGCAATCCATAGGTTTTAAGATACTTACTAGTCAGGTACATTCTTAGGCGTTTAATATGCGGTGTTGAGTCCATTTCGTTGAGCAAGGAGTAGCTCTTGTCTATTCCATATTTGGCTTAAGGAACTTTATCTGTGCTCATTTCAATCTCTGGTTTTATGCAGCACCCCAACTCACCTTTCCCCTTAAGCAAGCATAAGTTGGTTTTCTAAATTTGAGACCCTGTTCTGTTCTGTAATTCAGTTCCTGTGTAGCCAAGTTTACATTCCGTGTATTACTGATATCTTATGATGTTTCTTTTTCTGTGTGACTTATTTCAGTTCGAATCATCATACCTGAATCCACTCATTGTGCTGCTAAGGGCCTTGTGACACAGATTTCATTGCTGAGTGATATTGCTTTGTAAGTAAATACCACAACTTCTTTATCCATTTTTCACTTTCTGCGATGTTGAACTTGTACTGTAAACGAGGTTCTTGTAAACAGAGCCATTCCAAACTTTGGGGTGGCTGTGTCTTTTTGATTTTAATTTCCCTAAGCTATAGGACCATAAGTGGAAGTGCCCTAGGTTCTGTTGCTTTGTTTTTTAGATGTTTCAGGAAACACCATACACTTCTCCCGAGTGGTTGTTGGCAATTTACATCCCGCCCATCAGCATAACAAGGCTCCCAGTTCTCCATGGCCTGTCCTGCCTTTCTGGATTTTACACTTTTTTCAGATGGCCCTTTTGACCGGGGGGAAGTGAGACTTCATTGTAGTGCAGATTTCCTTTGCAAGCTTGCTTGGTTGGCCAAAAAGGGCGTATGAATTTTTTCCTGAATATATTCAGGAAAAAACGCATACGCCCTTTTTGGCCAAGTGCATCATTGTGGACGTTCTGCCTCTTTTCCTATGCTTTCAATGCAATTCCAGTCTACCTCCTGAAATCGGTTTCCTGCAATTCTGCCCCGCTTTCAAGTCCTCTTGGCAGCCTTACTTCAGTCTATTTTTGGACGATAGCTGTCATTTATAACTCTGCAGGTTTGTGAATTACAATGCCCCTGAGCTCGTTTCTTCAACTCGCTTTCTTGTGACCTGGCCGCAACACCGCAGGATGGCTTCAGGCCCTAATCTGGTTTCGGCACGGCACGCTGAGCCTTTGGTTAATTCCTCTTCCTGGTGGGAAATGAGAGTTAAATTTGCCCGTCCAGAAACCTCCAGGTAGTCTCTCATTGGTTCTCGCTATTCCTGTTCATCTTCCGCAGAAATTGCAAACTGGGCCAAACAGGAGGTTAAAGGGCCTGACTCTCCAAGTGAGGAGAGTGTTAGTAAAGCGTCTGGAATGTTGCACCCGAGTACCAGGGGAGGAAAACTGAGAGATATTTGAACACGTCTCCCGTTCACATGGTTGATCATACTCTGGGTTCCACATGCATGTTTTAGCTGAAGGAGGAATACCTTAAACCTGGAGAGTTAAGACCCGTGTAATGGGTACCATGCAATATGACTTCAAAGGGTCTTCGATTGCTCACCGAACCTCTCCAATCCTATCACTGCTGCGTTTATGCCCCTGTACACATGCTTGATTCTCTTTTGGAGACATAGCAATCCATAGGTTTTAAGATACTTACTAGTCAGGTACATTCTTAAGCGTTTAATATGGGGTGTTGATTCCATTTCGTTGAGCAAGGAGTAGCTCTTGTCTATTCCATATTTGGCTTAAGGAACTTTATCTGTGCTCATTTCAATCTCTGGTTTTATGCAGCACCCCAACTCACCTTTCCCCTTAAGCAAGCATAAGTTGGTTTTCTAAATTTGAGACCCTGTTCTGTTTTGGAATTCAGTTCCTGTGTAGCCTAGTTTACATTCCGTGTATTACTGATATCTTATGATGTTTCTTTTTCTGTGTGACTTATTTCAGTTAGAATCATCGTACCTGAATCCACTCATTGTGCTTCTACGGGCCTGATGACATAGATTTCATTGCTGAGTGATTCTGCATTTTACGTAAGTACCACAAGTTCTTTATCCATTTTTCACTTTCTGTGATATTGAATTTGTACGGTAAACGAGGTTCTTGTAAACAGAGGCGTCCCAAACTTTGGGGAGGCTGTGTCTTTTTGATTTTAATTTCCCTAAGCTATAGGACCATAAGTGGAAGTGCCCTAGGCTCTGTTGCTTTGTTTTTTTAGATGTTTCAGGATACACCATACACTTCTCCCCAGTGGCTCTTGGCAATTTACATCCCACCCATCAGCATAACAAGGCTCCCAGTTCTCCATGGCCTGTCCTGCCTTTCTGGGTTTTACACTTTTTTCAGATGGCCCTTTTGACCGGGGGGAAGTGAGACTTCATTGTAGTGCAGATTTCCTTTGCAAGCTTGCTTGGTTGGCCAAAAAGGGCGTATGCGTTTTTTCCTGAATATATTCAGGAAAAAACGCATACGCCTTTTTTGGCCAAGTGCATCATTTTGGACGTTCTGCCTCTTTTCCTATGCTTTCAATGCAATTCCAGTCTACCTCCTGAAATCGGTTTCCTGCAATTCTGCCCCGCTTTCAAGTCTTCTTGGCAGCCTCACTTCAGTATATTTTTGGACGATAGCTGTCATTTATAACTCTGCAGGTTTGTGAATTACAGTGCCCCTGAGCTCCTTTCTTCAACTCGCTTTCTTGTGAGCTGGCCGCAACCCCACAGGATGGCTTCAGGCCCTAATCTGGTTCTGGCACGGCACGCTGAGCCTTTGGTTAATTCCTCTTCCTGGTGGGAAATGAGAGTTAAATTTGCCCGTCCAGACACCTCCAGCTAGTCTCTCATTGGTTCTCGCTATTCCTGTTCATCTTCCGCAGAAATTGCAAACTGGGCCAAACAGGAGGTTAAAGGGACTGACTCTCCAAGTCGGGAGAGTGTTAGTAAAGCGTCTGGAATGTTGCACCCGAGTACCACGGTACGAAAACTGAGACATATTTGAACACGTCTCCCGATCACATGGTTAATAATACTCTGGGTTCCACATGCATGTTTTAGCTGAAGGAAGAATACCTAAAACCTGGGTAGTTGAAACCCGTGTAATGAGTACCATGCAATATGACTTCAAAGGGTCTTCATTTGCTCACCGAACCTCTCCAATCCTATCACTGCTGCGTTTATGCCCCTGTACACATGCTTGATTCTCTTTCGGAGACCTAGCAATCCATAGGTTTTAAGATACTTACTAGTCAGGTACATTCTTAGGCGTTTAATATGCGGTGTTGAGTCCATTTCGTTGAGCAAGGAGTAGCTCTTGTCTATTCCATATTTGGCTTAAGGAACTTTATCTGTGCTCATTTCAATCTCTGGTTTTATGCAGCACCCCAACTCACCTTTCCCCTTAAGCAAGCATAAGTTGGTTTTCTAAATTTGAGACCCTGTTCTGTTCTGTAATTCAGTTCCTGTGTAGCCAAGTTTACATTCCGTGTATTACTGATATCTTATGATGTTTCTTTTTCTGTGTGACTTATTTCAGTTCGAATCATCATACCTGAATCCACTCATTGTGCTGCTAAGGGCCTTGTGACACAGATTTCATTGCTGAGTGATATTGCTTTGTAAGTAAATACCACAACTTCTTTATCCATTTTTCACTTTCTGCGATGTTGAACTTGTACTGTAAACGAGGTTCTTGTAAACAGAGCCATTCCAAACTTTGGGGTGGCTGTGTCTTTTTGATTTTAATTTCCCTAAGCTATAGGACCATAAGTGGAAGTGCCCTAGGTTCTGTTGCTTTGTTTTTTAGATGTTTCAGGAAACACCATACACTTCTCCCGAGTGGTTGTTGGCAATTTACATCCCGCCCATCAGCATAACAAGGCTCCCAGTTCTCCATGGCCTGTCCTGCCTTTCTGGATTTTACACTTTTTTCAGATGGCCCTTTTGACCGGGGGGAAGTGAGACTTCATTGTAGTGCAGATTTCCTTTGCAAGCTTGCTTGGTTGGCCAAAAAGGGCGTATGCGTTTTTTCCTGAATATATTCAGGAAAAAACGCATACGCCCTTTTTGGCCAAGTGCATCATTGTGGACGTTCTGCCTCTTTTCCTATGCTTGAAATGCAATTCCAGTCTACCTCCTGAAATCGGTTTCCTGCAATTCTGCCCCGCTTTCAAGTCCTCTTGGCAGCCTTACTTCAGTCTATTTTTGGACGATAGCTGTCATTTATAACTCTGCAGGTTTGTGAATTACAGCGCCCCTGAGCTCCTTTCTTCAACTCGCTTTCTTGTGACCTGGCCGCAACACCGCAGGATGTCTTCAGGCCCTAATCTGGTTCTGGCACGGCACGCTGAGCCTTTGGTTAATTCCTCTTCCTGGTGGGAAATGAGAGTTAAATTTGCCCATCCAGACACCTCCAGCTAGCCTCTCATTGGTTCTCGATATTCCTGTTCATCTTCCACAGAAATTGCAAACTGGGCCAAACAGGAGGTTAAAGGGACTGACTCTCCAAGTGGGGAGAGTGTTAGTAAAGCGTCTGGAATGTTGCACCCGAGTACCAGGGTACGAAAACTGAGACATATTTGAACACGTCTCCCGTTCACATGGTTGATCATACTCTGGGTTCCACATGCATGTTTTAGCTGAAGGAAGAATACCTTAAACCTGGGAGTTGAGACCCGTGTAATGGGTACCATGCAATATGACTTCAAAGGGTCTTCATTTGCTCACTGAACCTCTCCAATCCTATCACTGCTGCGTTTATGCCCCTGTACACACGCTTGATTCTCTTTTGGAGACCTAGCAATCCATAGGTTTTAAGATACTTACTAGTCAGGTATATTCTTAGGCCTTTAATATGCGGTGTTGAGTCCATTTCGTTGAGCAAGGAGTAGCTCTTGTCTATTCCATATTTGGCTTAAGGAACTTTATCTGTGCTCATTTCAATCTCTGGTTTTATGCAGCACCCCAACTCACTTTTCCCCTTAAGCAAGCATAAGTTGGTTTTCTAAATTTGAGACCCTGTTCTGTTCTGTAATTCAGTTCCTGTGTAGCCAAGTTTACATTCCGTGTATTACTGATATCTTATGATGTTTCTTTTTCTGTGTGACTTATTTCAGTTCGAATCATCATACCTGAATCCACTCATTGTGCTGCTAAGGGCCTTGTGACACAGATTTCATTGCTGAGTGATATTGCTTTGTAAGTAAATACCACAAGTTCTTTATCCATTTTTCACTTTCTGCGATGTTGAACTTGTACTGTAAACGAGGTTCTTGTAAACAGAGCCATTCCAAACTTTGGGGTGGCTGTGTCTTTTTGATTTTAATTTCCCTAAGCTATAGGACCATAAGTGGAAGTGCCCTAGGTTCTGTTGCTTTGTTTTTTAGATGTTTCAGGAAACACCATACACTTCTCCCGAGTGGTTGTTGGCAATTTACATCCCGCCCATCAGCATAACAAGGCTCCCTGTTCTCCATGGCCTGTCCTGCCTTTCTGGATTTTACACTTTTTTCAGATGGCCCTTTTGACCGGGGGGAAGTGAGACTTCATTGTAGTGCAGATTTCCTTTGCAAGCTTGCTTGGTTGGCCAAAAAGAGCGTATGCGTTTTTTCCTGAATATATTCAGGAAAAAACGCATACGCCCTTTTTGGCCAAGTGCATCATTGTGGACGTTCTGTCTCTTTTCCTATGCTTTCAATGCAATTCCAGTCTACCTCCTGAAATCGGTTTCCTGCAATTCTGCCCCGCTTTCAAGTCCTCTTGGCAGCCTTACTTCAGTCTATTTTTGGACGATAGCTGTCATTTATAACTCTGCAGGTTTGTGAATTACAGCGCCCCTGAGCTCCTTTCTTCAACTCGCTTTCTTTTGAGCTGGCCGCAACACCGCAGGATGTCTTCAGGCCCTAATCTGGTTCTGGCACGGCACGCTGAGCCTTTGGTTAATTCCTCTTCCTGGTGGGAAATGAGAGTTAAATTTGCCCATCCAGACACCTCCAGCTAGCCTCTCATTGGTTCTCGATATTCCTGTTCATCTTCCACAGAAATTGCAAACTGGGCCAAACAGGAGGTTAAAGGGACTGACTCTCCAAGTGGGGAGAGTGTTAGTAAAGCGTCTGGAATGTTGCACCCGAGTACCAGGGTACGAAAACTGAGACATATTTGAACACGTCTCCCGTTCACATGGTTGATCATACTCTGGGTTCCACATGCATGTTTTAGCTGAAGGAAGAATACCTTAAACCTGGAGAGTTGAGACCCGTGTAATGGGTACCATGCATTATGACTTCAAAGGGTCTTCATTTGCTCACCGAACCTCTCCAATCCTATCACTGCTGCGTTTATGCCCCTGTACACATGCTTGATTCTCTTTCGGAGACATAGCAATCCATAGGTTTTAAGATACTTACTAGTCAGGTACATTCTTAGGCGTTTAATATGCGGTGTTGAGTCCATTTCGTTGAGCAAGGAGTAGCTCTTGTCTATTCCATATTTGGCTTAAGGAACTTTATCTGTGCTCATTTCAATCTCTGGTTTTATGCAGCACCCCAACTCACCTTTCCCCTTAAGCAAGCATAAGTTGGTTTTCTAAATTTGAGACCCTGTTCTGTTCTGTAATTCAGTTCCTGTGTAGCCAAGTTTACATTCCGTGTATTACTGATATCTTATGATGTTTCTTTTTCTGTGTGACTTATTTCAGTTCGAATCATCATACCTGAATCCACTCATTGTGCTGCTAAGGGCCTTGTGACACAGATTTCATTGCTGAGTGATATTGCTTTGTAAGTAAATACCACAACTTCTTTATCCATTTTTCACTTTCTGCGATGTTGAACTTGTACTGTAAACGAGGTTCTTGTAAACAGAGCCATTCCAAACTTTGGGGTGGCTGTGTCTTTTTGATTTTAATTTCCCTAAGCTATAGGACCATAAGTGGAAGTGCCCTAGGTTCTGTTGCTTTGTTTTTTAGATGTTTCAGGAAACACCATACACTTCTCCCGAGTGGTTGTTGGCAATTTACATCCCGCCCATCAGCATAACAAGGCTCCCAGTTCTCCATGGCCTGTCCTGCCTTTCTGGATTTTACACTTTTTTCAGATGGCCCTTTTGACCGGGGGGAAGTGAGACTTCATTGTAGTGCAGATTTCCTTTGCAAGCTTGCTTGGTTGGCCAAAAAGGGCGTATGCGTTTTTTCCTGAATATATTCAGGAAAAAACGCATACGCCCTTTTTGGCCAAGTGCATCATTGTGGACGTTCTGCCTCTTTTCCTATGCTTTCAATGCAATTCCAGTCTACCTCCTGAAATCGGTTTCCTGCAATTCTGCCCCGCTTTCAAGTCCTCTTGGCAGCCTTACTTCAGTCTATTTTTGGACGATAGCTGTCATTTATAACTCTGCAGGTTTGTGAATTACAGTGCCCCTGAGCTCGTTTCTTCAACTCGCTTTCTTGTGACCTGGCCGCAACACCGCAGGATGGCTTCAGGCCCTAATCTGGTTTCGGCACGGCACGCTGAGCCTTTGGTTAATTCCTCTTCCTGGTGGGAAATGAGAGTTAAATTTGCCCGTCCAGACACCTCCAGGTAGTCTCTCATTGGTTCTCGCTATTCCTGTTCATCTTCTGCAGAAATTGCAAACTGGGCCAAACAGGAGGTTAAAGGGCCTGACTCTCCAAGTGAGGAGAGTGTTAGTAAAGCGTCTGGAATGTTGCACCCGAGTACCAGGGGAGGAAAACTGAGAGATATTTGAACACGTCTCCCATTCACATGGTTGATCATACTCTGGGTTCCACATGCATGTTTTAGCTGAAGGAGGAATACCTTAAACCTGGAGAGTTAAGACCCGTGTAATGGGTACCATGCAATATGACTTCAAAGGGTCTTCGTTTGCTCACTGAACCTCTCCAATCCTATCACTGCTGCGTTTATGCCCCTGTACACATGCTTGATTCTCTTTTGGAGACATAGCAATCCATAGGTTTTAAGATACTTACTAGTCAGGTACATTCTTAAGCGTTTAATATGGGGTGTTGATTCCATTTCGTTGAGCAAGGAGTAGCTCTTGTCTATTCCATATTTGGCTTAAGGAACTTTATCTGTGCTCATTTCAATCTCTGGTTTTATGCAGCACCCCAACTCACCTTTCCCCTTAAGCAAGCATAAGTTGGTTTTCTAAATTTGAGACCCTGTTCTGTTTTGGAATTCAGTTCCTGTGTAGCCAAGTTTACATTCCGTGTATTAGTGATATCTTATGATGTTTCTTTTTCTGTGTGACTTATTTCAGTTAGAATCATCGTACCTGAATCCACTCATTGTGCTTCTACGGGCCTGATGACATAGATTTCATTGCTGAGTGATTCTGCATTTTACGTAAGTACGACAAGTTCTTTATCCATTTTTCACTTTCTGTGATATTGAATTTGTACGGTAAACGAGGTTCTTGTAAACAAAGGCGTCCCAAACTTTGGGGTGGCTGTGTCTTTTTGATTTTAATTTCCCTAAGCTATAGGACCATAAGTGGAAGTGCCCTAGGCTCTGTTGCTTTGTTTTTTAGATGTTTCAGGAAACACCATACACTTCTCCCCAGTGGCTCTTGGCAATTTACATCCCACCCATCAGCATAACAAGGCTCCCAGTTCTCCATGGCCTGTCCTGCCTTTCTGGATTTTACACTTTTTTCAGATGGCCCTTTTGACCGGGGGGAAGTGAGACTTCATTGTAGTGCAGATTTCCTTTGCAAGCTTGCTTGGTTGGCCAAAAAGGGCGTATGCGTTTTTTCCTGAATATATTCAGGAAAAAACGCATACGCCCTATTTGGCCAAGTGCATCATTGTGGACGTTCTGCCTCTTTTCCTATGCTTTCAATGCAATTCCAGTCTACCTCCTGAAATCGGTTTCCTGCAATTCTGCCCCGCTTTCAAGTCTTCTTGGCAGCCTCACTTCAGTATATTTTTGGACGATAGCTGTCATTTATAACTCTGCAGGTTTGTGAATTACAGTGCCCCTGAGCTCCTTTCTTCAACTCGCTTTCTTGTGAGCTGGCCGCAACACCACAGGATGGCTTCAGGCCCTAATCTGGTTCTGGCACGGCACGCTGAGCCTTTGGTTAATTCCTCTTCCTGGTGGGAAATGAGAGTTAAATTTGCCCGTCTAGACACCTCCAGCTAGTCTCTCATTGGTTCTCGCTATTCCTGTTCATCTTCCGCAGAAATTGCAAACTGGACCAAACAGGAAGTTAAAGGGACTGACTCTCCAAGTCGGGAGAGTGTTAGTAAAGCGTCTGGAATGTTGCACCCGAGTACCACGGTACGAAAACTGAGACATATTTGAACACGTCTCCCGATCACATGGTTAATAATACTCTGGGTTCCACATGCATGTTTTAGCTGAAGGAAGAATACCTAAAACCTGGGTAGTTGAAACCCGTGTAATGGGTACCATGCAATATGACTTCAAAGGGTCTTCATTTGCTCAACGAACCTCTCCAATCCTATCACTGCTGCGTTTATGCCCCTGTACACATGCTTGATTCTCTTTCGGAGACATAGCAATCCATAGGTTTTAAGATACTTACTAGTCAGGTACATTCTTAGGCGTTTAATATGCGGTGTTGAGTCCATTTCGTTGAGCAAGGAGTAGCTCTTGTCTATTCCATATTTGTCTTAAGGAACTTTATCTGTGCTCATTTCAATCTCTGGTTTTATACAGCACCCCAACTCACCTTTACCCTTAAGCAAGCATAAGTTGGTTTCCTAATTTTGAGACCCTGTTCTGTTCTGTAATTCAGTTCCTGTGTAGCCAAGTTTACATTCCGTGTATTACTGATATCTTATGATGTTTCTTTTTCTGTGTGACTTATTTCAGTTCGAATCATCATACCTGAATCCACTCATTGTGCTGCTAAGGGCCTTGTGACACAGATTTCATTGCTGAGTGATATTGCTTTGTAAGTAAATACCACAACTTCTTTATCCATTTTTCACTTTCTGCGATGTTGAACTTGTACTGTAAACGAGGTTCTTGTAAACAGAGCCGTTCCAAACTTTGGGGTGGCTGTGTCTTTTTGATTTTAATTTCCCTAAGCTATAGGACCATAAGTGGAAGTGCCCTAGGTTCTGTTGCTTTGTTTTTTAGATGTTTCAGGAAACACCATACACTTCTCCCGAGTGGTTGTTGGCAATTTACATCCCGCCCATCAGCATAACAAGGCTCCCAGTTCTCCATGGCCTGTCCTGCCTTTCTGGATTTTACACTTTTTTCAGATGGCCCTTTTGACCGGGGGGAAGTGAGACTTCATTGTAGTGCAGATTTCCTTTGCAAGCTTGCTTGGTTGGCCAAAAAGTGCATATGCGTTTTTTCCTGAATATATTCAGGAAAAAACGCATACGCCCTTTTTGGCCAAGTGCATCATTGTGGACGTTCTGCCTCTTTTCCTATGCTTTCAATGCAATTCCAGTCTACCTCCTGAAATCGGTTTCCTGCAATTCTGCCCCGCTTTCAAGTCCTCTTGGCAGCCTTACTTCAGTCTATTTTTGGACGATAGCTGTCATTTATAACTCTGCAGGTTTGTGAATTACAGCGTCCCTGATCTCCTTTCTTCAACTCGCTTTCTTGTGACCTGGCCGCAACACCGCAGGATGTCTTCAGGCCCTAATCTGGTTCTGGCACGGCACGCTGAGCCTTTGGTTAATTCCTCTTCCTGGTGGGAAATGAGAGTTAAATTTGCCCATCCAGACACCTCCAGCTAGCCTCTCATTGGTTCTCGATATTCCTGTTCATCTTCCACAGAAATTGCAAACTGGGCCAAACAGGAGGTTAAAGGGACTGACTCTCCAAGTGGGGAGAGTGTTAGTAAAGCGTCTGGAATGTTGCACCCGAGTACCAGGGTACGAAAACTGAGACATATTTGAACACGTCTCCCGTTCACATGGTTGATCATACTCTAGGTTCCACATGCATGTTTTAGCTGAAGGAAGAGTACCTTAAACCTGGAGAGTTGAGACCCGTGTAATGGGTACCATGTAATATGACTTCAAAGGGTCTTCATTTGCTCACTGAACCTCTCCAATCCTATCACTGCTGCGTTTATGCCCCTGTACACACGCTTGATTCTCTTTTGGAGACATAGCAATCCATAGGTTTTAAGATACTTACTAGTCAGGTACATTCTTAGGCCTTTAATATCCGGTGTTGAGTCCATTTCGTTGAGCAAGGAGTAGCTCTTGTCTATTCCATATTTGACTTAAGGAACTTTATCTGTGCTCATTTCAATCTCTGATTTTATACAGCACCCCAACTCACCTTTACCCTTAAGCAAGCATAAGTTGGTTTCCTAATTTTGAGACCCTGTTCTGTTCTGTAATTCAGTTCCTGTGTAGCCAAGTTTACATTCCGTGTATTACTGATATCTTATGATGTTTCTTTTTCTGTGTGACTTATTTCAGTTAGAATCATCATACCTGAATCCACTCATTGTGCTGCTAAGGGCCTTGTGACACAGATTTCATTGCTGAGTGATATTGCTTTGTAAGTAAATACCACAACTTCTTTATCCATTTTTCACTTTCTGCGATGTTGAACTTGTACTGTAAACGAGGTTCTTGTAAACAGAGCCGTTCCAAACTTTGGGGTGGCTGTGTCTTTTTGATTTTAATTTCCCTAAGCTATAGGACCATAAGTGGAAGTGCCCTAGGTTCTGTTGCTTTGTTTTTTAGATGTTTCAGGAAACACCATACACTTCTCCCGAGTGGTTGTTGGCAATTTACATCCCGCCCATCAGCATAACAAGGCTCCCAGTTCTCCATGGCCTGTCCTGCCTTTCTGGATTTTACACTTTTTTCAGATGGCCCTTTTGACCGGGGGGAAGTGAGACTTCATTGTGGTGCAGATTTCCTTTGCAAGCTTGCTTGGTTGGCCAAAAAGTGCGTATGCGTTTTTTCCTGAATATATTCAGGAAAAAACGCATACGCACTTTTTGGCCAAGTGCATCATTGTGGACGTTCTGCCTCTTTTCCTATGCTTTCAATGCAATTCCAGTCTACCTCCTGAAATCGGTTTCCTGCAATTCTGCCCCGCTTTCAAGTCCTCTTGGCAGCCTTACTTCAGTCTATTTTTGGACGATAGCTGTCATTTATAACTCTGCAGGTTTGTGAATTACAGTGCCCCTGAGCTCCTTTCTTCAACTCGCTTTCTTTTGAGCTGGCCGCAACACCGCAGGATGGCTTCAGGCCCTAATCTGGTTCTGGCACGGCACGCTGAGCCTTTGGTTAATTCCTCTTCCTGGTGGGAAATGAGAGTTAAATTAGCCCGTCCATACACCTCAAGCTAGCCTCTCATTGGTTCTCGCTATTCCTGTTCATCTTCCGCAGAAATTGCAAACTGGGCCAAACAGGAGGTTAAAGGGACTGACTCTCCAAGTCGGGAGAGTGTTAGTAAAGCGTCTGGAATGTTGCACCCGAGTACCACGGTATGAAAACTGAGACATATTTGAACACGTCTCCCGATCACATGGTTAATCATACTCTGGGTTCCACATGCATGTTTTAGCTGAAGGAAGAATACCTTAAACCTGGGTAGTTGAAACCCGTGGAATGGGTACCATGCAATATGACTTCAAAGGGTCTTCATTTGCTCACCGAACCTCTCCAATCCTATCACTGCTGCGTTTATGCCCCTGTACACATGCTTGATTCTCTTTCGGAGACATAGCAATCCATAGGTTTTAAGATACTTACTAGTCAGGTACATTCTTAGGCGTTTAATATGCGGTGTTGAGTCCATTTCGTTGAGCAAGGAGTAGCTCTTGTCTATTCCATATTTGACTTAAGGAACTTTATCTGTGCTCATTTCAATCTCTGGTTTTATACAGCACCCCAACTCACCTTTACCCTTAAGCAAGCATAAGTTGGTTTCCTAATTTTGAGACCCTGTTCTGTTCTGTAATTCAGTTCCTGTGTAGCCAAGTTTACATTCCGTGTATTACTGATATCTTATGATGTTTCTTTTTCTGTGTGACTTATTTCAGTTAGAATCATCATACCTGAATCCACTCTTTGTGCTGCTAAGGGCCTGATGACACAGATTTCATTGCTGAGTGATATTGCTTTGTAAGTAAATACCACAACTTCTTTATCCATTTTTCACTTTCTGCGATGTTGAACTTGTACTGTAAACGAGGTTCTTGTAAACAGAGCCGTTCCAAACTTTGGGGTGGCTGTGTCTTTTTGATTTTAATTTCCCTAAGCTATAGGACCATAAGTGGAAGTGCCCTAGGTTCTGTTGCTTTGTTTTTTAGATGTTTCAGGAAACACCATACACTTCTCCCGAGTGGTTGTTGGCAATTTACATCCCGCCCATCAGCATAACAAGGCTCCCAGTTCTCCATGGCCTGTCCTGCCTTTCTGGATTTTACACTTTTTTCAGATGGCCCTTTTGACCGGGGGGAAGTGAGACTTCATTGTAGTGCAGATTTCCTTTGCAAGCTTGCTTGGTTGGCCAAAAAGGGCGTATGCGTTTTTTCCTGAATATATTCAGGAAAAAACGCATACGCCCTTTTTGGCCAAGTGCATCATTGTGGATGTTCTGCCTCTTTTCCTATGCTTTCAATGCAATTCCAGTCTACCTCCTGAAATCGGTTTCCTGCAATTCTGCCCCGCTTTCAAGTCCTCTTGGCAGCCTTACTTCAGTATATTTTTGGATGATAGCTGTCATTTATAACTCTGCAGGTTTGTGAATTACAGTGCCCCTGAGCTCCTTTCTTCAACTCGCTTTTTTTGAGATGGCCGCAACACCGCAGGATGGCTTCAGGCCCTAATCTGGTTCCGGTACGGCACGCTGAGCCTTTGGTTATTTCCTCTTCCTGGTGGGAAATGAGAGTTAAATTTGCCCGTCCAGACACCTCCAGCTAGCCTCTCATTGGTTCTCGCTATTCCTGTTCATCTTCCGCAGAAATTGCAAACTGGGCCAAACAGGAGGTTAAAGGCGCTGACTCTCCAAGTGGGGAGAGTGTTAGTAAAGCGTCTGGAATGTTGCACCCGAGTACCAGGGGAGGAAAACTGAGACATATTTGAACACGTCTCCCGATCACATGGTTGATCATACTCTAGGTTCCACATGCATGTTTTAGCTGAAGGAACAATACCTTACACCTGGGTAGTTGAAACCCGTGGAATGGGTACCATGAAATATGACTTCAAAGGGTCTTCATTTGCTCACGAACCTCTCCAATCCTATCACTGCTGCATTTATGCCCCTGTACACATGCTTGATTCTCTTTCGGAGACCTAGCAATCCATAGGTTTTAAGATACTTACTAGTCAGGTACATTCTTAGGCGTTTAATATGCGGTGTTGAGTCCATTTCGTTGAGCAAGGAGTAGCTCTTGTCTATTCCATATTTGGCTTAAGGAACTTTATCTGTGCTCATTTCAATCTCTGGTTTTATGCAGCACCCCAACTCACCTTTCCCCTTAAGCAAGCATAAGTTGGTTTTCTAAATTTGAGACCCTGTTCTGTTTTGGAATGCAGTTCCTGTGTAGCCAAGTTTACATTCCGTGTATTAGTGATATCTTATGATGTTTCTTTTTCTGTGTGACTTATTTCAGTTAGAATCATCGTACCTTAATCCACTCATTATGCTGCTACGGGCCTGATGACATAGATTTCATTGCTGAGTGATACTGCATTGTACGTAAGTACCACAAGTTCTTTATCCATTTTTCACTTTCTGCGATGTTGAACTTGTACTGTAAACGAGGTTCTTGTAAACAGAGCCATTGCAAACTTTGGGGTGGCTGTGTCTTTTTGATTTTAATTTCCCTAAGCTATAGGACCATAAGTGGAAGTGCCCTAGGCTCTGTTGCTTTGTTTTTTAGATGTTTCAGGAAACACCATACACTTCTCCCAAGTGGTTGTTGGCAATTTACATCCCGCCCATCAGCATAACAAGGCTCCCAGTTTTCCATGGCCTGTCCTGCCTTTCTGGATTTTACACTTTTTTCAGATGGCCCTTTTGACCGGGGGGAAGTGAGACTTCATTGTAGTGCAGATTTCCTTTGCAAGCTTGCTTGGTTGGCCAAAAAGGGCGTATGCGTTTTTTCCTGAATATATTCAGGAAAAAACGCATACGCCCTTTTTGGCCAAGTGCATCATTGTGGACGTTCTGCCTCTTTTCCTATGCTTTCAATGCAATTCCAGTCTACCTCCTGAAATCGGTTTCCTGCAATTCTGCCCCGCTTTCAAGTCCTCTTGGCAGCCTTACTTCAGTCTATTTTTGGACGATAGCTGTCATTTATAACTCTGCAGGTTTGTGAATTACAGTGCCCCTGAGCTCCTTTCTTCAACTCGCTTTCTTGTGACCTGGCCGCAACACCGCAGGATGGCTTCAGGCCCTAATCTGGTTCCGGCACGGCACGCTGAGCCTTTGGTTATTTCCTCTTCCTGTTGGGAAATGAGAGTTAAATTTGCCCGTCCAGACACCTCCAGCTAGTCTCTCATTGGTTCTCGCTATTCCTGTTCATCTTCCGCAGAAATTGCAAACTGGGCCAAACAGGAGGTTAAAGGCGCTGACTCTCCAAGTGGGGAGAGTGTTAGTAAAGCGTCTGGAATGTTGCACCCGAGTACCAGGGGAGGAAAACTGAGACATATTTGAACACGTCTCCCGATCACATGGTTGATCATACTCTAGGTTCCACATGCATGTTTTAGCTGAAGGAAGAATACCTAAAATCTGGGTAGTTGAGACCCGTGTAATGGGTACCATGCAATATGACTTTAAAGGGTCTTCATTTGCTCACCGAACCTCTCCAATCCTATCACTGCTGCGTTTATGCCCCTGTACACATGCTTGATTCTCTTTTGGAGACATAGCAATCCATAGGTTTTAAGATACTTACTAGTCAGGTACATTCTTAGGCGTTTAATATGGGGTTTTGAGTCCATTTCGTTGAGCAAGGAGTAGCTCTTGTCTATTCCATATTTGGCTTAAGGAACTTTATCTGTGCTCATTTCAATCTCTGGTTTTATGCAGCACCCCAACTCACCTTTCCCCTTAAGCAAGCATAAGTTGCTTTTCTAAATTTGAGACCCTGTTCTGTTTTGGAATGCAGTTCCTGTGTAGCCAAGTTTACATTCCGTGTATTAGTGATATCTTATGATGTTTCTTTTTCTGTGTGACTTATTTCAGTTAGAATCATCGTACCTGAATCCACTCATTATGCTGCTACGGGCCTGATGACATAGATTTCATTGCTGAGTGATACTGCATTGTACATAAGTACCACAAGTTCTTTATCCATTTTTCACTTTCTGTGATATTGAACTTGTACGGTAAACGAGGTTCTTGTAAATGGAGGCGTCCCAAACTTTGGGATGGCTGTGTCTTTTTGATTTTAATTTCCCTAAGCTATAGGACCATAAGTGGAAGTGCCCTAGGCTCTGATGCTTTGTTTTTTAGATGTTTCAGGAAACACCATACACTTCTCCTGAGTGTCTGTAGGCAATTTACATCCCGCCCATCAGCATAACAAGGCTCCCAGTTCTCCATGGCCTGTCCTGCCTTCCTGGAGTTTACACTTTTTTCAGATGGCCCTTTTGACCGGGAAGAAGTGAGACTTCATTGTAGTGCAGATTTCCTTTGCAAGCTTGCTTGGTTGGCCAAAAAGAGCGTATGCGTTTTTTCCTGAATATATTCAGGAAAAAACGCATACGCCCTTTTTGGCCAAGTGCATCATTGTGGACGTTCTGCCTCTTTTCCTATGCTTTCAATGCAATTCCAGTCTACCTCCTGAAATCGGTTTCCTGCAATTCTGCCCCGCTTTCAAGTCCTCTTGGCAGCCTTACTTCAGTCTATTTTTGGACGATAGCTGTCATTTATAACTCTGCAGGTTTGTGAATTACAGTGCCCCTGAGCTCCTTTCTTCAACTCGCTTTCTTGTGACCTGGCCGCAACACCGCAGGATGTCTTCAGGCCCTAATCTGGTTCTGGCACGGCACGCTGAGCCTTTGGTTAATTCCTCTTCCTGGTGGGAAATGAGAGTTAAATTTGCCCATCCAGACACCTCCAGCTAGTCTCTCATTGGTTCTCGCTATTCCTGTTCATCTTCCACAGAAATTGCAAACTGGGCCAAACAGGAGGTTAAAGGGACTGACTCTCCAAGTGGGGAGAGTGTTAGTAAAGCGTCTGGAATGTTGCACCCGAGTACCAGGGGAGGAAAACTGAGATATATTTGAACACGTCTCCCGATCACATGGTTGATCATACTCTAGGTTCCACATGCATGTTTTAGCTGAAGGAACAATACCTTACACCTGGGTAGTTGAAACCCGTGGAATGGGTACCATGCAATATGACTTCAAAGGGTCTTCATTTGCTCACGAACCTCTCCAATCCTATCACTGCTGCATTTATGCCCCTGTACACATGCTTGATTCTCTTTCAGGGACATAGCAATCCATAGGTTTTAAGATACTTACTAGTCAGGTACATTCTTAGGCGTTTAATATGCGGTGTTGAGTCCATTTCGTTGAGCAAGGAGTAGCTCTTGTCTATTCCATATTTGGCTTAAGGAACTTTATCTGTGCTCATTTCAATCTCTGGTTTCATGCAGCACCCCAACTCACCTTTACCCTTAAGCAAGCATAAGTTGGTTTTCTAAATTTGAGACCCTGTTCTGTTTTGGAATTCAGTTCCTGTGTAGCCAAGTTTACATTCCGTGTATTACTGATATCTTATGATGTTTCTTTTTCTGTGTGACTTATTTCAGTTAGAATCATCGTACCTGAATCCACTCATTGTGCTGCTAAGGGCCTGATGACACAGATTTCATTGCTGAGTGATATTGCTTTGTAAGTAAATACCACAACTTCTTTATCCATTTTTCACTTTCTGCGATGTTGAACTTGTACTGTAAACGAGTTTCTTGTAAACAGAGCCGTTCCAAACTTTGGGGTGGCTGTGTCTTTTTGATTTTAATTTCCCTAAGCTATAGGACCATAAGTGGAAGTACCCTAGGTTCTGTTGCTTTGTTTTTTAGATGTTTCAGGAAACACCATACACTTCTCCCAAGTGGTTGTTGGCAATTTACATCCCGCCCATCAGCATAACAAGGCTCCCAGTTCTCCATGGCCTGTCCTGCCTTTCTGGATTTTACACTTTTTTCAGATGGCCCTTTTGACCGGGGGGAAGTGAGACTTCATTGTAGTGCAGATTTCCTTTGCAAGCTTGCTTGGTTGGCCAAAAAGGGCGTATGCGTTTTTTCCTGAATATATTCAGGAAAAAACGCATACGCCCTTTTTAGCCAAGTGCATCATTGTGGACGTTCTGCCTCTTTTCCTATGCTTTCAATGCAATTCCAGTCTACCTCCTGAAATCGGTTTCCTGCAATTCTGCCCCGCTTTCAAGTCCTCTTGGCAGCCTTACTTCAGTATATTTTTGGACGATAGCTGTCATTTATAACTCTGCAGGTTTGTGAATTACAGTGCCCCTGAGCTCCTTTCTTCAACTCGCTTTTTTTGAGCTGGCCGCAACACCGCAGGATGGCTTCAGGCCCTAATCTGGTTCCGGTACGGCACGCTGAGCCTTTGGTTATTTCCTCTTCCTGGTGGGAAATGAGAGTTAAATTTGCCCGTCCAGACACCTCCACCTAGCCTCTCATTGGTTCTCGCTATTCCTGTTCATCTTCCGCAGAAATTGCAAACTGGGCCAAACAGGAGGTTAAAGGGACTGACTCTCCAAGTCGGGAGAGTGTGAGTAAAGCGTCTGGAATGTTGCACCCGAGTACCAGGGGAGGAAAACTGAGACATATTTGAACACGTCTCCCGATCACATGGTTGATCATACTCTAGGTTCCACAAGCATGTTTTAGCTGAAGGAAGAATACCTAAAACCTGGGTAGTTGAAACCCGTGTAATGGGTACCATGCAATATGACTTCAAAGGGTCTTCATTTGCTCACCGAACCTCTCCAATCCTATCACTGCTGCGTTTATGCCCCTGTACACACGCTTGATTCTCTTTTGGAGACATAGCAATCCATAGGTTTTAAGATACTTACTAGTCAGATACATTCTTAGGCGTTTAATATGGGGTGTTGAGTGCATTTCGTTGAGCAAGGAGTAGCTCTTGTCTATTCCATATTTGGCTTAAGGAACTTTATCTGTGCTCATTTCAATCTCTGGTTTTATGCAGCACCCCAACTCACCTTTCCCCTTAAGCAAGCATAAGTTGGTTTTCCAAATTTGAGACCCTGTTCTGTTTTGGAATTCAGTTCCTGTGTAGCCAAGTTTCCATCCGTGTATTAGTGATATCTTATGATGTTTCTTTTTCTGTGAGACTTATTTCAGTTAGAATCATCGTACCTGAATCCACTCATTGTGCTGCTACGGGCCTGATGACATAGATTTCATTGCTGAGTGATATTGCTTTGTACATGAGTACCACAACTTCTTTATCCATTTTTCACTTTCTGCGATGTTGAACTTGTACTGTAAACGAGGTTCTTGTAAACAGAGCCGTTCCAAACATTGGGGTGGCTTTGTCTTTTTGATTTTAATTTCCCTAAGCTATAGGACCATAAGTGGAAGTGCCCTAGGCTCTGTTGCTTTGTTTTTTAGATGTTTCTGGAAACACCATACACTTCTCCCAAGTGTCTGTGGCAATTTACATCCCGCCCATCAGCATAACAAGGCTCCCATTTCTCAATGGCATGTTGCCTTTCTGGATTTTACACTTTTTTCAGATGGCCCTTTTGACCGGGGGGAAGTGAGACTTCATTGTAGTGCAGATTTCCTTTGCAAGTTTGCTTGGTTGGCCAAAAAGGGCGTATGCGTTTTTTCCTGAATATATTCAGGAAAAAACGCATACGCCCGTTTTGGCCAAGTGCATCATTGTGGACGTTCTGCCTCTTTTCCTATGCTTTCAATGCAATTCCAGTCTACCTCCTGAAATCGGTTTCCTGCAATTCTGCCCCGCTTTCAAGTCCTCTTGGCAGCCTTACTTCAGTATATTTTTGGACGATAGCTGTCATTTATAACTCTGCAGGTTTGTGATTTGCAGTGCCCCTGAGCTCCTTTCTTCAACTCGCTTTCTTTTGAGCTGGCCACAACACCGCAGGATGGCGTCAGGCCCTAATCTGGTTCCGGCCCGGCATGCTGAGCCTTTGGTTAATTCCTCTTCCTGGTGGGAAATGAGAGTTAAATTTGCCCGTCCAGACACCTCCAGCTAGCCTCTCATTGGTTCTCCCTATTCCTGTTCATCTTCCGCAGAATTTGCAAACTGGGCCAAACAGGAGGTTAAAGGGACTGACTCTCCAAGTCGGCAGAGTGTTAGTAAAGCGTCTGGAATGTTGCACCCGAGTACCAGGGGAGGAAAACTGAGACATATTTGAACACGTCTCCCGTTCACATGGTTGATCATACTCTGGGTCCCACATGCATGTTTTAGCTGAAGGAAGAATACCTTAAACCTGGAGAGTTGAGACCCGTGTAATGGGTACCATGCAATATGACTTTAAAGGGTCTTCATTTGCTCACCGAACCTCTCCAATCCTATCACTGCGGCGTTTATGCCCCTGTACACAAGCTTGATTCTCTTTTGGAGACATAGCAATCCATAGGTTTTAAGATACTTACTAGTCAGGTACATTCTTAGGCGTTTATTATGGGGTTTTCAGTCCATTTCGTTGAGCAAGGAGTAGCTCTTGTCTATTCCATATTTGGCTTAAGGAACTTTATCTGTGCTCATTTCAATCTCTGGTTTTATGCAGCACCCCAACTCACCTTTCCCCTTAAGCAAGCATAAGTTGGTTTTCTAAATTTGAGACCCTGTTCTGTTCTGTAATTCAGTTCCTGTGTAGCCAAGTTTACATTCTGTGTATTACTGATATCTTATGATGTTTCTTTTTCTGTGTGACTTATTTCAGTTAGAATCATCGTACCTTAATCCACTCATTATGCTGCTACGGGCCTGATGACATAGATTTCATTGCTGAGTGATACTGCATTGTACGTAAGTACCACAAGTTCTTTATCCATTTTTCACTTTCTGCGATGTTGAACTTGTACTGTAAACGAGGTTCTTGTAAACAGAGCCGTTCCAAACTTTGGGGTGGCTGTGTCTTTTTGATTTTAATTTCCCTAAGCTATAGGACCATAAGTGGAAGTGCCCTAGGCTCTGTTGCTTTGTTTTTTAGATGTTTCAGGAAACACCATACACTTATCCCGAGTGTCTGTTGGCAATTTACATCCCGCCCATCAGCATAACAAGGCGCCCAGTTTTCCATGGCCTGTCCTGCCTTTCTGGATTTTACACTTTTTTCAGATGGCCCTTTTGACCGGGGAGAAGTGAGACTTCATTGTAGTGCAGATTTCCTTTGCAAGCTTGCTTGTTTGGCCAAAAAGTGCGTATGCGTTTTTTCCTGAATATATTCAGGAAAAAACGCATATGCCCTTTTGGCAAAGTGCATCATTGTGGACGTTCTGCCTCTTTTCCTATGCTTTCAATGCAATTCCAGTCTACCTCCTGAAATCGGTTTCCTGCAATTCTGCCCTGCTTTCAAGTCCTCTTGGCAGCCTTACTTCAGTATATTTTTGGACGATAGCTGTCATTTATAACTCTGCAGGTTTGTGAATTACAGAGACCCTGAGCTCCTTTCTTCAACTCGCTTTCTTTTGAGCTGGCCGCAACACCGCAGGATGGCTTCAGGCCCTAATCTGGTTCCGGCACGGCACGCTGAGCCTTTGGTTATTTCCTCTTCCTGGTGGGAAATGAGAGTTAAATTTGCCCGTCCAGACACATCCAGCTAGCCTCTCATTGGTTCTTGCTATTCCTGTTCATCTTCCGCAGAAATTGCAAACTGGGCCAAAAAGGAGGTTAAAGGTGCTGACTCTCCAAGTGGGGAGAGTGTTAGTAAAGCGTCTGGAATGTTGCACCCGAGTACCAGGGGAGGAAATCTGAGACATATTTGAACACGTCTCCCGATCACATGGTTGATCATACTCTAGGTTCCACATGCATGTTTTAGCTGAAGGAACAATACCTTACACCTGGGTAGTTGAAACCCGTGGAATGGGTACCATGCAATATGACTTCAAAGGGTCTTCATTTGCTCACGAACCTCTCCAATCCTATCACTGCTGCATTTATGCCCCTGTACACATGCTTGATTCTCTTTCGGAGACATAGCAATCCATAGGTTTTAAGATACTTACTAGTCATGTACATTCTTAGGCGTTTAATATGCGGTGTTGAGTCCATTTCGTTGAGCCAGGAGTAGCTCTTGTCTATTCCATATTTGGCTTAAGGAACTTTATCTGTGCTCATTTCAATCTCTGGTTTTATGCAGCACCCCAACTCACCTTTACCCTTAAGCAAGCATAAGTTGGTTTTCTAAATTTGAGACCCTGTTCTGTTCTGTAATTCAGTTCCTGTGTAGCCAAGTTTACATTCCGTGTATTACTGATATCTTATGATGTTTCTTTTTCTGTGTGACTTATTTCAGTTAGAATCATCATACCTGAATCCACTCATTGTGATGCTAAGGGCCTGATGACACAGATTTCATTGCTGAGTGATATTGCTTTGTAAGTAAATACCACAACTTCTTTATCCATTTTTCACTTTCTGCGATGTTGAACTTGTACTGTAAACGAGTTTCTTTTAAACAGAGCCGTTCCAAACTTTGGGGTGGCTGTGTCTTTTTGATTTTAATTTCCCTAAGCTATAGGACCATAAGTGGAAGTACCCTAGGTTCTGTTGCTTTGTTTTTTAGATGTTTCAGGAAACACCATACACTTCTCCCAAGTGGTTGTTGGCAATTTACATCCCGCCCATCAGCATAACAAGGCTCCCAGTTCTCCATGGCCTGTCCTGCCTTTCTGGATTTTACACTTTTTTCAGATGGCCCTTTTGACCTGGGGGAAGTGAGACTTCATTGTAGTGCAGATTTCCTTTGCAAGCTTGCTTGGTTGACCAAAAAGTGCGTATGCGTTTTTTCCTGAATATATTCAGGAAAAAACGCATACGCCCTTTTTAGCCAAGTGCATCATTGTGGACGTTCTGCCTCTTTTCCTATGCTTTCAATGCAATTCCAGTCTACCTCCTGAAATCGGTTTCCTGCAATTCTGCCCCGCTTTCAAGTCCTCTTGGCAGCCTTACTTCAGTCTATTTTTGGACGATAGCTGTCATTTATAACTCTGCAGGTTTGTGAATTACAGTGCCCCTGAGCTCCTTTCTTCAACTCGCTTTTTTTGAGCTGGCCGCAACACCGCAGGATGGCTTCAGGCCCTAATCTGGTTCCGGTACGGCACACTGAGCCATTGGTTATTTCCTCTTCCTGGTGGGAAATGAGAGTTAAATTTGCCCGTCCAGACACCTCCAGCTAGCCTCTCATTGGTTCTCGCTATTCCTGTTCATCTTCCGCAGAAATTGCAAACTGGGCCAAACAGGAGGTTAAAGGTGCTGACTCTCCAAGTGGGGAGAGTGTTAGTAAAGCGTCTGGAATGTTGCACCCGAGTACCAGGGGAGGAAAACTGAGACATATTTGAACACGTCTCCCGATCACATGGTTGATCATACTCTAGGTTCCACATGCATGTTTTAGCTGAAGGAACAATACCTTACACCTGGGTAGTTGAAACCCGTGTAATGGGTACCATGCAATATGACTTCAAAGGGTCTTCATTTGCTCACCGAACCTCTCCAATCCTATCACTGTTGCGTTTATGCCCCTGTACACACGCTTGATTCTCTTTTGGAGACATAGCAGTCCATAGGTTTTAAGATACTTACTAGTCAGGTACATTCTTAGGCGTTTAATATGGGGTGTTGAGTGCATTTCGTTGAGCAAGGAGTAGCTCTTGTCTATTCCATATTTGGCTTAAGGAACTTTATCTGTGCTCATTTCAATCTCTGGTTTTATGCAGCACCCCAACTCACCTTTACCCTTAAGCAAGCATAAGTTGGTTTTCTAAATTTGAGACCCTGTTCTGTTTTGGAATTCAGTTCCTGTGTAGCCAAGTTTCCATTCCGTGTATTAGTGATATCTTATGATGTTTCTTTTTCTGTGTGACTTATTTCAGTTAGAATCATCGTACCTGAATCCACTCATTGTGCTGCTACGGGCCTGATGACATAGATTTCATTGCTGAGTGATATTGCTTTGTAAGTGAATACCACAACTTCTTTATCCATTTTTCACTTTCTGCGATGTTGAACTTGTACTGTAAACGAGGTTCTTGTAAACAGAGCCGTTCCAAACATTGGGGTGGCTGTGTCTTTTTGATTTTAATTTCCCTAAGCTATAGGACCATAAGTGGAAGTGCCCTAGGCTCTGTTGCTTTGTTTTTTAGATGTTTCTGGAAACACCATACACTTCTCCCAAGTGTCTGTTGGCAATTTACATCCCGGCCATCAGCATAACAAGGCTCCCATTTCTCAATGGCATGTTGCCTTTCTGGATTTTACACTTTTTTCAGATGGCCCTTTTGACCGGGGGGAAGTGAGACTTCATTGTAGTGCAGATTTCCTTTGCAAGTTTGCTTGTTTGGCCAAAAAGGGCGTATGCGTTTTTTCCTGAATATATTCAGGAAAAAACTCATACGCCCTTTAGGCCAAGTGCATCATTTTGGACGTTCTGCCTCTTTTCCTATGCTTTCAATGCAATTCCAGTCTACCTCCTGAAATCGGTTTCCTGCAATTCTGCCCCGCTTTCAAGTCCTCTTGGCAGCCTTACTTCAGTATATTTTTGGACGATAGCTGTCATTTATAACTCTGCAGGTTTGTGATTTGCAGTGCCCCTGAGCTCCTTTCTTCAACTCGCTTTCTTTTGAGCTGGCCACAACACCGCAGGATGGCGTTAGGCCCTAATCTGGTTCCGGCCCGGCATGCTGAGCCTTTGGTTAATTCCTCTTCCTGGTGGGAAATGAGAGTTAAATTTGCCCGTCCAGACACCTCCAGCTAGCCTCTCATTGGTTCTCCCTATTCCTGTTCATCTTCCGAAGAAATTGCAAACTGGGCCAAACAGGAGGTTAAAGGGACTGACTCTCCAAGTCGGGAGAGTGTTAGTAAAGCGTCTGGAATGTTGCACCCGAGTACCAGGGGAGGAAAACTGAGACATATTTGAACACGTCTCCCGTTCACATGGTTGATCATACTCTGGGTCCCACATGCATGTTTTAGCTGAAGGAAGAATAACTTAAACCTGGAGAGTTCAGACCCGTGTAATGGGTACCATGCAATATGACTTTAAAGGGTCTTCATTTGCTCACCGAACCTCTCCAATCCTATCACTGCGGCGTTTATGCCCCTGTACACAAGCTTGATTCTCTTTTGGAGACATAGCAATCCATAGGTTTTAAGATACTTACCAGTCAGGTACATTCTTAGGCGTTTATTATGGGGTTTTGAGTCCATTTCGTTGAGCAAGGAGTAGCTCTTGTCTATTCCATATTTGGCTTAAGGAACTTTATCTGTGCTCATTTCAATCTCTGGTTTTATGCAGCACCCCAACTCACCTTTCCCCTTAAGCAAGCATAAGTTGGTTTTCTAAATTTGAGACCCTGTTCTGTTTTGGAATGCAGTTCCTGTGTAGCCAAGTTTACATTCCGTGTATTAGTGATATCTTATGATGTTTCTTTTTCTGTGTGACTTATTTCAGTTAGAATCATCGTACCTTAATCCACTCATTATGCTGCTACGGGCCTGATGACACAGATTTCATTGCTGAGTGATACTGCATTGTACGTAAGTACCACAAGTTCTTTATCCATTTTTCACTTTCTGCGATGTTGAACTTGTACTGAAAACGAGGTTCTTGTAAACAGAGCCGTTCCAAACTTTGGGGTGGCTGTGTCTTTTTGATTTTAATTTCCCTAAGCTATAGGACCATAAGTGGAAGTGCCCTAGGCTCTGTTGCTTTGTTTTTTAGATGTTTCAGGAAACACCATACACTTCTCCCGAGTGGTTGTTGGCAATTTACATCCCGCCCATCAGCATAACAAGGCTCCCAGTTCTCCATGGCCTGTCCTGCCTTTCTGGATTTTACACTTTTTTCAGATGGCCCTTTTGACCGGGGGGAAGTGAGACTTCATTGTAGTGCAGATTTCCTTTGCAAGCTTGCTTGGTTGGCCAAAAAGGGCGTATGCGTTTTTTCCTGAATATATTCAGGAAAAAACGCATACGCCCTTTTTGGCCAAGTGCATCATTGTGGACGTTCTGCCTCTTTTCCTATGCTTTCAATGCAATTCCAGTCTACCTCCTGAAATCGGTTTCCTGCAATTCTGCCCCGCTTTCAAGTCCTCTTGGCAGCCTTACTTCAGTCTATTTTTGGACGATAGCTGTCATTTATAACTCTGCAGGTTTGTGAATTACAGTGTCCCTGAGCTCGTTTCTTCAACTCGCTTTCTTGTGACCTGGCCGCAACACCGCAGGATGGCTTCAGGCCCTAATCTGGTTCCGGCACGGCACGCTGAGCCTTTGGTTATTTCCTCTTCCTGTTGGGAAATGAGAGTTAAATTTGCCCGTCCAGACACCTCCAGCTTGTCTCTCATTGGTTCTCGCTATTCCTGTTCATCTTCCGCAGAAATTGCAAACTGGGCCAAACAGGAGGTTAAAGGCGCTGACTCTCCAAGTGGGGAGAGTGTTAGTAAAGCGTCTGGAATGTTGCACCCGAGTACCAGGGGAGGAAAACTGAGACATATTTGAACACGTCTCCCGTTCACATGGTTGATCATACTTGGGTTCCACATGCATGTTTTAGCTGAAGGAAGAATACCTTAAACCTGGGTATTTGAAACCCGTGGAATGGGTACCATGCAATATGACTTCAAAGGGTCTTCATTTGCTCACCGAACCTCTCCAATCCTATCACTGGTGCGTTTCTGCCCCTGTACACATGCTTGATTCTCTTTCGGAGACATAGCAATCCATAGGTTTTAAGATACTTACTAGTCAGGTACATTCTTAGGCGTTTAATATGCGGTGTTGAGTCCATTTCGTTGAGCAAGGAGTAGCTCTTGTCTATTCCATATTTGGCTTAAGGAACTTTATCTGTGCTCATTTCAATCTCTGGTTTTATGCAGCACCCCAACTCACCTTTCCCCTTAAGCAAGCATAAGTTGGTTTTCTAAATTTGAGACCCTGTTCTGTTCTGTAATTCAGTTCCTGTGTAGCCAAGTTTACATTCCGTGTATTACTAATATCTTATGATGTTTCTATTTCTGTGTGACTTATTTCAGTTAGAATCATCATACCTGAATCCACTCATTGTGCTGCTAAGGGCCTGATGACACAGATTTCATTGCTGAGTGATATTGCTTTGTAAGTAAATACCACAACATCTTTATCCATTTTTCACTTTCTGCGATGTTGAACTTGTACTTTAAACGAGGTTCTTGTAAACAGAGCCATTCCAAACTTTGGGGTGGCTGTGTCTTTTTGATTTTAAATTCCCTAAGCTATAGGACCATAAGTGGAAGTGCCCTAGGCTCTGTTGCTTTGTTTTTTAGATGTTTCAGGAAACACCATACACTTTTCCCGAGTGGTTGTTGGCAATTTACATCCCGCCCATCAGCATAACAAGGCTCCCAGTTCTCCATGGCCTGTCCTGCCTTTCTGGATTTTACACTTTTTTCAGATGGCCCTTTTGACCGGGGGGAAGTGAGACTTCATTGTAGTGCAGATTTCCTTTGCAAGCTTGCTTGGTTGGCCAAAAAGGGCGTATGCGTTTTTTCCTGAATATATTCAGGAAAAAACGCATACGCCCTTTTTGGCCAAGTGCATCATTGTGGACGTTCTGCCTCTTTTCCTATGCTTTCAATGCAATTCCAGTCTACCTCCTGAAATCGGTTTCCTGCAATTCTGCCCCGCTTTCAAGTCCTCTTGGCAGCCTTACTTCAGTCTATTTTTGGACGATAGCTGTCATTTATAACTCTGCAGGTTTGTGAATTACAGTGCCCCTGAGCTCCTTTCTTCAACTCGCTTTCTTGTGACCTGGCCGCAACACCGCAGGATGGCTTCAGGCCCTAATCTGGTTCCGGCTCGGCACGCTGAGCCTTTGGTTATTTCCTCTTCCTGTTGGGAAATGAGAGTTAAATTTGCCCGTCCAGACACCTCCAGCTAGTCTCTCATTGGTTCTCGCTATTCCTGTTCATCTTCCGCAGAAATTGCAAACTGGGCCAAACAGGAGGTTAAAGGCGCTGACTCTCCAAGTGGGGAGAGTGTTAGTAAAGCGTCTGGAATGTTGCACCCGAGTACCAGGGGAGGAAAACTGAGACATATTTGAACACGTCTCCCGTTCACATGGTTGATCATACTTGGGTTCCACATGCATGTTTTAGCTGAAGGAAGAATACCTTAAACCTGGGTATTTGAAACCCGTGGAATGGGTACCATGCAATATGACTTCAAAGGGTCTTCATTTGCTCACCGAACCTCTCCAATCCTATCACTGGTGCGTTTCTGCCCCTGTACACATGCTTGATTCTCTTTCGGAGACATAGCAATCCATAGGTTTTAAGATACTTACTAGTCAGGTACATTCTTAGGCGTTTAATATGCGGTGTTGAGTCCATTTCGTTGAGCAAGGAGTAGCTCTTGTCTATTCCATATTTGGCTTAAGGAACTTTATCTGTGCTCATTTCAATCTCTGGTTTTATGCAGCACCCCAACTCACCTTTCCCCTTAAGCAAGCATAAGTTGGTTTTCTAAATTTGAGACCCTGTTCTGTTCTGTAATTCAGTTCCTGTGTAGCCAAGTTTACATTCCGTGTATTACTAATATCTTATGATGTTTCTATTTCTGTGTGACTTATTTCAGTTAGAATCATCATACCTGAATCCACTCATTGTGCTGCTAAGGGCCTGATGACACAGATTTCATTGCTGAGTGATATTGCTTTGTAAGTAAATACCACAACATCTTTATCCATTTTTCACTTTCTGCGATGTTGAACTTGTACTGTAAACGAGGTTCTTGTAAACAGAGCCGTTCCAAACTTTGGGGTGGCTGTGTCTTTTTGATTTTAATTTCCCTAAGCTATAGGACCATAAGTGGCAGTGCCCTAGGCTCTGTTGCTTTGTTTTTTAGATGTTTCAGGAAACACCATACACTTCTCCCGAGTGGTTGTTGGCAATTTACATCCCGCCCATCAGCATAACAAGGCTCCCAGTTCTCCATGGCCTGTCCTGCCTTTCTGGATTTTACACTTTTTTCAGATGGCCCTTTTGACCGGGGGGAAGTGAGACTTCATTGTAGTGCAGATTTCCTTTGCAAGCTTGCTTGGTTGGCCAAAAAGGGCGTATGCGTTTTTTCCTGAATATATTCAGGGAAAAACGCATACGCCCTTTTTGGCCAAGTGCATCATTGTGGACGTTCTGCCTCTTTTCCTATGCTTTCAATGCAATTCCAGTCTACCTCCTGAAATCGGTTTCCTGCAATTCTGCCCCGCTTTCAAGTCCTCTTGGCAGCCTTACTTCAGTCTATTTTTGGATGATAGCTGTCATTTATAACTCTGCAGGTTTGTGAATTACAGTGCCCCTGAGCTCGTTTCTTCAACTCGCTTTCTTGTGACCTGGCCGCAACACCGCAGGATGGCTTCAGGCCCTAATCTGGTTCCGGCTCGGCACGCTGAGCCTTTGCTTATTTCCTCTTCCTGTTGGGAAATGAGAGTTAAATTTGCCCGTCCAGACACCTCCAGCTAGTCTCTCATTGGTTCTCGCTATTCCTGTTCATCTTCCGCAGAAATTGCAAACTGGGCCAAACAGGAGGTTAAAGGCGCTGACTCTCCAAGTGGGGAGAGTGTTAGTAAAGCGTCTGGAATGTTGCACCCGAGTACCAGGGGAGGAAAACTGAGACATATTTGAACACATCTCCCGTTCACATGGTTGATCATACTTGGGTTCCACATGCATGTTTTAGCTGAAGGAAGAATACCTTAAACCTGGGTATTTGAAACCCGTGGAATGGGTACCATACAATATGACTTCAAAGGGTCTTCATTTGCTCACCGAACCTCTCCAATCCTATCACTGCTGCGTTTATGCCCCTGTACACATGCTTGATTCTCTTTCGGAGACATAGCAATCCATAGGTTTTAAGATACTTACTATTCAGGTACATTCTTAGGCGTTTAATATGCGGTGTTGAGTCCATTTCGTTGAGCAAGGAGTAGCTCTTGTCTATTCCATATTTGGCTTAAGGAACTTTATCTGTGCTCATTTCAATCTCTGGTTTTATGCAGCACCCCAACTCACCTTTCCCCTTAAGCAAGCATAAGTTGGTTTTCTAAATTTGAGACCCTTTTCTGTTCTGTAATTCAGTCCCTGTGTAGCCAAGTTTACATTCCGTGTATTACTGATATCTTATGATGTTTCTTTTTCTGTGTGACTTATTTCAGTTAGAATCATCATACCTGAATCCACTCATTGTGCTGCTAAGGGCCTGATGACACAGATTTCATTGCTGAGTGATATTGTTTTGTAAGTAAATACCACAACTTTTTTATCCATTTTTCACTTTCTGCGATGTTGAACTTGTACTGTAAACGAGGTTCTTGTAAACAGAGCCGTTCCAAACTTTGGGGTGGCTGTGTCTTTTTGATTTTAAATTCCCTAAGCTATAGGAACATAAGTGGAAGTGCCCTAGGCTCTGTTGCTTTGTTTTTTAGATGTTTCAGGAAACAGCATACACTTCTCCCAAGTGTATGTTGGCAATTTACATCCCGCCCTTTAGCATAACAAGGCTCCCAGTTCTCCATGGCCTGTCCTGCCTTTCTGGATTTTACACTTTTTTCAGATGGCCCTTTTGACCGGGGGGAAGTGAGACTTCATTGTAGTGCAGATTTCCTTTGCAAGCTTGCTTGGTTGGCCAAAAAGGGCGTATGCGTTTTTTCCTGAATATATTCAGGAAAAAACGCATACGCCCTTTTTGGCCAAGTGCATCATTGTGGACGTTCTGCCTCTTTTCCTATGCTTTCAATGCAATTCCAGTCTACCTCCTGAAATCGGTTTCCTGCAATTCTGCCCCGCTTTCAAGTCCTCTTGGCAGCCTTACTTCAGTCTATTTTTGGACGATAGCTGTCATTTATAACTCTGCAGGTTTGTGAATTACAGTGCCCCTGAGCTCGTTTCTTCAACTCGCTTTCTTGTGACCTGGCCGCAACACCGCAGGATGGCTTCAGGCCCTAATCTGGTTCCGGCTCGGCACACTGAGCGTTTGGTTATTTCCTCTTCCTGTTGGGAAATGAGAGTTAAATTTGCCCGTCCAGACACCTCCAGCTAGCCTCTCATTGGTTCTCGCTATTCCTGTTCATCTTCCGCAGAAATTGCAAACTGGGCCAAACAGGAGGTTAAAGGCGCTGACTCTCCAAGTGGGGAGAGTGTTAGTAAAGCGTCTGGAATGTTGCACCCGAGTACCAGGGGAGGAAAACTGAGACATATTTGAACACGACTCCCGTTCACATGGTTGATCATACTTGGGTTCCACATGCATGTTTTAGCTGAAGGAAGAATACCTTAAACCTGGGTATTTGAAACCCGTGGAATGGGTACCATGCAATATGACTTCAAAGGGTCTTCATTTGCTCACCGAACCTCTCCAATCCTATCACTGCTGCGTTTATGCCCCTGTACACATGCTTGATTCTCTTTTGGAGACATAGCAATCCATAGGTTTTAAGATACTTACTAGTCAGGTACATTCTTAGGCGTTTAATATGCGGTGTTGAGTCCATTTCGTTGAGCAAGGAGTAGCTCTTGTCTATTCCATATTTGGCTTAAGGAACTTTATCTGTGCTCATTTCAATCTCTGGTTTTATGCAGCACCCCAACTCACCTTTCCCCTTAAGCAAGCATAAGTTGGTTTTCTAAATTTGAGACCCTTTTCTGTTCTGTAATTCAGTCCCTGTGTAGCCAAGTTTACATTCCGTGTATTACTGATATCTTATGATGTTTCTTTTTCTGTGTGACTTATTTCAGTTAGAATCATCATACCTGAATCCACTCATTGTGCTGCTAAGGGCCTGATGACACAGATTTCATTGCTGAGTGATATTGCTTTGTAAGTAAATACCACAACTTCTTTCTCCATTTTTCACTTTCTGCGATGTTGAACTTGTACTGTAAACGAGGTTCTTGTAAACAGAGCCATTCCAAACTTTGGGGTGGCTGTGTCTTTTTGATTTTAAATTCCCTAAGCTATAGGACCATAAGTGGAAGTTCCCTAGGCTCTGTTGCTTTGTTTTTTAGATGTTTCAGGAAACACCATACACTTCTCCCGAGTGGTTGTTGGCAATTTACATCCCGCCCATCAGCATAACAAGGCTCCCAGTTCTCCATGGCCTGTCCTGCCTTTCTGGATTTTACACTTTTTTCAGATGGCCCTTTTGACCGGGGGGAAGTGAGACTTCATTGTAGTGCAGATTTCCTTTGCAAGCTTGCTTGGTTGGCCAAAAAGGGCGTATGCGTTTTTTCCTGAATATATTCAGGAAAAAACGCATACGCCCTTTTTGGCCAAGTGCATCATTGTGGACGTTCTGCCTCTTTTCCTATGCTTTCAATGCAATTCCAGTCTACCTCCTGAAATCGGTTTCCTGCAATTCTGCCCCGCTTTCAAGTCCTCTTGGCAGCCTTACTTCAGTCTATTTTTGGACGATAGCTGTCATTTATAACTCTGCAGGTTTGTGAATTACAGTGCCCCTGAGCTCCTTTCTTCAACTCGCTTTCTTGTGACCTGGCCGAAACACCGCATGATGTCTTCAGGCCCTAATCTGGTTATGGCACGGCACGCTGAGCCTTTGGTTAATTCCTCTTCCTGGTGGGAAATGAGAGTTAAATTTGCCCATCCAGATACCTCCAGCTAGTCTCTCATTGGTTCTCGCTATTTCTGTTCATCTTCCACAAATTGCAAACTGGGCCAAACAGGAGGTTAAAGGGACTGACTCTCCAAGTGGGGAGAGTGTTAGTAAAGCGTCTGGAATGTTGCACCCGAGTACCAGGGTACGAAAACTGAGACATATTTGAACACGTCTCCTGATCACATGGTTGATCATACTCTAGGTTCCACATGCATGTTTTAGCTGAAGGAAGAATACCTTAAACCTGGGTAGTTGAAACCCGTGGAATGGGTACCATGCAATATGACTTCAAAGGGTCTTCATTTGCTCACCGAACATCTCCAGTCCTATCACTGCTGCGTTTATGCCCCTGTACACATGCTTGATTCTCTTTCGGAGACATAGCAATCCATAGGTTTAAAGATACTTACTAGTCAGGTACATTCTTAGGCGTTTAATATGCGGTGTTAAGTCCATTTCGTTGAGCAAGGAGCAGCTCTTGTCTATTCCATATTTGGCTTAAGGAACTTTATCTGTGCTCATTTCAATCTCTGGTATTATGCAGCACCCCAACTCACCTTTACCCTTAAGCAAGCATAAGTTGGTTTTCTAAATTTGAGACCCTGTTCTGTTTTGGAATTCAGTTCCTGTGTAGCCAAGTTTACATTCCGTGTATTAGTGATATCTTATGATGTTTCTTTTTCTGTGTGACTTATTTCAGTTAGAATCATCATACCTGAATCCACTCATTATGCTGCTACGGGCCTGATGACATAGATTTCATTGCTGAGTGATACTGCATTGTACGTAAGTACCTAAGTTCTTTATCCATTTTTCACTTTCTCTGATATTGAACTTGTATGGTAAATGAGGTTCTTGTAAACAGAGGCGTCCCAAACTTTGGGGTGGCTGTGTCTTTTTGATTTTAATTTCCCTAAGCTATAGGACCATAAGTGGAAGTGCCCTAGGCTCTGTTGCTTTGTTTTTTAGATGTTTCAGGAAACACCATACACTTCTCCTGAGTGTCTGTTAGCAATTTACATCCCGCCCATCAGCATAACAAGGCTCCCAGTTCTCCATGGCCTGTCCTGCCTTTCTGGATTTTACACTTTTTTCAGATGGCCCTTTTGACCGGGGGGACGTGAGACTTCATTGTAGTGCAGATTTCCTTTGCAAGCTTGCTTGGTTGGCCAAAAAGGGCGTATGCATTTTTTCCTGAATATATTCAGGAAAAAACGCATACGCCCTTTTTGGCCAAGTGCATCATTGTGGACGTTCTGCCTCTTTTCCTATGCTTTCAATGCAATTCCAGTCTACCTCCTGAAATCAGTTTCCTGCAATTCTGCCCCACTTTCAAGTCCTCTTGGCAGCCTTACTTCAGTATATTTTTGGACGATAGCTGTCATTTATAACTCTGCAGGTTTGTGAATTACAGTGCCCCTGAGCTCCTTTCTTCAACTCGCTTTCTTGTGACCTGGCCGCAACACCGCAGGATGGCTTCAGGCCCTAATCTGGTTCCGGCACGGCACGCTAAGCCTTTGTTTATTTCCTCTTCCTGGTGGGAAATGAGAGTTAAATTTGCCCGTCCAGACACCTCCAGCTAGTCTCTCATTGGTTCTCCCTATTCCTGTTCATCTTCGGCAGAAATTGCAAACTGGGCCAAACAGGAGGTTAAAGGGACTGACTCTCCAAGTGGGGAGAGTGTTAGTAAAGCGTCTGGAATGTTGCACCCGAGTAACAGGGTACGAAAACTGAGACATATTTGAACACGTCTCCCGATCACATGGTTGATCATACTCTAGGTTCCACATGCCTGTTTTAGCTGAAGGAAGAATACCTTAAACCTGGGTAGTTGAAACCCGTGGAATGGGTACCATGCAATATGACTTCAAAGGGTCTTCATTTGCTCACGAACCTCTCCAATCCTATCAGTGCTGCGTTTATGCCCCTGTACACATGCTTGATTCTCTTTCGGAGACATAGCAATCCATAGGTTTTAAGATACTTACTAGTCAGGTACATTCTTAGGCGTTTAATATGCGGTGTTGAGTCCATTTCGTTGAGCAAGGAGTAGCTCTTGTCTATTCCATATTTGGCTTAAGGAACTTTATCTGTGCTCATTTTAATCTCTGGTTTTATGCAGCACCCCAACTCACATTTCCCCTTAAGCAAGCATAAGTTGGTTTTCTAAATTTGAGACCCTATTCTCTTTTGGAATTCAGTTCCTGTGTAGCCAAGTTTACATTCTGTGTGTTAGTGATATCTTATGATGTTTCTTTTTCTGTGTGACGTATTTCAGTTAGAATCATCGTACCTGAATCCACTCATTATGCTGCTACAGGCCTGATGACATAGATTTCATTGCTGAGTGATACTGCATTGTACGTAAGTACCACAAGTTCTTTATCCATTTTTCACTTTCTGTGATATTGAACTTGTACGGTAAACGAGGTTCTTGTAAACAGAGGCGTCCCAAACTTTGGGGTGGCTGTGTCTTTTTGATTTTAATTTCCCTAAGCTATAGGACCATAAGTGGAAGTGCCCTAGGCTCTGTTGCTTTGTTTTTTAGATGTTTCAGGAAACACCATACACTTCTCCAGAGTGGTTGTTGGCAATTTACATCCCGCCCATCAGCATAACAAGGCTCCCAGTTCTCCATGGCCTGTCCTGCCTTTCTGGATTTTACACTTTTTTCGGATGGCCCTTTTGACCGGGGGGAAGTGAGACTTCATTGTAGTGCAGATTTCCTTTGCAAGCTTGCTTGGTTGGCCAAAAAGGGCGTATGCGTTGTTTCCTGAATATATTCAGGAAAAAACGCATACGCCCTTTTTGGCCAAGTGCATCATTGTGGACGTTCTGCCTCTTTTCCTATGCTTTCAATGCAATTCCAGTCTACCTCCTGAAATCGGTTTCCTGCAATTCTGCCCCGCTTTCAAGTCCTCTTGGCAGCCTTACTTCAGTATATTTTTGGACGATAGCTGTCATTTATAACTCTGCAGGTTTGTGAATTACAGTGCCCCTGAGCTCCTTTCTTCAACTCGCTTTCTTGTGACCTGGCCGCAACACCGCAGGATGGCTTCAGGCCCTAATCTGGTTCCGGCACGGCACGCTAAGCCTTTGGTTATTTCCTCTTCCTGGTGGGAAATGAGAGTTAAATTTGCCCGTCCAGACACCTCCAGCTAGCCTCTCATTGGTTCTCGCTATTCCTGTTCATCTTCCGCAGAAATTGCAAACTGGGCCAAACAGGAGGTTAAAGGGACTGACTCTCCAAGTGGGGAGAGTGTTAGTAAAGCGTCTGGAATGTTGCACCCGAGTACCAGGGTACGAAAACTGAGACATATTTGAACACGTCTCCCGTTCACATGGTTGATCATACTTGGGTTCCACATGCATGTTTTAGCTGAAGGAAGAATATCTTAAACCTGGAGAGTTGAGACCCGTGTAATGGGTACCATGCAATATGACTTCAAAGGGTCTTCATTTGCTCACCGAACCTCTCCAATCCTATCACTGCTGCGTTTATGCCCCTGTACACATGCTTGATTCTCTTTCGGAGACATAGCAATCCATAGGTTTTACGATACTTAGTAGTCAGGTACATTCTTAGGCGTTTAATATGGGGTGTTGAGTCCATTTCGTTGAGCAAGGAGTAGCTCTTGTCTATTCCATATTTGGCTTAAGGAACTTTATCTGTGCTCATTTCAATCTCTGGTTTTATGCAGCACCCCAACTCACCTTTACCCTTAAGCAAGCATAAGTTGCTTTTCTAAATTTGAGACCCTGTTCTGTTCTGTAATTCAGTTCCTGTGTAGCCAAGTTTCCATTCCGTGTATTACTGATATCTTATGATGTTTCTTTTTCTGTGTGACTTATTTCAGTTAGAATCATCATACCTGAATCCACTCATTGTGCTGCTAAGGGCCTGATGACATAGATTTCATTGCTGAGTGATATTGCTTTGTAAGTGAATACCACAACTTCTTTATCCATTTTTCACTTTCTGCGATGTTGAACTTGTACTGTAAACGAGGTTCTTGTAAACAGAGCCGTTCCAAACTTTGGGGTGGCTGTGTCTTTTTGATTTTAATTTCCCTAAGCTATAGGACCATAAGTGGAAGTGCCCTAGGTTCTGTTGCTTTGTTTTTTAGATGTTTCAGGAAACACCATACACTTCTCCCGAGTTGTTGTTGGCAATTTACAACCACCCATCAGCATAACAAGGCTCCCAGTTCTCCATGCCCTGTCCTGCCTTTCTGGATTTTACACTTTTTTCAGATGGCGCTTTTGACCGGGGGGAAGTGAGACTTCATTGTAGTGCAGATTTCCTTTGCAAGCTTGCTTGGTTGGCCAAAAAGGGCGTATGCGTTTTTTCCTGAATATATTCAGGAAAAAACGCATACGCCCTTTTTGGCCAAGTGCATCATTGTGGACGTTCTGCCTCTTTTCCTATGCTTTCAATGCAATTCCAGTCTACCTCCTGAAATCGGTTTCCTGCAATTCTGCCCCGCTTTCAAGTCCTCTTGGCAGCCTTACTTCAGTCTATTTTTGGACGATAGCTGTCATTTATAACTCTGCAGGTTTGTGAATTACAGTGCCCCTGAGCTCCTTTCTTCAACTCGCTTTCTTGTGACCTGGCCGCAACACCGCAGGATGGCTTCAGGCCCTAATCTGGTTCCGGTACGGCACGCTGAGCCTTTGGTTATTTCCTCTTCCTGGTGGGAAATGAGAGTTAAATTTGCCCGTCCAGACACCTCCAGCTAGCCTCTCATTGGTTCTCGCTATTCCTGTTCATCTTCCGCAGAAATTGCAAACTGGGCCAAACAGGAGGTTAAAGGCGCTGACTCTCCAAGTGGGGAGAGTGTTAGTAAAGCGTCTGGAATGTTGCACCCGAGTACCAGGGGAGGAAAACTGAGACATATTTGAACACGTCTCCCATTCACATGGTTGATCATACTTGGGTTCCACATGCATGTTTTAGCTGAAGGAAGAATACCTTAAACCTGGAGAGTTGAGACCCGTGTAATGGGTACCATGCAATATGACTTCAAAGGGTCTTCATTTGCTCACCGAACCTCTCCAATCCTATCACTGCTGCGTTTATGCCCCTGTACACATGCTTGATTCTCTTTCGGAGACATAGCAATCCATAGGTTTTAAGATACTTATTAGTCAGGTACATTCTTAGGTGTTTAATATGCGGTGTTGAGTCCATTTCGTTGAGCAAGGAGTAGCTCTTGTCTATTCCATATTTGACTTAAGGAACTTTATCTGTGCTCATTTCAATCTCTGGTTTTATGCAGCACCCCAACTCACCTTTACTCTTAAGCAAGCATAAGTTGGTTTTCTAAATTTGAGACCCTGTTCTGTTCTGTAATTCAGTTCCTGTGTAGCCAAGTTTACATTCCGTGTATTACTGATATCTTATGATGTTTCTTTTTCTGTGTGACTTATTTCAGTTAGAATCATCATACCTGAATCCACTCATTGTGATGCTAAGGGCCTGATGACATAGATTTCATTGCTGAGTGATATTGCTTTGTAAGTAAATACCACAACTTCTTTATCCATTTTTCACTTTCTGCGATGTTGAACTTGTACTGTAAACGAGGTTCTTGTAAACAGAGGCGTCGCAAACTTTGGGGTGGCTGTGTCTTTTTGATTTTAATTTCCCTAAGCTATAGGACCATAAGTGGCAGTGCCCTAGGCTCTGTTGCTTTGTTTTTTAGATATTTCAGGAAACACCATACACTTCTCCCGAGTGTCTGTTGGCAATTTACATCCCGCCCATCAGCATAACAAGGCTCCCAGTTCTCCATGGCCTGTCCTGCCTTTCTGGATTTTACACTTTTTTCAGATGGCCCTTTTGACCGGGGGGAAGTGAGACTTCATTGTAGTGCAGATTTCCTTTGCAAGCTTGCTTGGTTGGCCAAAAAGGGCGTATGCGTTTTTTCCTGAATATATTCAGGAAAAAACGCATACGCCCTTTTTGGCCAAGTGCATCATTGTGGACGTTCTGCCTCTTTTCCTATGCTTTCAATGCAATTCCAGTCTACCTCCTGAAATCGGTTTCCTGCAATTCTGCCCCGCTTTCAAGTCCTCTTGGCAGCCTTACTTCAGTCTATTTTTGGACGATAGCTGACATTTATAACTCTGCAGGTTTGTGAATTACAGTGCCCCTGAGCTCCTTTCTTCAACTCGCTTTCTTGTGACCTGGCCGCAACACCGCAGGATGGCTTCAGGCCCGAATCTGGTTCCGGCCCGGCATGCTGAGCCTTTGGTTAATTCCTCTTCCTGGTGGGAAATGAGAGTTAAATTTGCCCGTCCAGACACCTCCAGCTAGCCTCTCATTGGTTCTCGCTATTCCTGTTCATCTTCCGCAGAAATTGCAAACTGGGCCAAACAGGAGGTTAAAGGGACTGACTCTCCAAGTGGGGAGAGTGTTAGTAAAGCGTCTGGAATGTTGCACCCGAGTACCAGGGGAGGAAAACTGAGACATATTAGAACACGTCTCCCGTTCACATGGTTGATCATACTCTGGGTTCCACATGCATGTTTTAGCTGAAGGAAGAATACCTTAAACCTGGAGAGTTGAGACCCGTGGAATGTGTACCATGCAATATGACTTCAAAGGGCCTTCATTTGCTCACCGAACCTCTCCAATCCTATCACTGCTGCGTTTATGCCCCTGTACACACGCTTGATTCTCTTTTGGAGACATAGCAATCCATAGGTTTTAAGATACTTACTAGTCAGGTACATTCTTAGGTGTTTAATATGGGGTGTTGAGTCCATTTCGTTGAGCAAGGAGTAGCTCTTGTCTATTCCATATTTGGCTTAATGAACTTTATCTGTGCTCATTTCAATCTCTGGTTTTATGCAGCACCCCAACTCACCTTTCCCCTTAAGCAAGCATAAGTTGGTTTTCTAAATTTGAGACCCTGTTCTGTTTGGAATGCAGTTCCTGTGTAGCCAAGTTTACATTCCGTGTATTACTGATATCTTATGATGTTTCTTTTTCTGTGTGACTTATTTCAGTTAGAATCATCATACCTGAATCCACTCATTGTGATGCTAAGGGCCTGATGACATAGATTTCATTGCTGAGTGATATTGCTTTGTAAGTAAATACCACAACTTCTTTATCCATTTTTCACTTTCTGCGATGTTGAACTTGTACTGTAAACGAGGTTCTTGTAAACAGAGGCGTCGCAAACTTTGGGGTGGCTGTGTCTTTTTGATTTTAATTTCCCTAAGCTATAGGACCATAAGTGGCAGTGCCCTAGGCTCTGTTGCTTTGTTTTTTAGATATTTCAGGAAACACCATACACTTCTCCCGAGTGTCTGTTGGCAATTTACATCCCGCCCATCAGCATAACAAGGCTCCCAGTTCTCCATGGCCTGTCCTGCCTTTCTGGATTTTACACTTTTTTCAGATGGCCCTTTTGACCGGGGGGAAGTGAGACTTCATTGTAGTGCAGATTTCCTTTGCAAGCTTGCTTGGTTGGCCAAAAAGGGCGTATGCGTTTTTTCCTGAATATATTCAGGAAAAAACGCATACGCCCTTTTTGGCCAAGTGCATCATTGTGGACGTTCTGCCTCTTTTCCTATGCTTTCAATGCAATTCCAGTCTACCTCCTGAAATCGGTTTCCTGCAATTCTGCCCCGCTTTCAAGTCCTCTTGGCAGCCTTACTTCAGTCTATTTTTGGACGATAGCTGACATTTATAACTCTGCAGGTTTGTGAATTACAGTGCCCCTGAGCTCCTTTCTTCAACTCGCTTTCTTGTGACCTGGCCGCAACACCGCAGGATGGCTTCAGGCCCGAATCTGGTTCCGGCCCGGCATGCTGAGCCTTTGGTTAATTCCTCTTCCTGGTGGGAAATGAGAGTTAAATTTGCCCGTCCAGACACCTCCAGCTAGCCTCTCATTGGTTCTCGCTATTCCTGTTCATCTTCCGCAGAAATTGCAAACTGGGCCAAACAGGAGGTTAAAGGGACTGACTCTCCAAGTGGGGAGAGTGTTAGTAAAGCGTCTGGAATGTTGCACCCGAGTACCAGGGGAGGAAAACTGAGACATATTTGAACACGTCTCCCGTTCACATGGTTGATCATACTCTGGGTTCCACATGCATGTTTTAGCTGAAGGAAGAATACCTTAAACCTGGAGAGTTGAGACCCGTGGAATGTGTACCATGCAATATGACTTCAAAGGGCCTTCATTTGCTCACCGAACCTCTCCAATCCTATCACTGCTGCGTTTATGCCCCTGTACACATGCTTGATTCTCTTTTGGAGACATAGCAATCCATAGGTTTTACGATACTTACTAGTCAGGTACATTCTTAGGCATTTAATATGCGGTGTTGAGTCCATTTCATTGAGCAAGGAGTAGCTCTTGTCTATTCCATATTTGACTTAAGGAACTTTATCTGTGCTCATTTCAATCTCTGGTTTTATGCAGCACCCCACCTCACCTTTACCCTTAAGCAAGCATAAGTTGGTTTTCTAAATTTGAGACCCTGTTCTGTTCTGTAATTCAGTTCCTGTGTAGCCAAGTTTACATTCCGTGTATTACTGATATCTTATGATGTTTCTTTTTCTGTGTGACTTATTTCAGTTAGAATCATCATACCTGAATCCACTCATTGTGCTGCTAAGGGCCTGATGACATAGATTTCATTGCTGAGTGATATTGGTTTGTAAGTAAATACCACAACTTCTTTATCCATTTTTCACTTTCTGCGATATTGAACTTGTACTGTAAACGAAGTTCTTGTAAACAGAGGCGTCCCAAACTTTGGGGTGGCTGTGTCTTTTTGATTTTAATTTCCCTAAGCTGGAGGACCATAAGTGGCAGTGCCCTAGGCTCTGTTGCTTTGTTTTTTAGATGTTTCAGGAAACACCATACACTTCTCCCCAGTGTCTGTTGGCAATTTACATCCCGCCCATCAGCATAACAAGGCTCCCAGTTCTCCATGGCCTGTCCTGCCTTTCTGGATTTTACACTTTTTTCAGATGGCCCTTTTGACCGGGGGGAAGTGAGACTTCATTGTAGTGCAGATTTCCTTTGCAAGCTTGCTTGGTTGGCCAAAAAGGGCATATGCGTTTTTTCCTGAATATATTCAGGAAAAAACGCATACGCCCTTCTTGGCCAAGTGCATCATTGTGGACGTTCTGCCTCTTTTCCTATGCTTTCAATGCAATTCCAGTCTACCTCCTGAAATCGGTTTCCTGCAATTCTGCCCCGCTTTCAAGTCCTCTTGGCAGCCTTACTTCAGTCTATTTTTGGACGATAGCTGTCATTTATAACTCTGCAGGTTTGTGAATTACAGTGCCCCTGAGCTCCTTTCTTCAACTCGCTTTCTTGTGACCTGGCCGCAACACCGCAGGATGGCTTCAGGCCCTAATCTGGTTCTGACACGGCACGCTGAGCCTTTCGTTATTTCCTCTTCCTGGTGGGAAATGAGAGTTAAATTTGCCCGTCCAGACACCTCCAGCTAGTCTCTCATTGGTTCTCGCTATTCCTGTTCATCTTCCGCAGAAATTGCAAACTGGGCCAAACAGGAGGTTAAAGGCGCTGACTCTCCAAGTGGGGAGAGTGTTAGTAAAGCGTCTGGAATGTTGCACCCGAGTACCAGGGGAGGAAAACTGAGACATATTTGAACACGTCTCCCGTTCACATGGTTGATCATACTTGGGTTCCACATGCATGTTTTAGCTGAAGGAAGAATACCTTAAACCTGGAGAGTTAAGACCCGTGTAATGGGTACCATGCAATATGACTTCAAAGGGTCTTCATTTGCTCACCGAACCTCTCCAATCCTATCACTGCTGCGTTTATGCCCCTGTACACATGCTTGATTCTCTTTCGGAGACATAGCAATCCATAGGTCTTAAGATACTTACTAGCCAGGTACATTCTTAGGCGTTTAATATGCGATGTTGAGTCCATTTCGTTGAGCAAGGAGTAGCTCTTGTCTATTCCATATTTGACTTAAGGAACTTTATCTGTGCTCATTTCAATCTCTGGTTTTATGCAGCACCCCAACTCACCTTTCCCCTTAAGCAAGCATAAGTTGGTTTTCTAAATTTTGGGACCCTGTTCTGTTCTGTAATTCAGTTCCTGTGTAGCCAAGTTTACATTCCGTGTATTACTGATATCTTATGATGTTTCTTTTTCTGTGTGACTTACTTCAGTTAGAATCATCATACCTGAATCCACTCTTTGTGCTGCTAAGGGCCTTGTGAAACAGATTTCATTGCTGAGTGATATTGCTTTGTAAGTAAATACCACAACTTCTTTATCCATTTTTCACTTTCTGCGATGTTGAACTTGTAATGTAAACGAGGTTCTTGTAAACAGAGGTGTCCCAAACTTTGGGGTGGCTGTGTCTTTTTGATTTTAATTTCCCTAAGCTGTAGGACCATAAGTGGCAGTGCCCTAGGCTCTGTTGCTTTGTTTTTTAGATGTTTCAGGAAACACCATACACTTCTCCCAAGTGTCTGTTGGCAATTTACATCCCGCCCATCAGCATAACAAGGCTCCCAGTTCTCCATGGCCTGTCCTGCCTTTCTGGATTTTACACTTTTTTCAGATGGCCCTTTTGACCGGGGGGAAGTGAGACTTCATTGTAGTGCAGATTTCCTTTGCAAGCTTGCTTGGTTGGCCAAAAAGTGCGTATGCGTTTTTTCCTGAATATATTCAGGAAAAAACGCATACGCCCTTCTTGGCCCAGTGCATCATTGTGGACGTTCTGCCTCTTTTCCTATGCTTTCAATGCAATTCCAGTCTACCTCCTGAAATCGGTTTCCTGCAATTCTGCCCCGCTTTCAAGTCCTCTTGGCAGCCTTACTTCAGTCTATTTTTGGACGATAGCTGTCATTTATAACTCTGCAGGTTTGTGAATTACAGTGCCCCTGAGCTCCTTTCTTCAACTCGCTTTCTTGTGACCTGGCCGCAACACCGCAGGATGGCTTCAGGCCCTAATCTGGTTCTGGCACGGCACGCTGAGCCTTTGGTTATTTCCTCTTCCTGGTGGGAAATGAGAGTTAAATTTGCCCGTCCAGACACCTCCAGCTAGTCTCTCATTGGTTCTTGCTATTCCTGTTCATCTTCCGCAGAAATTGCAAACTGGGCCAAACAGGAGGTTAAAGGCGCTGACTCTCCAAGTGGGGAGAGTGTTAGTAAAGCGTCTGGAATGTTGCACCCGAGTACCAGGGGAGGAAAACTGAGACATATTTGAACACGTCTCCCGTTCACATGGTTGATCATACTTGGGTTCTACATGCATGTTTTAGCTGAAGGAAGAATACCTTAAACCTGGAGAGTTGAGAGCCGTGTAATGGGTACCATGCAATATGACTTCAAAGGGTCTTCATTTGCTCACCGAACCTCTCCAATCCTATCACTGCTGCGTTTATGCCCCTGTACACACGCTTGATTCTCTTTTGGAGACATAGCAATCCATAGGTTTTAAGATACTTACTAGTCAGGTACATTCTTAGGCATTTAATATGCGGTGTTGAGTCCATTTCGTTGAGCAAGGAGTAGCTCTTGTCTATTCCATATTTGACTTAAGGAACTTTATCTGTGCTCATTTCAATCTCTGGTTTTATGCAGCACCCCACCTCACCTTTACCCTTAAGCAAGCATAAGTTGGTTTTCTAAATTTGAGACCCTGTTCTGTTCTGTAATTCAGTTCCATGTGTAGCCAAGTTTACATTCCGTGTATTACTGATATCTTATTATGTTTCTTTTTCTGTGTGACTTATTTCAGTTAGAATCATCATACCTGAATCCACTCATTGTGATGCTAAGGGCCTGATGACATAGATTTCATTGCTGAGTGATATTGCTTTGTAAGTAAATACCACAACTTCTTTATCCATTTTTCACTTTCTGCGATGTTGAACTTGTAATGTAAACGAGGTTCTTGTAAACAGAGGTGTCCCAAACTTTGGGGTGGCTGTGTCTTTTTGATTTTAATTTCCCTAAGCTGTAGGACCATAAGTGGCAGTGCCCTAGGCTCTGTTGCTTTGTTTTTTAGATGTTTCAGGAAACACCATACACTTCTCCCAAGTGTCTGTTGGCAATTTACATCCCGCCCATCAGCATAACAAGGCTCCCAGTTCTCCATGGCCTGTCCTGCCTTTCTGGATTTTACACTTTTTTCAGATGGCCCTTTTGACCGGGGGGAAGTGAGACTTCATTGTAGTGCAGATTTCCTTTGCAAGCTTGCTTGGTTGGCCAAAAAGTGCGTATGCGTTTTTTCCTGAATATATTCAGGAAAAAACGCATACGCCCTTCTTGGCCCAGTGCATCATTGTGGACGTTCTGCCTCTTTTCCTATGCTTTCAATGCAATTCCAGTCTACCTCCTGAAATCGGTTTCCTGCAATTCTGCCCCGCTTTCAAGTCCTCTTGGCAGCCTTACTTCAGTCTATTTTTGGACGATAGCTGTCATTTATAACTCTGCAGGTTTGTGAATTACAGTGCCCCTGAGCTCCTTTCTTCAACTCGCTTTCTTGTGACCTGGCCGCAACACCGCAGGATGGCTTCAGGCCCTAATCTGGTTCTGGCACGGCACGCTGAGCCTTTGGTTATTTCCTCTTCCTGGTGGGAAATGAGAGTTAAATTTGCCCGTCCAGACACCTCCAGCTAGTCTCTCATTGGTTCTCGCTATTCCTGTTCATCTTCCGCAGAAATTGCAAACTGGGCCAAACAGGAGGTTAAAGGCGCTGACTCTCCAAGTGGGGAGAGTGTTAGTAAAGCGTCTGGAATGTTGCACCCGAGTACCAGGGGAGGAAAACTGAGACATATTTGAACACGTCTCCCGTTCACATGGTTGATCATACTTGGGTTCTACATGCATGTTTTAGCTGAAGGAAGAATACCTTAAACCTGGAGAGTTGAGACCCGTGTAATGGGTACCATGCAATATGACTTCAAAGGGTCTTCATTTGCTCACCAAACCTCTCCAATCCTATCACTGCTGCGTTTATGCCCCTGTACACACGCTTGATTCTCTTTTGGAGACATAGCAATCCATAGGTTTTAAGATACTTACTAGTCAGGTACATTCTTAGGCGTTTAATATGGGGTGTTGAGACCATTTCGTTGAGCAAGGAGTAGCTCTTGTCTATTCCATATTTGGCTTAAGGAACTTTATCTGTGCTCATTTCAATCTCTGGTTTTATGCAGCACCCCAACTCACCTTTACCCTTAAGCAAGCATAAGTTGGTTTTCTAAATTTGAGACACTGTTCTGTTTTGGAATTCAGTTCCTGTGTAGCCAAGTTTACATTCCGTGTATTAGTGATATCTTATGATATTTCTTTTACTGTGTGACTTATTTCAGTTAGAATCATCGTACCTGAATCCACTCATTGTGCTGCTAAGGGCCTGATGACATAGATTTCATTGCTGAGTGATACTGCATTGTACGTAAGTACCACAAGTTCTTTATCATTTTTCACTTTCTGTGATATTGAACTTGTATGGTAAACGAGGTTCTTGTAAACGGAGGCGTCCCAACCTTTGGGGTGGCTGTGTCTTTTTGATTTTAATTTCCCTAAGCTATAGGACCATAAGTGGAAGTGCCCTAGGCTCTGTTGCTTTGTTTTTTAGATGTTTCAGGAAACACCATACACTTCTCCCGAGTGGTTGTTGGCAATTTACATCCCGCCCATCAGCATAACAAGGCTCCCAGTTCTCCATGGCCTGTCTTGCCTTTCTGGATTTTACACTTTTTTCAGATGGCCCTTTTGACCGGGGGGAAGTGAGACTTCATTGTAGTGCAGATTTCCTTTGCAAGCTTGCTTGGTTGGCCAAAAAGGGCGTATGCGTTTTTTCCTGAATATATTCAGGAAAAAACGCATACGCCCTTTTTGGCCAAGTGCATCATTGTGGACGTTCTGCCTCTTTTCCTATGCTTTCAATGCAATTCCAGTCTACCTCCTGAAATCAGTTTCCTGCAATTCTGCCCTGCTTTCAAGTCCTCTTGGCAGCCTTACTTCAGTCTATTTTTGGACGATAGCTGTCATTTATAACTCTGCAGGTTTGTGAATTACAGTGCCCCTGAGCTCCTTTCTTCAACTCGCTTTCTTTTGAGCTGGCCGCAACACCGCAGGATGGCTTCAGGCCCTAATCTGGTTCCGGCCCTGCATGCTGAGCCTTTGGTTATTTCCTCTTCCTGGTGGGAAATGAGAGTTAAATTTGCCCGTCCAGACACCTCCAGTTAGCCTCTCATTGGTTCTCGCTATTCCTGTTCATCTTCCGCAGAAATTGCAAACTGGGCCAAACAGGAGGTTAAAGGCGCTGACTCTCCAAGTGGGGAGAGTGTTAGTAAAGCGTCTGGAATGTTGCACCCGAGTACCAGGGGAGGAAAACTGAGACATATTTGAACACGTCTCCCGTTCACATGGTTGATCATACTTGGGTTCCACATGCATGTTTTAGCTGAAGGAAGAATACCTTAAACCTGAAGAGTTGAGACCCGTGTAATGGGTACCATGCAATATGACTTCAAAGGGCCTTCACTTGCTCACCGAACCTGTCCAATCCTATCACTGCTGCGTTTATGCCCCTGTACACATGCTTGATTCTCTTTTGGAGACATAGCAATCCATAGGTTTTACGATACTTACTAGTCAGGTACATTCTTAGGCGTTTAATATGCGGTGTTGAGTCCATTTCGTTGAGCAAGGAGTAGCTCTTGTCTATTCCATATTTGACTTAAGGAACATTACCTGTGCTCATTTCAATCTCTGGTTTTATGCAGCACCCCACCTCACCTTTACCCTTAAGCAAGCATAAGTTGGTTTTCTAAATTTGAGACCCTCTTCTGTTCTGTAATTCAATTCCTGTGTAACCAAGTTTACATTCCGTGTATTACTGATATCTTATGATGTTTCTTTTTCTGTGTGACTTATTTCAGTTAGAATCATCATACCTGAATCCACTCATTGTGATGCTAAGGGCCTGATGACATAGATTTCATTGCTGAGTGATATTGCTTTGTAAGTAAATACCACAACTTCTTTCTCCATTTTTCACTTTCTGCGATGTTGAACTTGTACTGTAAACGAGGTTCTTGTAAACAGAGGCGTCCCAAACTTTGGGGTGGCTGTGTCTTTTTGATTTTAATTTCCCTAAGCTATAGGACCATAAGTGGCAGTGCCCTAGGCTCTGTTGCTTTGTTTTTTAGATGTTTCAGGAAACACCATACACTTCTCCCAAGTGTCTGTTGGCAATTTACATCCCGCCCATCAGCATAACAAGGCTCCCAGTTCTCCATGGCCTGTCCTGCCTTTCTGGATTTTACACTTTTTTCAGATGGCCCTTTTGACTGGGGGGAAGTGAGACTTCATTGTAGTGCAGATTTCCTTTGCAAGCTTGCTTGGTTGGCCAAAAAGTGCGTATGCGTTTTTTCCTGAATATATTCAGGAAAAAACGCATACGCCCTTTTTGACCAAGTGCATCATTGTGGACGTTCTGCCTCTTTTCCTATGCTTTCAATGCAATTCCAGTCTACCTCCTGAAATTGGTTTCCTGCAATTCTGCCCCGCTTTCAAGTCCTCTTGGCCGCCTTACTTCAGTCTATTTTTGGACGATAGCTGTCATTTATAACTCTGCAGGTTTGTGAATTACAGTGCCCCTGAGCTCCTTTCTTCAACTCGCTTTCTTGTGACCTGGCCGCAACACCGCAGGATGGCTTCAGGCCCTAATCTGGTTCCGGGCCGGCACGCTGAGCCTTTGGTTAATTCCTCTTCCTGGTGGGAAATGAGAGTTAAATTTGCCCGTCCAGACACCTCCAGCTAGCCTCTCATTGGTTCTCGCTATTCCTGTTCATCTTCCGCAGAAATTGCAAACTGGGCCAAACAGGAGGTTAAAGGGACTGACTCTCCAAGTGGGGAGAGTGTTAGTAAAGCGTCTGGAATGTTGCACCCGAGTACCAGGGGAGGAAAACTGAGACATATTTGAACACGTCTCCCGATCACATGGTTGATCATACTCTATGTTCCACATGCATGTTTTAGCTGAAGGAAGAATACCTTAAAACTGGGTAGTTGAAACCCGTGGAAAGGGTACCATGCAATATGACTTCAAAGGGTCTTCATTTGCTCACCGAACCTCTCCAATCCTATCACTGCTGCGTTTATGCCCCTGTACACATGCTTGATTCTCTTTCGGAGACATAGCAATCCATAGGTTTTAAGATACTTACTAGTCAGGTACATTCTTAGGCGTTTAATATGCGGTGTTGAGACCATTTCGTTGAGCAAGGAGTAGCTCTTGTCTATTCCATATTTGGCTTAAGGAACTTTATCTGTGCTCATTTCAATCTCTGGTTTTATGCAGCACCCCAACTCACCTTTACCCTTAAGCAAGAATAAGTTGGTTTTCTAAATTTGAGACCCTGTTCTGTTCTGTAATTCAGTTCCTGTGTAGCCAAGTTTACATTCCGTGTATTACTGATATCTTATGATGTTTCTTTTTCTGTGTGACTTATTTCAGTTAGAGTCATCATACCTGAATCCACTCATTGTGCTGCTAAGGGCCTGATGACACAGATTTCATTGCTGAGTGATATTGCTTTGTAAGTAAATACCACAACTTCTTTATCCATTTTTCACTTTCTGCGATGTTGAACTTGTACTGTAAACGAGGTTCTTGTAAACAGAGCCGTTCCAAACTTTGGGGTGGCTGTGTCTTTTTGATTTTAATTTCCCTAAGCTATAGGACCATAAGTGGAAGTGCCCTAGGTTCTGTTGCTTTGTTTTTTAGATGTTTCATGAAACACCATACACTTCTCCCGAGTGTCTGTTGGCAATTTACATCCCGCCCATCAGCATAACAAGGCTCCCAGTTCTCCATGGCCTGTCCTGCCTTTCTGGATTTTACACTTTTTTCAGATGGCCCTTTTGACCGGGGGGAAGTGAGACTTCATTGTAGTGCAGATTTCCTTTGCAAGCTTGCTTGGTTGGCCAAAAAGGGCGTATGCGTTTTTTCCTGAATATATTCAGGAAAAAACGCATACGCCCTTTTTGGCCAAGTGCATCATTGTGGACGTTCTGCCTCTTTTCCTATGCTTTCAATGCAATTCCAGTCTACCTCCTGAAATCGGTTTCCTGCAATTCTGCCCCGCTTTCAAGTCCTCTTGGCAGCCTTACTTCAGTCTATTTTTGGACGATAGCTGTCATTTATAACTCTGCAGGTTTGTGAATTACAGTGCCCCTGAGCTCCTTTCTTCAACTCGCTTTCTTTTGAGCTGGCCGCAACACCGCAGGATGGCTTCAGGCCCTAATCTGGTTCCGGTACGGCACGCTGAGCCTTTGGTTATTTCCTCTTCCTGGTGGGAAATGAGAGTTAAATTTGCCCGTCCAGACACCTCCAGCTAGTCTCTCATTGGTTCTCGCTATTCCTGTTCATCTTCGGCAGAAATTGCAAACTGGGCCAAACAGGAGGTTAAAGGCGCTGACTCTCCAAGTGGGGAGACTGTTAGTAAAGCGTCTGGAATGTTGCACCCGAGTACCAGGGGAGGAAAACTGAGACATATTTGAACACGTCTCCCGTTCACATGGTTGATCATACTTGGGTTCCACATGCATGTTTTAGCTGAAGGAAGAATACCTTAAACCTGGAGAGTTGAGACCCGTGGAATGGGTACCATGCAATATGACTTCAAAGGGTCTTCATTTGCTCACCGAACCTCTCCAATCCTATCACTGCTGCGTTTATGCCCCTGTACACATGCTTGATTCTCTTTCGGAGACATAGCAATCCATAGGTTTTACGATACTTACTAGTCAGGTACATTCTTAGGCGTTTAATATGCGGTGTTGAGTCCATTTCGTTGAGCAAGGAGTAGCTCTTGTCTATTCCATATTTGACTTAAGGAACTTTATCTGTGCTCATTTCAATCTCTGGTTTTATGCAGCACCCCAACTCACCTTTACCCTTAAGCAAGCATAAGTTGGTTTTCTAAATTTGAGACCCTGTTCTGTTCTGTAATTCAGTTCCTGTGTAGCCAAGTTTACATTCCGTGTATTACTGATATCTTATGATGTTTCTTTTTCTGTGTGACTTATTTCAGTTAGAATCATCATACCTGAGTCCACTCATTGTGCTGCTAAGGGCCTGATGACATAGATTTCATTGCTGAGTGATATTGCTTTGTAAGTGAATACCACAACTTCTTTATCCATTTTTCACTTTCTGCGATGTTGAACTTGTACTGTAAACGAGGTTCTTGTAAACAGGGCCGTTCCAAACTTTGGGGTGGCTGTGTCTTTTTGATTTTAATTTCCCTAAGCTATAGGACCATAAGTGGCAGTGCCCTAGGCTCTGTTGCTTTGTTTTTTAGATGTTTCAGGAAACACCATACACTTCTCCCAAGTGTCTGTTGGCAATTTACATCCCGCCCATCAGCATAACAAGGCTCCCAGTTCTCAATGGCCAGTTTCCTTTCTGGATTTTACACTTTTTTCAGATGGCCCTTTTGACCGGGGGGAAGTGAGACTTCATTGTAGTGCAGATTTCCTTTGCAAGCTTGCTTGGTTGGCCAAAAAGGGCGTATGCGTTTTTTCCTGAATATATTCAGGAAAAAACGCATACGCCCTTTTTGGCCAAGTGCATCATTGTGGACGTTCTGCCTCTTTTCCTATGCTTTCAATGCAATTCCAGTCTACCTCCTGAAATCGGTTTCCTGCAATTCTGCCCCGCTTTCAAGTCCTCTTGGCAGCCTTACTTCAGTCTATTTTTGGACGATAGCTGTCATTTATAACTCTGCAGGTTTGTGAATTACAGTGCCCCTGAGCTCCTTTCTTCAACTCGCTTTCTTGTGACCTGGCCGCAACACCGCAGGATGGCTTCAGGCCCTAATCTGGTTCCTGCCCGGCATGGTGAGCCTTTGGTTAATTCCTCTTCCTGGTGGGAAATGAGAGTTAAATTTGCCCGTCCAGACACCTCCAGCTAGCCTCTCATTGGTTCTCGCTATTCCTGTTCATCTTCCGCAGAAATTGCAAACTGGGCCAAACAGGAGGTTAAAGGGACTGACTCTCCAAGTGGGGAGAGTGTTAGTAAAGCATCTGGAATGTTGCACCCGAGTACCAGGGGAGGAAAACTGAGACATATTTGAACACGTCTCTCGATCACATGGTTGATCATACTCTAGGTTCCACATGCATGTTTTAGCTGAAGGAAGAATACCTTAAACCTGGAGAGTTGAAACCCGTGGAATGGGTACCATGCAATATGACTTCAAAGGGTCTTCATTTGCTCACCGAACCTCTCCAATCCTATCACTGCTGCGTTTATGCCCCTGTACACATGCTTGATTCTCTTTCGGAGACATAGCAATGCATAGGTTTTAAGATACTTACTAGTCAGGTACATTCTTAGGCGTTTAATATGGGGTGTTGAGTCCATTTCGTTGTGCAAGGTGTAGCTCTTGTCTATTCCATATTTGGCTTAAGGAACTTTATCTGTGCTCATTTCAATCTCTGGTTTTATGCAGCACCCCAACTCACCTTTACCCTTAAGCAAGAATAAGTTGGTTTTCTAAATTTGAGACCCTGTTCTGTTCTGTAATTCAGTTCCTGTGTAGCCAAGTTTACATTCCGTGTATTACTGATATCTTATGATGTTTCTTTTTCTGTGTGACTTATTTCAGTTAGAATCATCATACCTGAATCCACTCATTGTGCTGCTAAGTGCCTGTGGACACAGATTTCATTGCTGAGTGATATTGCTTTGTAAGTAAATACCACAACTTCTTTATCCATTTTTCACTTTCTGCGATGTTGAACTTGTACTGTAAACGAGGTTCTTGTAAACAGAGCCGTTCCAAACTTTGGGGTGGCTGTGTCTTTTTGATTTTAATTTCCCTAAGCTATAGGACCATAAGTGGAAGTGCCCTAGGTTCTGTTGCTTTGTTTTTTAGATGTTTCAGGAAACACCATACACTTCTCCCGAGTGGTTGTTGGCAATTTACATCCCGCCCATCAGCATAACAAGGCTCCCAGTTCTCAATGGTCTGTTGCCTTTCTGGATTTTACACTTTTTTCAGATGGCCCTTTTGACCGGGGGGAAGTGAGACTTCATTGTAGTGCAGATTTCTTTGCAAGCTTGCTTGGTTGGCCAAAAAGGGCGTATGCGTTTTTTCCTGAATATATTCAGGAAAAAACGCATACGCCCTTTTTGGCCAAGTGCATCATTGTGGACGTTCTGCCTCTTTTCCTATGCTTTCAATGCAATTCCAGTCTACCTCCTGAAATCGGTTTCCTGCAATTCTGCCCCGCTTTCAAGTCCTCTTGGCAGCCTTACTTCAGTCTATTTTTGGACGATAGCTGTCATTTATAACTCTGCAGGTTTGTGAATTACAGTGCCCCTGAGCTCCTTTCTTCAACTCGCTTTCTTGTGACCTGGCCGCAACACCGCAGGATGGCTTCAGGCCCTAATCTGGTTCCGGCACGGCATGCTGAGCCTGTGGTTAATTCCTCTTCCTGGTGGGAAATGAGAGTTAAATTTGCCCGTCCAGACACCTCCAGCTAGCCTCTCATTGGTTCTCGCTATTCCTGTTCATCTTCCGCAGAAATTGCAAACTGGGCCAAACAGGAGGTTAAAGGCGCTGACTCTCCAAGTGGGGAGAGTGTTAGTAAAGCGTCTGGAATGTTGCACCCGAGTACCAGGGGAGGAAAACTGAGACATATTTGAACACGTCTCCCGTTCACATGGTTGATCATACTTGGGTTCCACATGCATGTTTTAGCTGAAGGAAGAATACCTTAAACCTGGAGAGTTGAGACCCGTGGAATGGGTACCATGCAATATGACTTCAAAGGGTCTTCATTTGCTCACCGAACCTCTCCAATCCTATCACTGCTGCGTTTATGGCCCTGTACACATGCTTGAATCTCTTTCGGAGACATAGCAATCCATAGGTTTTACGATACTTACTAGTCAGGCACATTCTTAGGCATTTAATATGCGGTGTTGAGTCCATTTCGTTGAGCAAGGAGTAGCTCTTGTCTATTCCATATTTGACTTAAGGAACTTTATCTGTGCTCATTTCAATCTCTGGTTTTATGCAGCACCCCACCTCACCTTTACCCTTAAGCAAGCATAAGTTGGTTTTCTAAATTTGAGACCCTGTTCTGTTCTGTAATTCAGTTCCTGTGTAGCCAAGTTTACATTCCGTGTATTACTGATATCTTATGATGTTTCTTTTTCTGTGTGACTTATTTCAGTTAGAATCATCATACCTGAGTCCACTCATTGTGCTGCTAAGGGCCTGATGACATAGATTTCATTGCTGAGTGATATTGCTTTGTAAGTGAATACCACAACTTCTTTATCCATTTTTCACTTTCTGCGATGTTGAACTTGTACTGTAAACGAGGTTCTTGTAAACAGAGCCGTTCCAAACTTTGGGGTGGCTGTGTCTTTTTGATTTTAATTTCCCTAAGCTATAGGACCATAAGTGGCAGTGCCCTAGGCTCTGTTGATTTGTTTTTTAGATGTTTCAGGAAACACCATACACTTCTCCCAAGTGTCTGTTGGCAATTTACATCCCGCCCATCAGCATAACAAGGCTCCCAGTTCTCAATGGCCTGTTGCCTTTCTGGATTTTACACTTTTTTCAGATGGCCCTTTTGACCGGGGGGAAGTGAGACTTCATTGTAGTGCAGATTTCCTTTGCAAGCTTGCTTGGTTGGCCAAAAAGGGCGTATGCGTTTTTTCCTGAATATATTCAGGAAAAAACGCATACGCCCTTTTTGGCCAAGTGCATCATTGTGGATGTTCTGCCTCTTTTCCTATGCTTTCAATGCAATTCCAGTCTACCTCCTGAAATCGGTTTCCTGCAATTCTGCCCCGCTTTCAAGTCCTCTTGGCAGCCTTACTTCAGTCTATTTTTGGACGATAGCTGTCATTTATAACTCTGCAGGTTTGTGAATTACAGTGCCCCTGAGCTCCTTTCTTCAACTCGCTTTCTTGTGACCTGGCCGCAACACCGCAGGATGGCTTCAGGCCCTAATCTGGTTCCTGCCCGGCATGCTGAGCCTTTGGTTAATTCCTCTTCCTGGTGGGAAATGAGAGTTAAATTTGCCCGTCCAGACACCTCCAGCTAGCCTCTCATTGGTTCTCGCTATTCCTGTTCATCTTCCGCAGAAATTGCAAACTGGGCCAAACAGGAGGTTAAAGGGACTGACTCTCCAAGTGGGGAGAGTGTTAGTAAAGCGTCTGGAATGTTGCACCCGAGTACCAGGGGAGGAAAACTGAGACATATTTGAACACGTCTCTCGATCACATGGTTGATCATACTCTAGGTTCCACATGCATGTTTTAGCTGAAGGAAGAATACCTTAAACCTGGGTAGTTGAAACCCGTGGAATGGGTACCATGCAATATGACTTCAAAGGGTCTTCATTTGCTCACCGAACCTCTCCAATCCTATCACTGCTGCGTTTATGCCCCTGTACACATGCTTGATTCTCTTTCGGAGACATAGCAATGCATAGGTTTTAAGATACTTACTAGTCAGGTACATTCTTAGGCGTTTAATATGGGGTGTTGAGTCCATTTCGTTGAGCAAGGTGTAGCTCTTGTCTATTCCATATTTGGCTTAAGGAACTTTATCTGTGCTCATTTCAATCTCTGGTTTTATGCAGCACCCCAACTCACCTTTCCCCTTAAGCAAGAATAAGTTGGTTTTCTAAACTTGAGACCCTGTTCTGTTCTGTAATTCAGTTCCTGTGTAGCCAAGTTTACATTCCGTGTATTACTGATATCTTATGATGTTTCTTTTTCTGTGTGACTTATTTCAGTTAGAATCATCATACCTTAATCCACTCATTGTGCTGCTAAGTGCCTGAGGACACAGATTTCATTGCTGAGTGATATTGCTTTGTAAGTAAATACCACAACTTCTTTATCCATTTTTCACTTTCTGCGATGTTGAACTTGTACTGTAAACGAGGTTCTTGTAAACAGAGCCGTTCCAAACTTTGGGGTGGCTGTGTCTTTTTGATTTTAATTTCCCTAAGCTATAGGACCATAAGTGGATGTGCCCTAGGTTCTGTTGCTTTGTTTTTTAGATGTTTCAGGAAACACCATACACTTCTCCCTAGTGGTTGTTGGCAATTTACATCCCGCCCATCAGCATAACAAGGCTCCCAGTTCTCCATGGCCTGTCCTGCCTTTCTGGATTTTACACTTTTTTCAGATGGCCCTTTTGACCGGGGGGAAGTGAGACTTCATTGTAGTGCAGATTTCCTTTGCAAGCTTGCTTGGTTGGCCAAAAAGGGCGTATGCGTTTTTTCCTGAATATATTCAGGAAAAAACGCATACGCCCTTTTTGGCCAAGTGCATCATTGTGGACGTTCTGCCTCTTTTCCTATGCTTTCAATGCAATTCCAGTCTACCTCCTGAAATCGGTTTCCTGCAATTCTGCCCCGCTTTCAAGTCCTCTTGGCAGCCTTACTTCAGTCTATTTTTGGACGATAGCTGTCATTTATAACTCTGCAGGTTTGTGAATTACAGTGCCCCTGAGCTCCTTTCTTCAACTCGCTTTCTTGTGACCTGGCCGCAACACCGCAGGATAGCTTCAGGCCCTAATCTGGTTCTGGTACGGCACGCTCAGCCTTTGGTTATTTCCTCTTCCTGGTGGGAAATGAGAGTTAAATTTGCCTGTCCAGACACCTCCAGCTAGCCTCTCATTGGTTCTCGCTATTCCTGTTCATCTTCCGCAGAAATTGCAAACTGGGCCAAACAGGAGGTTAAAGGCGCTGACTCTCCAAGTGGGGAGAGTGTTAGTAAAGCGTCTGGAATGTTGCACCCAAGTACCAGGGGAGGAAAACTGAGACATATTTGAACACGTCTCCCGATCACATGGTTGATCATACTCTAGGTTCCACATGCATGTTTTACCTGAAGGAAGAATACCTTAAACCTGGAGAGTTGAAACCCGTGTAATGGGTACCATGCAATATGACTTCAAAGGGTCTTCATTTGCTCACCGAACCTCTCCAATCCTATCACTGCTGCGTTTATGCCCCTGTACACATGCTTGATTCTCTTTCGGAGACATAGCAATCCATAGGTTTTACGATACTTACTAGTCAGGTACATTCTTAGGTGTTTAATATGCGGTGTTGAGTCCATTTCGTTGAGCAAGGAGTAGCTCTTGTCTATTTCATATTTGACTTAAGGAACTTTATCTGTGCTCATTTCAATCTCTGGTTTTATGCAGCACCCCAACTCACCTTTACCCTTAAGCAAGCATAAGTTGGTTTTCTAAATTTGAGACCCTGTTCTGTTCTGTAATTCAGTTCCTGTGTAGCCAAGTTTACATTCCGTGTATTACTGATATCTTATGATGTTTCTTTTTCTGTGTGACTTATTTCAGTTAGAATCATCATACCTGAATCCACTCATTGTGATGCTAAGGGCCTGATGACATAGATTTCATTGCTGAGTGATATTGCTTTGTAAGTAAATACCACAACTTCTTTATCCATTTTTCACTTTCTGCGATGTTGAACTTGTACTGTAAACGAGGTTCTTGTAAACAGAGGCGTCCCAAACTTTGGGGTGGCTGTGTCTTTTTGATTTTAATTTCCCTAAGCTATAGGACCATAAGTGGCAGTGCCCTAGGCTCTGTTGCTTTGTTTTTTAGATGTTTCAGGAAACACCATACACTTCTCCCGAGTGTCTGTTGGCAATTTACATCCCGCCCATCAGCATAACAAGGCTCCCAGTTCTCCATGGCCTGTCCTGCCTTTCTGGATTTTACACTTTTTTCAGATGGCCCTTTTGACCGGGGGGAAGTGAGACTTCATTGTAGTGCAGATTTCCTTTGCAAGCTTGCTTGGTTGGCCAAAAAGGGCAATGCGTTTTTTCCTGAATATATTCAGGAAAAAACGCATACGCCCTTTTTGGCCAAGTGCATCATTGTGGACGTTCTGCCTCTTTTCCTATGCTTTCAATGCAATTCCAGTCTACCTCCTGAAATCGGTTTCCTGCAATTCTGCCCCGCTTTCAAGTCCTCTTGGCAGCCTTACTTCAGTCTATTTTTGGACGATAGCTGTCATTTATAACTCTGCAGGTTTGTGAATTACAGTGCCCCTGAGCTCCTTTCTTCAACTCGCTTTCTTTTGAGCTGGCCGCAACACCGCAGGATGGCTTCAGGCCCTAATCTGGTTCCGGTACGGCACGCTGAGCCTTTGGTTATTTCCTCTTCCTGGTGGGAAATTAGAGTTAAATTTGCCCGTCCAGACACCTCCAGCTAGCCTCTCATTGGTTCTCGCTATTCCTGTTCATATTCCGCAGAAATTGAAAACTGGGCCAAACAGGAGGTTAAAGGCACTGACTCTCCAAGTGGGGAGAGTGTTAGTAAAGCGTCTGGAATGTTGCACCCGAGTACCAGGGGAGGAAAACTGAGACATATTTGAACACGTCTCCCGTTCACATGGTTGATCATACTTGGGTTCCACATGCATGTTTTAGCTGAAGGAAGAATACCTTAAACCTGGAGAGTTGAGACCCGTGTAATGGGTACCATGCAATATGACTTCAAAGGGTCTTCATTTGCTCACAGTACCTCTCCAATCCTATCACTGCTGCGTTTATGCCCCTGTACACATGCTTGATTCTCTTTCGGAGACATAGCAATCCATAGGTTTTACGATACTTACTAGTCAGGTACATTCTTAGGCGTTTAATATGCGGTGTTGAGTCCATTTCGTTGAGCAAGGAGTAGCTCTTGTCTATTCCATATTTGACTTAATGAACTTTATCTGTGCTCATTTCAATCTCTGGTTTTATGCAGCACCCCAACTCACCTTTACCCTTAAGCAAGCATAAGTTGGTTTTCTAAATTTGAGACCCTGTTCTGTTCTGTAATTCAGTTCCTGTGTAACCAAGTTTACATTCCGTGTATTACTGATATCTTATGATGTTTCTTTTTCTGTGTGACTTATTTCAGTTAGAATCATCATACCTGAATCCACTCATTGTGATGCTAAGGGCCTGATGATATAGATTTCATTGCTGAGTGATATTGCTTTGTAAGTAAATACCACAACTTCTTTATCCATTTTTCACTTTCTGCGATGTTGAACTTGTACTGTAAACGAGGTTCTTGTAAACAGAGCCGTTCCAAACTTTGGGGTGGCTGTGTCTTTTTTATTTTAATTTCCCTAAGCTATAGGACCATAAGTGGAAGTGCCCTAGGTTCTGTTGCTTTGTTTTTTAGATGTTTCAGGAAACACCATACACTTCTCCCAAGTGGTTGTTGGCAATTTACATCCCGCCCATCAGCATAACAAGGCTCCCAGTTCTCCATGGCCTGTCCTGCCTTTCTGGATTTTACACTTTTTTCAGATGGCCTTTTTGACCGGGGGGAAGTGAGACTTCATTGTAGTGCAGATTTCCTTTGCAAGCTTGCTTCGTTGGCCAAAAAGGGCGTATGCGTTTTTTCCTGAATATATTCAGGAAAAAACGCATACGCCCTTTTTGGCCAAGTGCATCATTGTGGACGTTCTGCCTCTTTTCCTATGCTTTCAATGCAATTCCAGTCTACCTCCTGAAATCGGTTTCCTGCAATTCTGCCCCGCTTTCAAGTCCTCTTGGCAGCCTTACTTCAGTCTATTTTTGGACGATAGCTGTCATTTATAACTCTGCAGGTTTGTGAATTACAGTGCCCCTGAGCTCCTTTCTTCAACTCGCTTTCTTTTGAGCTGGCCGCAACACCGCAGGATGGCTTCAGGCCCTAATCTGGTTCCGGTACGGCACGCTGAGCCTTTGGTTATTTCCTCTTCCTGGTGGGAAATGAGAGTTAAATTTGCCCGTCCAGACACCTCCAGCTAGCCTCTCATTGGTTCTCGCTATTCCTGTTCATCTTCCGCAGAAATTGAAAACTGGGCCAAACAGGAGGTTAAAGGCACTGACTCTCCAAGTGGGGAGAGTGTTAGTAAAGCGTCTGGAATGTTGCACCCGAGTACCAGGGGAGGAAAACTGAGACATATTTGAACACGTCTCCCGTTCACATGGTTGATCATACTTGGGTTCCACATGCATGTTTTAGCTGAAGGAAGAATACCTTAAACCTGGAGAGTTGAGACCCGTGTAATGGGTACCATGCAATATGACTTCAAAGGGTCTTCATTTGCTCACAGTACCTCTCCAATCCTATCACTGCTGCGTTTATGCCCCTGTACACATGCTTGATTCTCTTTCGGAGACATAGCAATCCATAGGTTTTACGATACTTACTAGTCAGGTACATTCTTAGGCGTTTAATATGCGGTGTTGAGTCCATTTCGTTGAGCAAGGAGTAGCTCTTGTCTATTCCATATTTGGCTTAAGGAAATTTATCTGTGCTCATTTCAATCTCTGGTTTTATGCAGCACCCCAACTCACCTTTACCCTTAAGCAAGCATAAGTTGGTTTTCTAAATTTGAGACCCTGTTCTGTTCTGTAATTCAGTTCCTGTGTATCCAAGTTTACATTCCGTGTATTGCTGATATCTTATGATGTTTCTTTTTCTGTGCGACTTATTTCAGTTAGAATCATCATACCTGAATCCACTCATTGTGATGCTAAGGGCCTGATGACATAGATTTCATTGCTGAGTGATATTGCTTTGTAAGTAAATACCACAACTTCTTTATCCATTTTTCACTTTCTGCGATGTTGAACTTGTACTGTAAACGAGGTTCTTGTAAACAGAGGCGTCCCAAACTTTGGGGTGGCTGTGTCTTTTTGATTTTAATTTCCCTATGCTATAGGACCATAAGTGGCAGTGCCCTAGGCTCTGTTGCTTTGTTTTTTAGATGTTTCAGGAAACACCATACACTTCTCCCGAGTGGTTGTTGGCAATTTACATCCCGCCCATCAGCATAACAAGGCTCCCAGTTCTCCATGGCCTGTCCTGCCTTTCTGGATTTTACACTTTTTTCAGATGGCCCTTTTCACCGGGGGGAAGTGAGACTTCATTGTAGTGCAGATTTCCTTTGCAAGCTTGCTTGGTTGGCCAAAAAGGGCGCATACGTTTTTTCCTGAATATATTCAGGAAAAAACGCATATGCGCTTTTTGGCCAAGTGCATCATTGTGGACGTTCTGCCTCTTTTCCTATGCTTTCAATGCAATTCCAGTCTACCTCCTGAAATCGGTTTCCTGCAATTCTGCCCCGCTTTCAAGTCCTCTTGGCAGCCTTACTTCAGTCTATTTTTGGACGATAGCTGTCATTTATAACTCTGCAGGTTTGTGAATTACAGTGCCCCTGAGCTCCTTTCTTCAACTCGCTTTCTTGTGACATGGCCGCAACACCGCAGGATGGCTTCAGGCCCTAATCTGGTTCCGGCACGGCACGCTGAGCCTTTGGTTATTTCCTCTTCATGGTGGGAAATGAGAGTTAAATTTGCCCGTCCAGACACCTCCAGCTAGTCTCTCATTGGTTCTCGCTATTCCTGTTCATCTTCCGCAGAAATTGCAAACTGGGCCAAACAGGAGGTTAAAGGCGCTGACTCTCCAAGTGGGGAGAGTGTTAGTAAAGCGTCTGGAATGTTGCACCCGAGTACCAGGGGAGGAAAACTGAGACATATTTGAATACGTCTCCCGATCACATGGTTGATCATACTTGGGTTCCACATACATGTTTTAGCTGAAGGAAGAATACCTTAAACCTGGAGAGTTGAAACCCGTGGAATGGGTACCATGCAATATGACTTCAAAGGGTCTTCATTTGCTCACCGAACCTCTCCAATCCTATCACTGCTGCGTTTATGCCCCTGTACCCATGCTTGATTCTCTTTCGGAGACATAGCAATCCATAGGTTTTAAGATACTTACTAGTCAGGTACATTCTTAGGCGTTTAATATGGGGTGTTGAGTCCATTTCGTTGAGCAAGGAGTAGCTCTTGTCTATTCCATATTTGGCTTAAGGAACTTTATCTGTGCTCATTTCAATCTCTGGTTTTATGCAGCACCCCAACTCACCTTTACCCTTAAGCAAGAATAAGTTGGTTTTGTAAATTTGAGACCCTGTTCTGTTCTGTAATTCAGTTCCTGTGTAGCCAAGTTTACATTCCGTGTATTACTGATATCTTATGATGTTTCTTTTTCTGTGTGACTTATTTCAGTTAGAATCATCATACCTGAATCCACTCATTGTGCTGCTAAGGGCCTGATGACACAGATTTCATTGCTGAGTGATATTGCTTTGTAAGTGAATACCACAACTTCTTTATCCATTTTTCACTTTCTGCGATGTTGAACTTGTACTGTAAACGAGGTTCTTGTAAACAGAGCCATTCCAAACTTTGGGGTGGCTGTGTCTTTTTGATTTTAATTTCCCTAAGCTATAAGACCATAAGTGGAAGTGCCCTAGGTTCTGTTGCTTTGTTTTTTAGATGTTTCAGGAAACACCATACACTTCTCCCGAGTGGTTGTTGGCAATTTACATCCCGCCCATCAGCATAACAAGGCTCCCAGTTCTCCATGGCCTGTCCTGCCTTTCTGGATTTTACACTTTTTTCAGATGGCCCTTTTGACCGGGGGGAAGTGAGACTTCATTGTAGTGCAGATTTCCTTTGCAAGCTTGCTTGTTTGGCCAAAAAGGGCGCATGCTTTTTTTCCTGAATATATTCAGGAAAAAACGCATACGCCCTTTTTGGCCAAGTGCATCATTGTGGACGTTCTGCCTCTTTTCCTATGCTTTCAATGCAATTCCAGTCTACCTCCTGAAATCGGTTTCCTGCAATTCTGCCCCGCTTTCAAGTCCTCTTGGCAGCCTTACTTCAGTCTATTTTTGGACGATAGCTGTCATTTATAACTCTGCAGGTTTGTGAATTACAGTGCCCCTGAGCTCCTTTCTTCAACTCGCTTTCTTGTGACCTGGCCGCAACACCGCAGGATGGCTTCAGGCCCTAATCTGGTTCCGGCCCGGCATGCTGAGCCTTTGGTTAATTCCTCTTCCTGGTGGGAAATGAGAGTTAAATTTGCCCATCCAGACACCTCCAGCTAGCCTCTCATTGGTTCTCGCTATTCCTGTTCATCTTCCGCAGAAATTGCAAACTGGGCCAAACAGGAGGTTAAAGGGACTGACTCTCCAAGTGGCGAGAGTGTTAGTAAAGCGTCTGGAATGTTGCACCCGAGTTCCAGGGGAGGAAAACTGAGACATATTTGAACACGTCTCCCATTCACATGGTTGATCATACTTGGGTTCCACATGCATGTTTTAGCTGAAGGAAGAATACCTTAAACCTGGAGAGTTGAGACCCGTGTAATGGGTACCATGCAATATGACTTCAAAGGGTCTTCATTTGCTCACCGAACCTCTCCAATCCTATCACTGCTGCGTTTATGCCCCTGTACACATGCTTGATTCTCTTTTGGAGACATAGCAATCCATAGGTTTTACGATACTTACTAGTCAGGTACATTCTTAGGCGTTTAATATGCGGTGTTGAGTCCATTTCGTTGAGCAAGGAGTAGCTCTTGTCTATTCCATATTTGACTTAATGAACTTTATCTGTGCTCATTTCAATCTCTGGTTTTATGCAGCACCCCACCTCACCTTTACCCTTAAGCAAGCATAAGTTGGTTTTCTAAATTTGAGACCCTGTTCTGTTCTGTAATTCAGTTCCTGTGTAACCAAGTTTACATTCCGTGTATTACTGATATCTTATGATGTTTCTTTTTCTGTGTGACTTATTTCAGTTAGAATCATCATACCTGAATCCACTCATTGTGATGCTAAGGGCCTGATGATATAGATTTCATTGCTGAGTGATATTGCTTTGTAAGTAAATACCACAACTTCTTTATCCATTTTTCACTTTCTGCGATGTTGAACTTGTACTGTAAACGAGGTTCTTGTAAACAGAGCCGTTCCAAACTTTGGGGTGGCTGTGTCTTTTTTATTTTAATTTCCCTAAGCTATAGGACCATAAGTGGAAGTGCCCTAGGTTCTGTTGCTTTGTTTTTTAGATGTTTCAGGAAACACCATACACTTCTCCCGAGTGGTTGTTGGCAATTTACATCCCGCCCATCAGCATAACAAGGCTCCCAGTTTTCCATGGCCTGTCCTGCCTTTCTGGATTTTACACTTTTTTCAGATGGCCTTTTTGACCGGGGGGAAGTGAGACTTCATTGTAGTGCAGATTTCCTTTGCAAGCTTGCTTGGTTGGCCAAAAAGGGCGTATGCGTTTTTTCCTGAATATATTCAGGAAAAAACGCATACGCCCTTTTTGGCCAAGTGCATCATTGTGGACGTTCTGCCTCTTTTCCTATGCTTTCAATGCAATTCCAGTCTACCTCCTGAAATCGGTTTCCTGCAATTCTGCCCCGCTTTCAAGTCCTCTTGGCAGCCTTACTTCAGTATATTTTTGGACGATAGCTGTCATTTATAACTCTGCAGGTTTGTGAATTACAGTGCCCCTGAGATCCTTTCTTCAACTCGCTTTCTTGTGACCTGGCCGCAACACCGCAGGATGGCTTCAGGCCCTAATCTGGTTCCGGCCCGGCATGCTGAGCCTTTGGTTAATTCCTCTTCCTGGTGGGAAATGAGAGTTAAATTTGCCCGTCCAGACACCTCCAGCTAGCCTCTCATTGGTTCTCGCTATTCCTGTTCATCTTCCACAGAAATTGCAAACTGTGCCAAACAGGAGGTTAAAGGGACTGACTCTCCAAGTGGGGAGAGTGTTAGTAAAGCGTCTGGAATGTTGCACCCGAGTACCAGGGGAGGAAAACTGAGACATATTTCAACACGTCTCTCGATCACATGGTTGATCATACTCTAGGTTCCACATGCATGTTTTAGCTGAAGGAAGAATACCTTAAACCTGGAGAGTTGAGACCCGTGTAATGGGTACCATGCAATATGACTTCAAAGGGTCTTCATTTGCTCACCGAACCTCTCCAATCCTATCACTGCTGCGTTTATGCCCCTGTACACATGCTTGATTCTCTTTTGGAGACATAACAATCCATAGGTTTTAAGATACTTACAAGTCAGGTACATTCTTAGGCGTTTAATATGCGGTGTTGAGTCCATTTCGTTGAGCAAGGAGTAGCTCTTGTCTATTCCATATTTGGCTTAAGGAACTTTATCTGTGCTCATTTCAATCTCTGGTTTTATGCAGCACCCCAACTCACCTTTACCCTTAAGCAAGCATAAGTTGTTTTTCTAAATTTGAGACCCTGTTCTGTTCTGTAATTCAGTTCCTGTGTAGCCAAGATTCCATTCCGTGTATTACTGATATCTTATGATGTTTCTTTTTCTGTGTGACTTATTTCAGTTAGAATCATCATACCTGAATCCACTCATTGTGCTGCTAAGTGCCTGATGACACAGATTTCATTGCTGGGTGATATTGCTTTGTAAGTGAATACCACATCTTCTTTATCCATTTTTCACTTTCTGCGATGTTGAACTTGTACTGTAAACGAGGTTCTTATAAACAGAGCCGTTCCAAACTTTGGGGTGGCTGTGTCTTTTTGATTTTAATTTCCCTAAGTTATAGGACCATAAGTGGAAGTGCCCTAGGCTCTGTTGCTTTGTTTTTTAGATGTTTCAGGAAACACCATACACATCTCCCGAGTGGTTGTTGGCAATTTACATCCCTCCCATCAGCATAACAAGGCTCCCAGTTCTCCATGGCCTGTCCTGCCTTTCTGGATTTTACACTTTTTTCAGATGGCCCTTTTGACCGGGGGGAAGTGAGACTTCATTGTAGTGCAGATTTCCTTTGCAAGCTTGCTTGGTTGGCCAAAAAGGGCGTATGCGTTTTTTCCTGAATATATTCAGGAAAAAACGCATACGCCCTTTTTGGCCAAGTGCATCATTGTGGACGTTCTGCCTCTTTTCCTATGCTTTCAATGCAATTCCAGTCTACCTCCTGAAATCGGTTTCCTGCAATTCTGCCCCGCTTTCAAGTCCTCTTGGCAGCCTTACTTCAGTCTATTTTTGGACGATAGCTGTCATTTATAACTCTGCAGGTTTGTGAATTACAGTGCCCCTGAGCTCCTTTCTTCAACTCGCTTTCTTTTGAGCTGGCCGCAACACCGCAGGATGGCTTCAGGCCCTAATCTGGTTCCGGCACGGCACGCTGAGCCTTTGGTTAATTCCTCTTCCTGGTGGGAAATGAGAGTTAAATTTGCCCGTCCAGACACCTCCAGCTAGCCTCTCATTGGTTCTCGCTATTCCTGTTCATCTTCCGCAGAAATTGCAAACTGGGCCAAACAGGAGGTTAAAGGCGCTGACTCTCCAAGTGGGGAGAGTGTTAGTAAAGCGTCTGGAATGTTGCACCCGAGTACCAGGGGAGGAAAACTGAGACATATTTGAACACGTCTCCCGTTCACATGGTTGATCATACTTGGGTTCCACATGCATGTTTTAGCTGAAGGAAGAATACCTTAAACCTGGAGAGTTAAGACCCGTGTAATGGTTACCATGCAATATGACTTCAAAGGGTCTTCATTTGCTCACCGAACCTCTCCAATCCTATCACTGCTGCGTTTATGCCCCTATACACATGCTTGATTCTCTTTCGGAGACATAGCAATCCCTAGGTTTTAAGATACTTACTAGTCAGGTACATTCTTAGGCGTTTAATATGCGGTGTTGAGTCCATTTCGTTGAGCAAGGAGTAGCTCTTGTCTATTCCATATTTGACTTAAGGAACTTTATCTGTGCTCATTTCAATCTGAGGTTTTATGCAGCACCCCAACTCACCTTTACCCTTAAGCAAGCATAAGTTGGTTTTCTAAATTTGAGACCCTGTTCTGTTCTGTAATTCAGTTCCTGTGTAGCCAAGTTTACATTCCGTGTATTACTGATATCTTATGATGTTTCTTTTTCTGTGTGACTTATTTCAGTTAGAATCATCATACCTGAATCCACTCATTGTGATGCTAAGGGCCTGATGACATAGATTTCATTGCTGAGTGATATTGCTTTGTAAGTAAATACCACAACTTCTTTATCCATTTTTCACTTTCTGCGATGTTGAACTTGTACTGTAAACGAGGTTCTTGTAAACAGAGCCGTCCAAAACTTTGGGGTGGCTGTGTCTTTTTTATTTTAATTTCCCTAAGCTATAGGACCATAAGTGGCAGTGCCCTAGGCTCTGTTGCTTTGTTTTTTAGATGTTTCAGGAAACACCATACACTTCTCCCGAGTGTCTGTTGGCAATTTACATCCCGCCCATCAGCATAACAAGGCTCCCAGTTCTCCATGGCCTGTCCTGCCTTTCTGGATTTTACACTTTTTTCAGATGGCCCTTTTGACCGGGGGCAAGTGAGACTTCATTGTAGTGCAGATTTCCTTTGCAAGCTTGCTTGGTTGGCCAAAAAGGGCGTATGCGTTTTTTGCTGAATATATCCAGGAAAAAACGCATACGCCCTTTTTGGCCAAGTGCATCATTGTGGACGTTCTGCCTCTTTTCCTATGCTTTCAATGCAATTCCAGTCTACCTCCTGAAATCGGTTTCCTGCAATTCTGCCCCGCTTTCAAGTCCTCTTGGCAGCCTTACTTCAGTCTATTTTTGGACGATAGCTGTCATTTATAACTCTGCAGGTTTGTGAATTACAGTGCCCCTGAGCTCCTTTCTTCAACTCGGTTTCTTTTGAGCTGGCCGCAACACCGCAGGATGGCTTCAGGCCCTAATCTGGTTGCGGTACGGAACGCTGAGCCTTTGGTTATTTCCTCTTCCTGTTGGGAAAAGAGAGTTAAATTTGCCCGTCCAGACACCTCCAGCTAGCGTCTCATTGGTTCTCGCTATTCCTGTTCATCTTCCGCAGAAATTGCAAACTGGGCCAAACAGGAGGTTAAAGGCGCTGACTCTCCAAGTGGGGAGAGTGTTAGTAAAGCGTCTGGAATGTTGCACCCGAGTACCAGGGGAGGAAAACTGAGACATATTTGAACACGTCTCCCGTTCACATGGTTGATCATACTCATGGTTCCACATGCATGTTTTAGATGAAGGAAGAATACCTAAAACGTGGGTAGTTGAAACCCGTGGAATGGGTACCATGCAATATGACTTCAAAGGGTCTTCATTTGCTCACCGAACCTCTCCAATCCTATCACTGCTGCGTTTATGCCCCTGTACACATGCTTGATTCTCTTTCGGAGACATAGCAATCCATAGGTTTTAAGATACTTACTAGTCAGGTACATTCTTAGGCGTTTAATATGCGGTGTTGAGTCCATTTCGTTGAGCAAGGAGTAGCTCTTGTCTATTCTATATTTGGCTTAAGGAACTTTATCTGTGCTCATTTCAATCTCTGGTTTTATGCAGCACCCCAACTCACCTTTACCCTTAAGCAAGCATAAGTTGTTTTTCTAAATTTGAGACCCTGTTCTGTTCTGTAATTCAGTTCCTGTGTAGCCAAGTTTACATTCCGTGTATTACTGATATCTTATAATGTTTCTTTTTCTGTGTGACTTATTTCAGTTAGAATCATCATACCTGAATCTACTCATTATGCTGCTACGCGCCTGATGACATAGATTTCATTGCTGAGTGATACTGCATTGTACGTAAGTACCACAAGTTCTTTATCCATTTTTCACTTTCTGCGATGTTGAACTTGTACTGTAAACGAGGTTCTTGTAAACAGAGGCGTCCCAAACTTTGGGGTGGCTGTGTCTTTTTGATTTTAATTTCCCTAAGCTATAGGACCATAAGTGGCAGTGCCCTAGGCTCTGTTGCTTTGTTTTTTAGATGTTTCAGGAAACACCATACACTTCTCCCGAGTGTCTGTTGGTAATTTACATCCCGCCCATCAGCATAACAAGGCTCCCAGTTCTCAATGGCCTGTCCTGCCTTTCTGGATTTTACACTTTTTTCAGATGGCCCTTTTGACCAGGGGGAAGTGCGACTTCATTGTAGTGCAGATTTCCTTTGCAAGCTTGCTTGGTTGGCCAAAAAGGGCGTATGCGTTTTTTCCTGAATATATTCAGGAAAAAACGCATACGCCCTTTTTGGCCAAGTGCATCATTGTGGACGTTCTGCCTCTTTTCCTATACTTTCAATGCAATTCCAGTCTACCTCCTGAAATCGGTTTCCTGCAATTCTGCCCCGATTTCAAGTCCTCTTGGCAGCCTTACTTCAGTCTATTTTTGGACGATAGCTGTCATTTATAACTCTGCAGGTTTGTGAATTACAGTGCCCCTGAGCTCCTTTCTTCAACTCGCTTTCTTGTGACCTGGCCGCAACACCGCAGGATGGCTTCAGGCCCTAATCTGGTTCCGGCCCGGCACGCTGAGCCTTTGGTTAATTCCTCTTCCTGGTGGGAAATGAGAGTTAAATTTGCCCGTCCAGACACCTCCAGCTAGCCTCTCATTGGTTCTCGCTATTCCTGTTCATCTTCCGCAGAAATTGCAAACTGGGCCAAACAGGAGGTTAAAGGGAGTGACTCTCCAAGTCGGGAGAGTGTTAGTAAAGCGTCTGGAATGTTGCACCCGAGTACCAGGGGAGGAAAACTGAGACATACTTGAACACGTCTCCCGTTCACATGGTTGATCATACTCTGGGTTCCACATGCATGTTTTAGCTGAAGGAAGAATACCTTAAACCTGGAGAGTTGAGACCCGTGGAATGGGTACCATGCAATATGACTTCAAAGGGCTTTCATTTGCTCACCGAACCTCTCCAATCCTATCACTGCTGCGTTTATGCCCCTGTACACATGCTTGATTCTCTTTCGGAGACATAGCAATCCATAGGTTTTAAGATACTTACTAGTCAGGTACATTCTTAGGCGTTTAATATGCGGTGTTGAGTCCATTTCGTTGAGCAAGGAGTAGCTCTTGTCTATTCCATATTTGACTTAAGGAACTTTATCTGTGCTCATTTCAATCTCTGGTTTTATGCAGCACCCCAACTCACCTTTACCCTTAAGCAAGCATAAGTTGGTTTTCTAAATTTGAGACCCTGTTCTGTTCTGTAATTCAGTTCCTGTGTAGCCAAGTTTACATTCCGTGTATTACTGATATCTTATGATGTTTCTTTTTCTGTGTGACTTATTTCAGTTAGAATCATCATACCTGAATCCACTCATTGTGCTGCTAAGGGCCTGATGACACAGATTTCATTGCTGAGTGATATTGCTTTGTAAGTAAATACCACAACTTCTTTATCCATTTTTCACTTTCTGCGATGTTGAACTTGTACTGTAAACGAGGTTCTTGTAAACAGAGGCGTCCCAAACTTTGGGGTGGCTGTGTCTTTTTGATTTTAATTTCCCTAAGCTATAGGACCATAAGTGGCAGTGCCCTAGGCTCTGTTGCTTTGTTTTTTAGATGTTTCAGGAAACTCCATACACTTCTCCCGAGTGTCTGTTGGCAATTTACATCCCGCCCATCAGCATAACAAGGCTCCCAGTTCTCCATGGCCTGTCCTGCCTTTCTGGATTTTACACTTTTTTCAGATGGCCCTTTTGACCGGGGGGAAGTGAGACTTCATTGTAGTGCAGATTTCCTTTGCAAGCTTGCTTGGTTGGCCAAAAAGGGCGTATGCGTTTTTTCCTGAATATATTCAGGAAAAAACGCATACGCCCTTCTTGGCTAAGTGCATCATTGTGGACGTTCTGCCTCTTTTCCTATGCTTTCAATGCAATTCCAGTCTACCTCCTGAAATCGGTTTCCTGCAATTCTGCCCCGCTTTCAAGTCCTCTTGGCAGCCTTACTTCAGTCTATTTTTGGACGATAGCTGTCATTTATAACTCTGCAGGTTTGTGAATTACAGTGCCCCTGAGCTCCTTTCTTCAACTCGCTTTCTTGTGACCTGGCCGCAACACCGCAGGATGGCTTCAGGCCCTAATCTGGTTCCGGCCCGGCACGCTGAGCCTTTGGTTAATTCCTCTTCCTGGTGGGAAATGAGAGTTAAATTTGCCCGTCCAGACACCTCCAGCTAGCCTCTCATTGGTTCTCGTTATTCCTGTTCATATTCCGCAGAAATTGCAAACTGGGCCAAACAGGAGGTTAAAGGGACTGACTCTCCAAGTGGCGAGAGTGTTAGTAAAGCATCTGGAATGTTGCACCCGAGTACCAGGGGAGGAAAACTGAGACATATTTGAACACGTCTCCCGTTCACATGGTTGATCATACTTTGGTTCCACATGCATGTTTTAGCTGAAGGAAGAATACCTTAAACCTGGAGAGTTAAGACCCGTGTAATGGGTACCATGCAATATGACTTCAAAGGGTCTTCATTTGCTCACCGAACCTCTCCAATCCTATCACTGCTGCGTTTATGCCCCTGTACACATGCTTGATTCTCTTTCGGAGACATAGCAATCCATAGGTTTTAAGATACTTACTAGTCAGGTACATTCTTAGGCGTTTAATATGCGGTGTTGAGTCCATTTCGTTGAGCAAGGAGTAGCTCTTGTCTATTCCATATTTGACTTAAGGAAGTTTATCTGTGCTCATTTCAATCTCTGGTTTTATGCAGCACCCCAACTCACCTTTACCCTTAAGCAAGCATAAGTTGATTTTCTAAATTTGAGACCCTGTTCTGTTCTGTAATTCAGTTCCTGTGTAGCCAAGTTTACATTCCGTGTATTACTGATATCTTATGATGTTTCTTTTTCTGTGTGACTTACTTCAGTTAGAATCATCATACCTGAATCCACTCATTGTGCTGCTAAGGGCCTGATGACACAGATTTCATTGCTGAGTGATATTGCTTTGTAAGTAAATACCACAACTTCTTTATCCATTTTTCACTTTCTGCGATGTTGAACTTGTACTGTAAACGAGGTTCTTGTAAACAGAGCCGTTCCAAACTTTGGGGTGGCTGTGTCTTTTTGATTTTAATTTCCCTAAGCTATAGGACCATAAGTGGAAGTGCCCTAGGTTCTGTTGCTTTGTTTTTTAGATGTTTCAGGAAACACCATACACATCTCCCAAGTGGTTGTTGGCAATTTACATCCCGCCCATCAGCATAACAAGGCTCCCAGTTCTCCATGGCCTGTCCTGCCTTTCTGGATTTTACACTTTTTTCAGATGTCCCTTTTGACCGGGGGGAAGTGAGACTTCATTGTAGTGCAGATTTCCTTTGCAAGCTTGCTTGGTTGGCCAAAAAGGGCGTATGCGTTTTTTCCTGAATATATTCAGGAAAAAACGCATACGCCCTTTTTGGCCAAGTGCATCATTGTGGACGTTCTGCCTCTTTTCCTATGCTTGCAATGCAATTCCAGTCTACCTCCTGAAATCGGTTTCCTGCAATTCTGCCCCGCTTTCAAGTCCTCTTGGCAGCCTTACTTCAGTCTATTTTTGGACGATAGCTGTCATTTATAACTCTGCAGGTTTGTGAATTACAGTGCCCCTGAGCTCCTTTCTTCAACTCGCTTTCTTTTGAGCTGGCCGCAACACCGCATGATGGCTTCAGGCCCTAATCTGGTTCCGGTACGGCACGCTCAGCCTTTGGTTATTTCCTCTTCCTGGTGGGAAATGAGAGTTAAATTTGCCCGTCCAGACACCTCCAGCTAGCCTCTCATTGGTTCTCGCTATTCCTGTTCATCTTCCGCAGAAATTGCAAACTGGGCCAAACAGGAGGTTAAAGGCGCTGACTCTCCAAGTGGGGAGAGTGTTAGTAAAGCGTCTGGAATGTTGCACCCGAGTACCAGGGGAGGAAAACTGAGACATATTTGAACACGTCTCCCGTTCACATGGTTGATCATACTTGGTTCCACATGCATGTTTTAGCTGAAGGAAGAATACCTTAAACCTGGAGAGTTGAGACCCGTGTAATGGGTACCATGCAATATGACTTCAAAGGGTCTTCATTTGCTCACCGAACCTCTCCAATCCTATCACTGCTGCGTTTATGCCCCTGTACACATGCTTGATTCTCTTTTGGAGACATAGCAATCCATAGGTTTTACGATACTTACTAGTCAGGTACATTCTTAGGCGTTTAATATGCGGTGTTGAGTCCATTTTGTTGAGCAAGGAGTAGCTCTTGTCTATTCCATATTTGACTTAAGGAACTTTATCTGTGCTCATTTCAATCTCTGGTTTTATGCAGCACCCCAACTCACCTTTACCCTTAAGCAAGCATAAGTTGGTTTTCGAAATTTGAGACCCTGTTCTGTTCTGTAATTCAGTTCCTGTGTAGCCAAGTTTACATTCCGTGTATTACTGATATCTTATGATGTTTCTTTTTCTGTGTGACTTATTTCAGTTAGAATCATCATACCTGAATCCACTCATTGTGATGCTAAGGGCCTGATGACATAGATTTCATTGCTGAGTGATATTGCTTTGTAAGTAAATACCACAACTTCTTTATCCATTTTTCACTTTCTGCGATGTTGTACTTGTACTGTAAACGAGGTTCTTGTAAACAGAGGCGTCGCAAACTTTGGGGTGGCTGTGTCTTTTTGATTTTAATTTCCCTAAGCTATAGGACCATAAGTGGCAGTGCCCTATGCTCTGTTGCTTTGTTTTTTAGATGTTTCAGGAAACACCATACACTTCTCCCAAGTGTCTGTTGGCAATTTACATCCCGCCCATCAGCATAACAAGGCTCCCAGTTCTCCATGGCCTGTCCTGCCTTTCTGGATTTTACACTTTTTTCAGATGGCCCTTTTGACCGGGGGGAAGTGAGACTTCATTGTAGTGCAGATTTCCTTTGCAAGCTTGCTTGGTTGGCCAAAAAGGGCGTATGCGTTTTTTCCTGAATATATTCAGGAAAAAACGCATACGCCCTTTTTGGCCAAGTGCATCATTGTGGACGTTCTGCCTCTTTTCCTATGCTTTCAATGCAATTCCAGTCTACCTCCTGAAATCGGTTTCCTGCAATTCTGCCCCACTTTCAAGTCCTCTTGGCAGCCTTACTTCAGTCTATTTTTGGACGATAGCTGTCATTTATAACTCTGCAGGTTTGTGAATTACAGTGCCCCTGAGCTCCTTTCTTCAACTCGCTTTCTTTTGAGCTGCCCGCAACACCGCATGATGGCTTCAGGCCCTAATCTGGTTCCGGTACGGCACGCTGAGCCTTTGGTTATTTCCTCTTCCTGGTGGGAAATGAGAGTTAAATTTGCCCGTCCAGACACCTCCAGCTAGCCTCTCATTGGTTCTCGTTATTCCTGTTCATATTCCGCAGAAATTGCAAACTGGGCCAAACAGGAGGTTAAAGGGACTGACTCTCCAAGTGGCGAGAGTGTTAGTAAAGCATCTGGAATGTTGCACCCGAGTACCAGGGGAGGAAAACTGAGACATATTTGAACACGTCTCCCGTTCACATGGTTGATCATACTTTGGTTCCACATGCATGTTTTAGCTGAAGGAAGAATACCTTAAACCTGGAGAGTTAAGACCCGTGTAATGGGTACCATGCAATATGACTTCAAAGGGTCTTCATTTGCTCACCGAACCTCTCCAATCCTATCACTGCTGCGTTTATGCCCCTGTACACATGCTTGATTCTCTTTCGGAGACATAGCAATCCATAGGTTTTAAGATACTTACTAGTCAGGTACATTCTTAGGCGTTTAATATGCGGTGTTGAGTCCATTTCGTTGAGCAAGGAGTAGCTCTTGTCTATTCCATATTTGACTTAAGGAACTTTATCTGTGCTCATTTCAATCTCTGGTTTTATGCAGCACCCCAACTCACCTTTACCCTTAAGCAAGCATAAGTTGATTTTCTAAATTTGAGACCCTGTTCTGTTCTGTAATTCAGTTCCTGTGTAGCCAAGTTTACATTCCGTGTATTACTGATATCTTATGATGTTTCTTTTTCTGTGTGACTTACTTCAGTTAGAATCATCATACCTGAATCCACTCATTGTGCTGCTAAGGGCCTGATGACACAGATTTCATTGCTGAGTGATATTGCTTTGTAAGTAAATACCACAACTTCTTTATCCATTTTTCACTTTCTGCGATGTTGAACTTGTACTGTAAACGAGGTTCTTGTAAACAGAGCCGTTCCAAACTTTGGGGTGGCTGTGTCTTTTTGATTTTAATTTCCCTAAGCTATAGGACCATAAGTGGAAGTGCCCTAGGTTCTGTTGCTTTGTTTTTTAGATGTTTCAGGAAACACCATACACAACTCCCAAGTGGTTGTTGGCAATTTACATCCCGCCCATCAGCATAACAAGGCTCCCAGTTCTCCATGGCCTGTCCTGCCTTTCTGGATTTTACACTTTTTTCAGATGGCCCTTTTGACCGGGGGGAAGTGAGACTTCATTGTAGTGCAGATTTCCTTTGCAAGCTTGCTTGGTTGGCCAAAAAGGGCGTATGCGTTTTTTCCTGAATATATTCAGGAAAAAACACATACGCCCTTTTTGGCCAAGTGCATCATTGTGGACGTTCTGCCTCTTTTCCTATGCTTTCAATGCAATTCCAGTCTACCTCCTGAAATCGGTTTCCTGCAATTCTGCCCCGCTTTCAAGTCCTCTTGGCAGCCTTACTTCAGTCTATTTTTGGACGATAGCTGTCATTTATAACTCTGCAGGTTTGTGAATTACAGTGCCCCTGAGCTCCTTTCTTCAACTTGCTTTCTTGTGACCTGGCCGCAACACCGCAGGATGGCTTCAGGCCCTAATCTGGTTCCGGCACGGCACGCTGAGCCTTTGGTTATTTCCTCTTCCTGGTGGGAAATGAGAGTTAAATTTGCCCGTCCAGACACCTCCAGCTAGTCTCTCATTGGTTCTCGCTATTCCTGTTCATCTTCGGCAGAAATTGCAAACTGGGCCAAACAGGAGGTTAAAGGCGCTGACTCTCCAAGTGGGGAGAGTGTTAGTAAAGCGTCTGGAATGTTGCACCCGAGTACCAGGGGAGGAAAACTGAGACATATTTGAACACGTCTCCCGTTCACATGGTTGATCATACTTGGGTTTCACATGCATGTTTTAGCTGAAGGAAGAATACCTTAAACCTGGAGAGTTAAGACCCGTGTAATGGGTACCATGCAATATGACTTCAAAGGGTCTTCATTTGTTCACCGAACCTCTCCAATCCTATCACTGCTGCGTTTATGCCCCTGTACACATGCTTGATTCTCTTTCGGAGACATAGCAATCCATAGGTTTTAAGATACTTACTAGCCAGGTACATTCTTAGGCGTTTAATATGCGATGTTGAGTCCATTTCGTTGAGCAAGGAGTAGCTCTTGTCTATTCCATATTTGACTTAAGGAACTTTATCTGTGCTCATTTCAATCTCTGGTTTTATGCAGCACCCCAACTCACCTTTACCCTTAAGCAAGCATAAGTTGGTTTTCTAAATTTGAGACCCTGTTCTGTTCTGTAATTCAGTTCCTGTGTAGCCAAGTTTACATTCCGTGTATTACTGATATCTTATAATGTTTCTTTTTCTGTGTGACTTACTTCAGTTAGAATCATCATACCTGAATCCACTCATTGTGCTGCTAAGGGCCTGATGACACAGATTTCATTGCTGAGTGATATTGCTTTGTAAGTAAATACCACAACTTCTTTATCCATTTTTCACTTTCTGCGATGTTGAACTTGTACTGTAAACGAGGTTCTTGTAAACAGAGCCGTTCCAAACTTTGGGGTGGCTGTGTCTTTTTGATTTTAATTTCCCTAAGCTATAGGACCATAAGTGGAAGTGCCCTAGGTTCTGTTGCTTTGTTTTTTAGATGTTTCAGGAAACACCATACACTTCTCCCGAGTGGTTGTTGGCAATTTACATCCCGCCCATCAGCATAACAAGGCTCCCAGTTCTCCATGGCCTGTCCTGCCTTTCTGGATTTTACACTTTTTTCAGATGGCCCTTTTGACCGGGGGGAAGTGAGACTTCATTGTAGTGCAGATTTCCTTTGCAAGCTTGCTTGGTTGGCCAAAAAGGGCGTATGCGTTTTTTCCTGAATATATTCAGGAAAAAACGCATACGCCCTTTTTGGCCAAGTGCATCATTGTGGACGTTCTGCCTCTTTTCCTATGCTTGCAATGCAATTCCAGTCTACCTTCTGAAATCGGTTTCCTGCAATTCTGCCCCGCTTTCAAGTCCTCTTGGCAGCCTTACTTCAGTCTATTTTTGGACGATAGCTGTCATTTATAACTCTGCAGGTTTGTGAATTACAGTGCCCCTGAGCTCCTTTCTTCAACTCGCTTTCTTTAGAGCTGGCCGCAACACCGCATGATGGCTTCAGGCCCTAATCTGGTTCCGGTACGGCACGCTCAGCCTTTGGTTATTTCCTCTTCCTGGTGGGAAATGAGAGTTAAATTTGCCCGTCCAGACACCTCCAGCTAGCCTCTCATTGGTTCTCGCTATTCCTGTTCATCTTCCGCAGAAATTGCAAACTGGGCCAAACAGGAGGTTAAAGGCGCTGACTCTCCAAGTGGGGAGAGTGTTAGTAAAGCGTCTGGAATGTTGCACCCGAGTACCAGGGGAGGAAAACTGAGACCTATTTGAACACGTCTTCCGTTCACATGGTTGATCATACTTGGTTCCACATGCATGTTTTAGCTGAAGGAAGAATACCTTAAACCTGGAGAGTTGAGACCCGTGTAATGGGTACCATGCAATATGACTTCAAAGGGTCTTCATTTGCTCACCGAACCTCTCCAATCCTATCACTGCTGCGTTTATGCCCCTGTACACATGCTTGATTCTCTTTTGGAGACATAGCAATCCATAGGTTTTACGATACTTACTAGTCAGGTACATTCTTAGGCGTTTAATATGCGGTGTTGAGTCCATTTTGTTGAGCAAGGAGTAGCTCTTGTCTATTCCATATTTGACTTAAGGAACTTTATCTGTGCTCATTTCAATCTCTGGTTTTATGCAGCACCCCAACTCACCTTTACCCTTAAGCAAGCATAAGTTGGTTTTCTAAATTTGAGACCCTGTTCTGTTCTGTAATTCAGTTCCTGTGTAGCCAAGTTTACATTCCGTGTATTACTGATATCTTATGATGTTTCTTTTTCTGTGTGACTTATTTCAGTTAGAATCATCATACCTGAATCCACTCATTGTGATGCTAAGGGCCTGATGACATAGATTTCATTGCTGAGTGATATTGCTTTGTAAGTAAATACCACAACTTCTTTATCCATTTTTCACTTTCTGCGATGTTGAACTTGTACTGTAAACGAGGTTCTTGTAAACAGAGGCGTCGCAAACTTTGGGGTGGCTGTGTCTTTTTGATTTTAATTTCCCTAAGCTATAGGACCATAAGTGGCAGTGCCCTAGGCTCTGTTGCTTTGTTTTTTAGATGTTTCAGGAAACACCATACACTTCTCCCGAGTGTCTGTTGGCAATTTACATCCCGCCCATCAGCATAACAAGGCTCCCAGTTCTCCATGGCCTGTCCTGCCTTTCTGGATTTTACACTTTTTTCAGATGGCCCTTTTGACCGGGGGGAAGTGAGACTTCATTGTAGTGCAGATTTCCTTTGCAAGCTTGCTTGGTTGGCCAAAAAGGGCGTATGCGTTTTTTCCTGAATATATTCAGGAAAAAACGCATACGCCCTTTTTGGCCAAGTGCATCATTGTGGACGTTCTGCCTCTTTTCCTATGCTTTCAATGCAATTCCAGTCTACCTCCTGAAATCGGTTTCCTGCAATTCTGCCCCGCTTTCAAGTCCTCTTGGCAGCCTTACTTCAGTGTATTTTTGGACGATAGCTGTCATTTATAACTCTTCAGGTTTGTGAATTACAGTGCCCCTGAGCTCCTTTCTTCAACTCGCTTTCTTTTGAGCTGCCCGCAACACCGCAGGATGGCTTCAGGCCCTAATCTGGTTCCGGTATGGCACGCTGAGCCTTTGGTTATTTCCTCTTCCTGGTGGGAAATGAGAGTTAAATTTGCCCGTCCAGACACCTCCAGCTAGCCTCTCATTGGTTCTTGCAATTTCTGTTCATCTTCCGCAGAAATTGCAAACTGGGCCAAACAGGAGGTTAAAGGCGCTGACTCTCCAAGTGGGGAGATTGTTAGTAAAGCGTCTGGAATGTTGCACCCGAGTACCAGGGGAGAAAAACTGAGACATATTTGAACACGTCTCCCGATCACATGGTTGATCATACTTGGGTTCCACATGCATGTTTTAGCTGAAGGAAGAATACCTTAAACCTGGAGAGTTGAGACCCGTGTAATGGGTACCATGCAATATGACTTCAAAGGGTCTTCATTTGCTCACCGAACATCTCCAATCCTATCACTGCTGCGTTTATGCCCCTGTACACATGCTTGATTCTCTTTTGGAGACATAGCAATCCATAGGTTTTACGATACTTACTAGTCAGGTACATTCTTAGGCGTTTAATATGCGATGTTGAGTCCATTTCGTTGAGCAAGGAGTAGCTCTTGTCTATTCCATATTTGACTTAAGGAACTTTATCTGTGCTCCTTTCAATCTCTGGTTTTATGCAGCACCCCAACTCACATTTACACTTAAGCAAGCATAAGTTGGTTTTCTAAATTTGAGACCCTGTTCTGTTCTGTAATTCAGTTCCTGTGTAGCCAAGTTTACATTCCGTGTATTACTGATATCTTATGATGTTTCTTTTTCTGTGTGACTTATTTCAGTTAGAATCATCATACCTGAATCCACTCATTGTGATGCTAAGGGCCTGATGACATAGATTTCATTGCTGAGTGATATTGCTTTGTAAGTAAATACCACAACTTCTTTATCCATTTTTCACTTTCTGCGATGTTGAACTTGTACTGTAAATGTGGTTCTTGTAAACAGAGCCGTTCCAAACTTTGGGGTGGCTGTGTCTTTTTGATTTTAATTTCCCTAAGCTATAGGACCATAAGTGGCAGTGCCCTAGGCTCTGTTGCTTTGTTTTTTAGATGTTTCAGGAAACACCATACACTTCTCCCGAGTGGTTGTTGGCAATTTACAACCACCCATCAGCATAACAAGGCTCCCAGTTCTCCATGGCCTGTCCTGCCTTTCTGGATTTTACACTTTTTTCAGATGGCCCTTTTGACCTGGGGGGAAGTGAGACTTCATTGTAGTGCAGATTTCCTTTGCAATCTTGCTTGGTTGGCCAAAAAGGGCGTATGCGTTTTTTCCTGAATATATTCAGGAAAAAACGCATACGCCCTTTTTGGCCAAGTGCATCATTGTGGACGTTCTGCCTCTTTTCCTATGCTTTCAATGCAATTCCAGTCTACCTCCTGAAATCGGTTTCCTGCAATTCTGCCCCGCTTTCAAGTCCTCTTGGCAGCCTTACTTCAGTCTATTTTTGGACGATAGCTGCCATTTATAACTCTGCAGGTTTGTGAATTACAGTGCCCCTGAGCTCCTTTCTTCAACTCGCATTCTTTTGAGCTGGCCGCAACACCGCAGGATGGCTTCAGGCCCTAATCTGGTTCCGGCACGGCACGCTGAGCCTTTGGTTAATTCCTCTTCCTGGTGGGAAATGAGAGTTAAATTTGCCCGTCCAGACACCTCCAGCTAGCCTCTCATTGGTTCTCGCTATTCCTGTTCATCTTCCGCAGAAATTGCAAACTGGGCCAAACAGGAGGTTAAAGGCGCTGACTCTCCCAGTGGGGAGAGTGTTAGTAAAGCGTCTGGAATGTTGCACCCGAGTACCAGGGGAGGAAAACTGAGACATATTTGAACACGTCTCCCGTTCACATGGTTGATCATACTTGGGTTCCACATGCATGTTTTAGCTGAAGGAAGAATACCTTAAACCTGGAGAGTTAAGACCCGTGTAATGGGTACCATGCAATATGACTTCAAAGGGTTTTCATTTGCTCACCGAACCTCTCCAATCCTATCACTGCTGCGTTTATGCCCCTGTACACATGCTTGATTCTCTTTCGGAGACATAGCAATCCATAGGTGTTAAGATACTTACTAGTCAGGTACATTCTTAGGCGTTTAATATGCGGTGTTGAGTCCATTTCGTTGAGCAAGGAGTAGCTCTTGTCTATTCCATATTTGACTTAAGGAACTTTATCTGTGCTCATTTCAATCTCTGGTTTTATGCAGCACCCCAACTCACCTTTACCCTTAAGCAAGCATAAGTTGGTTTTCTAAATTTGAGACCCTGTTCTGTTCTGTAATTCAGTTCCTGTGTAGCCAAGTTTACATTCCGTGTATTACTGATATCTTATGATGTTTCTTTTTCTGTGTGACTTACTTCAGTTAGAATCATCATACCTGAATCCACTCATTGTGCTGCTAAGGGCCTGATGACATAGATTTCATTGCTGAGTGATATTGCTTTGTAAGTGAATACCACAACTTCTTTATCCATTTTTCACTTTCTGCGATGTTGAACTTGTACTGTAAATGAGGTTCTTGTAAACAGAGCCGTTCCAAAGTTTGGGGTGGTTGTGTCTTTTTGATTTTAATTTCCCTAAGCTATAGGACCATAAGTGGAAGTGCCCTATGTTCTGTTGCTTTGTTTTTTAGATGTTTCAGGAAACACCATACACTTCTCCCGAGTGGTTGTTGGCAATTTACATCCCGCCCATCAGCATAACAAGGCTCCCAGTTCTCAATGGCCTGTTGCCTTTCTGGATTTTACACGTTTTTCAGATGGCCCTTTTGACCGGGGGGAAGTGAGACTTCATTGTAGTGCAGATTTCCTTTGCAAGCTTGCTTGGTTGGCCAAAAAGGGCGTATGCGTTTTTTCCTGAATATATTCAGGAAAAAACGCATACGCCCTTTTTGGCCAAGTGCATCATTGTGGACGTTCTGCCTCTTTTCCTATGCTTTCAATGCAATTCCAGTCTACCTCCTGAAATCGGTTTCCTGCAATTCTGCCCCGCTTTCAAGTCCTCTTGGCAGCCTTACTTCAGTCTATTTTTGGACGATAGCTGTCATTTATAACTCTGCAGGTTTGTGAATTACAGTGCCCCTGAGCTCCTTTCTTCAACTCGCTTTCTTTTGAGCTGGCCGCAACACCGCAGGATGGCTTCAGGCCCTAATCTGGTTCCGGCACGGCACGCTGAGCCTTTGGTTAATTCCTCTTCCTGGTGGGAAATGAGAGTTAAATTTGCCCGTCCAGACACCTCCAGCTAGTCTCTCATTGGTTTTCGCTATTCCTGTTCATCTTCCGCAGAAATTGCAAACTGGGCCAAACAGGAGGTTAAAGGCGCTGACTCTCCAAGTGGGGAGAGTGTTAGTAAAGCGTCTGGAATGTTGCACCCGAGTACCAGGGGAGGAAAACTGAGACATATTTGAACACGTCTCCCGTTCACATGGTTGATCATACTTGGTTTCCACATGCATGTTTTAGCTGAAGGAAGAATACCTTAAACCTGGAGAGTTGAGACCCGTGTAATGGGTACCATGCAATATGACTTCAAAGGGTCTTCATTTGCTCACCGAACCTCTCCAATCCTATCACTGCTGCGTTTATGGCCCTGTACACATGCTTGATTCTCTTTTGGAGACATAGCAATCCATAGGTTTTACGATACTTACTAGTCAGGTACATTCTTAGGCGTTTAATATGCGGTGTTGAGTCCATTTCTTTGAGCAAGGAGTAGCTCTTGTCTATTCCATATTTGACTTAAGGAACTTTATCTGTGCTCCTTTCAATCTCTGGTTTTATGCAGCACCCCAACTCACCTTTCCCCTTAAGCAAGCATAAGTTGGTTTTCTAAATTTGAGACCCTGTTCTGTTTTGGAATGCAGTTCCTGTGTAGCCAAGTTTACATTCCGTGTATTACTGATAACTTATGATGTTTCTTTTTCTGTGTGACTTACTTCAGTTAGAATCATCATACCTGAATCCACTCATTGTGCTGCTAAGGGCCTGATGACACAGATTTCATTGCTGAGTGATATTGCTTTGTAAGTAAATACCACAACTTCTTTATCCATTTTTCACTTTCTGCGATGTTGAACTTGTACTGTAAACGAGGTTCTTGTAAACAGAGCCGTTCCAAACTTTGGGGTGGCTGTGTCTTTTTGATTTTAATTTCCCTAAGCTATAGGACCATAAGTGGCAGTGCCCTAGGCTCTGTTGCTTTGTTTTTTAGATGTTTCATGAAACACCATACACTTCTCCCGAGTGGTTGTTGGCAATTTACAACCACCCATCAGCATAACAAGGCTCCCAGTTCTCCATGGCCTGTCCTGCCTTTCTGGATTTTACACTTTTTTCAGATGGCCCTTTTGACCGGGGGGAAGTGAGACTTCATTGTAGTGCAGATTTCCTTTGCAAGCTTGCTTGGTTGGCCAAAAAGGGCGTATGCGTTTTTTCCTGAATATATTCAGGAAAAAACGCATACGCCCTTTTTGGCCAAGTGCATCATTGTGGACGTTCTGCCTCTTTTCCTATGCTTGCAATGCAATTCCAGTCTACCTTCTGAAATCGGTTTCCTGCAATTCTGCCCCGCTTTCAAGTCCTCTTGGCAGCCTTACTTCAGTATATTTTTGGACGATAGCTGTCATTTATAACTCTGCAGGTTTGTGAATTACAGTGCCCCTGAGCTCCTTTCTTCAACTCGCTTTCTTTTGAGCTGGCCGCAACACCGCATGATGGCTTCAGGCCCTAATCTGGTTCCGGTACGGCACGCTCAGCCTTTGGTTATTTCATCTTCCTGGTGGGAAATGAGAGTTAAATTTGCCCGTCCAGACACCTCCAGCTAGCCTCTCATTGGTTCTCGCTATTCCTGTTCATCTTCCGCAGAAATTGCAAACTGGGCCAAACAGGAGGTTAAAGGCGCTGACTCTCCAAGTGGGGAGAGTGTTAGTAAAGCGTCTGGAATGTTGCACCTGAGTACCAGGGGAGGAAAACTGAGACATATTTGAACACGTCTCCCGTTCACATGGTTGATCATACTTGGTTCCACATGCATGTTTTAGCTGAAGGAAGAATACCTTAAACCTGGAGAGTTGAGACCCGTGTAATGGGTACCATGCAATATGACTTCAAAGGGTCTTCATTTGCTCACCGAACCTCTCCAATCCTATCACTGCTGCGTTTATGCCCCTGTACACATGCTTGATTCTCTTTTGGAGACATAGCAATCCATAGGTTTTAAGATACTTACTAGTCAGGTACATTCTTAGGCGTTTAATATGCGGTGTTGAGTCCATTTTGTTGAGCAAGGAGTAGCTCTTGTCTATTCCATATTTGACTTAAGGAACTTTATCTGTGCTCATTTCAATCTCTGGTTTTATGCAGCACCCCAACTCACCTTTACCCTTAAGCAAGCATAAGTTGGTTTTCTAAATTTGAGACCCTGTTCTGTTCTGTAATTCAGTTCCTGTGTAGCCAAGTTTACATTCCGTGTATTACTGATATCTTATGATGTTTCTTTTTCTGTGTGACTTATTTCAGTTAGAATCATCATACCTGAATCCACTCATTGTGCTGCTAAGGGCCTGATGACATAGATTTCATTGCTGAGTGATATTGCTTTGTAAGTGAATACCACAACTTCTTTATCCATTTTTCACTTTCTGCGATGTTGAACTTGTACTGTAAATGAGGTTCTTGTAAACAGAGCCGTTCCAAATTTTGGGGTGGCTGTGTCTTTTTGATTTTAATTTCCCTAAGCTATAGGACCATAAGTGGCAGTGCCCTAGGCTCTGTTGCTTTGTTTTTTAGATGTTTCAGGAAACACCATACACTTCTCCCGAGTGTCTGTTGGCAATTTACATCCCGCCCATCAGCATAACAAGGCTCCCAGTTCTCAATGGCCTGTTGCCTTTCTGGATTTTACACTTTTTTCAGATGGCCCTTTTGACCGGGGGGAAGTGAGACTTCATTGTAGTGCAGATTTCCTTTGCAAGCTTGCTTGGTTGGCCAAAAAGGGCCTATGCGTTTTTTCCTGAATATATTCAGGAAAAAACGCATAGGCCCTTTTTGGCCAAGTGCATCATTGTGGACGTTCTGCCTCTTTTCCTATGCTTTCAATGCAATTCCAGTCTACCTCCTGAAATCGGTTTCCTGCAATTCTGCCCCGCTTTCAAGTCCTCTTGGCAGCCTTACTTCAGTCTATTTTTGGACGATAGCTGTCATTTATAACTCTGCAGGTTTGTGAATTACAGTGCCCCTGAGCTCCTTTCTTCAACTCGCTTTCTTTTGAGCTGCCCGCAACACCGCAGGATGGCTTCAGGCCCTAATCTGGTTCCGGCACGGCACGCTGAGCCTTTGGTTAATTCCTCTTCCTGGTGGGAAATGAGAGTTAAATTTGCCCGTCCAGACACCTCCAGCTAGCCTCTCATTGGTTCTCGCTATTCCTGTTCATCTTCCGCAGAAATTGCAAACTGGGCCAAACAGGAGGTTAAAGGCGCTGACTCTCCAAGTGGGGAGAGTGTTAGTAAAGCGTCTGGAATGTTGCACCCGAGTACCAGGGGAGGAAAACTGAGACATATTTGAACACGTCTCCCGTTCACATGGTTGATCATACTTGGGTTCCACATGCATGTTTTAGCTGAAGGAAGAATACCTTAAACCTGGAGAGTTAAGACCCGTGTAATGGGTACCATGCAATATGACTTCAAAGGGTTTTCATTTGCTCACCGAACCTCTCCAATCCTATCACTGCTGCGTTTATGCCCCTGTACACATGCTTGATTCTCTTTCGGAGACATAGCAATCCATAGGTTTTAAGATACTTACTAGTCAGGTACATTCTTAGGCGTTTAATATGCGGTGTTGAGTCCATTTCGTTGAGCAAGGAGTAGCTCTTGTCTATTCCATATTTGACTTAAGGAACTTTATCTGTGCTCATTTCAATCTCTGGTTTTATGCAGCACCCCAACTCACCTTTACCCTTAAGCAAGCATAAGTTGGTTTTCTAAATTTGAGACCCTGTTCTGTTCTGTAATTCAGTTCCTGTGTAGCCAAGTTTACATTCCGTGTATTACTGATATCTTATGATGTTTCTTTTTCTGTGTGACTTATTTCAGTTAGAATCATCATACCTGAATCCACTCATTGTGCTGCTAAGGGCCTGATGACATAGATTTCATTGCTGAGTGATATTGCTTTGTAAGTGAATACCACAACTTCTTTATCCATTTTTCACTTTCTGCGATGTTGAACTTGTACTGTAAATGAGGTTCTTGTAAACAGAGCCGTTCCAAATTTTGGGGTGGCTGTGTCTTTTTGATTTTAATTTCCCTAAGCTATAGGACCATAAGTGGCAGTGCCCTAGGCTCTGTTGCTTTGTTTTTTAGATGTTTCAGGAAACACCATACACTTCTCCCGAGTGTCTGTTGGCAATTTACATCCCGCCCATCAGCATAACAAGGCTCCCAGTTCTCAATGGCCTGTTGCCTTTCTGGATTTTACACTTTTTTCAGATGGCCCTTTTGACCGGGGGGAAGTGAGACTTCACTGTAGTGCAGATTTCCTTTGCAAGCTTGCTTGGTTGGCCAAAAAGGGCGTATGCGTTTTTTCCTGAATATATTCAGGAAAAAATGCATACGCCCTTTTTGGCCAAGTGCATCATTGTGGACGTTCTGCCTCTTTTCCTATGCTTTCAATGCAATTCCAGTCTACCTCCTGAAATCGGTTTCCTGCAATTCTGCCCCGCTTTCAAGTCCTCTTGGCAGCCTTACTTCAGTCTATTTTTGGACGATAGCTGTCATTTATAACTCTGCAGGTTTGTGAATTACAGTGCCCCTGAGCTCCTTTCTTCAACTCGCTTTCTTGTGACCTGGCCGCAACACCGCAGGATGGCTTCAGGCCCTAATCTGGTTCCGGCCCGGCACGCTGAGCCTTTGGTTAATTCCTCTTCCTGGTGGGAAATGAGAGTTAAATTTGCCCGTCCAGACACCTCCAGCTAGCCTCTCATTGGTTCTCGTTATTCCTGTTCATATTCCGCAGAAATTGCAAACTGGGCCAAACAGGAGGTTAAAGGGACTGACTCTCCAAGTGGGGAGAGTGTTAGTAAAGCATCTGGAATGTTGCACCCGAGTACCAGGGGAGGAAAACTGAGACATATTTGAACACGTCTCCCGTTCACATGGTTGATCATACTTGGGTTCCACATGCATGTTTTAGCTGAAGGAAGAATACCTTAAACCTGGAGAGTTAAGACCCGTGTAATGGGTACCATGCAATATGACTTCAAAGGGTCTTCATTTGCTCACCGAACCTCTCCAATCCTATCACTGCTGCGTTTATGCCCCTGTACACATGCTTGATTCTCTTTCGGAGACATAGCAATCCATAGGTTTTAAGATACTTACTAGTCAGGTACATTCTTAGGCGTTTAATATGCGGTGTTGAGTCCATTTCGTTGAGCAAGGAGTAGCTCTTGTCTATTCCATATTTGACTTAAGGAACTTTATCTGTGCTCATTTCAATCTGAGGTTTTATGCAGCACCCCAACTCACCTTTACCCTTAAGCAAGCATAAGTTGGTTTTCTAAATTTGAGACCCTGTTCTGTTCTGTAATTCAGTTCCTGTGTAGCCAAGTTTACATTCCGTGTATTACTGATATCTTATGATGTTTCTTTTTCTGTGTGACTTATTTCAGTTAGAATCATCATACCTGAATCCACTCATTGTGATGCTAAGGGCCTGATGACATAGATTTCATTGCTGAGTGATATTGCTTTGTAAGTAAATACCACAACTTCTTTATCCATTTTTCACTTTCTGCGATGTTGAACTTGTACTGTAAACGAGGTTCTTGTAAACAGAGCCGTCCAAAACTTTGGGGTGGCTGTGTCTTTTTTATTTTAATTTCCCTAAGCTATAGGACCATAAGTGGCAGTGCCCTAGGCTCTGTTGCTTTGTTTTTTAGATGTTTCAGGAAACACCATACACTTCTCCCGAGTGTCTGTTGGCAATTTACATCCCGCCCATCAGCATAACAAGGCTCCCAGTTCTCCATGGCCTGTCCTGCCTTTCTGGATTTTACACTTTTTTCAGATGGCCCTTTTGACCGGGGGCAAGTGAGACTTCATTGTAGTGCAGATTTCCTTTGCAAGCTTGCTTGGTTGGCCAAAAAGGGCGTATGCGTTTTTTGCTGAATATATCCAGGAAAAAACGCATACGCCCTTTTTGGCCAAGTGCATCATTGTGGACGTTCTGCCTCTTTTCCTATGCTTTCAATGCAATTCCAGTCTACCTCCTGAAATCGGTTTCCTGCAATTCTGCCCCGCTTTCAAGTCCTCTTGGCAGCCTTACTTCAGTCTATTTTTGGACGATAGCTGTCATTTATAACTCTGCAGGTTTGTGAATTACAGTGCCCCTGAGCTCCTTTCTTCAACTCGGTTTCTTTTGAGCTGGCCGCAACACCGCAGGATGGCTTCAGGCCCTAATCTGGTTGCGGTACGGAACGCTGAGCCTTTGGTTATTTCCTCTTCCTGTTGGGAAAAGAGAGTTAAATTTGCCCGTCCAGACACCTCCAGCTAGCGTCTCATTGGTTCTTGCTATTCCTGTTCATCTTCCGCAGAAATTGCAAACTGGGCCAAACAGGAGGTTAAAGGCGCTGACTCTCCAAGTGGGGAGAGTGTTAGTAAAGCGTCTGGAATGTTGCACCCGAGTACCAGGGGAGGAAAACTGAGACATATTTGAACACGTCTCCCGTTCACATGGTTGATCATACTCATGGTTCCACATGCATGTTTTAGATGAAGGAAGAATACCTAAAACGTGGGTAGTTGAAACCCGTGGAATGGGTACCATGCAATATGACTTCAAAGGGTCTTCATTTGCTCACCGAACCTCTCCAATCCTATCACTGCTGCGTTTATGCCCCTGTACACATGCTTGATTCTCTTTCGGAGACATAGCAATCCATAGGTTTTAAGATACTTACTAGTCAGGTACATTCTTAGGCGTTTAATATGCGGTGTTGAGTCCATTTCGTTGAGCAAGGAGTAGCTCTTGTCTATTCTATATTTGGCTTAAGGAACTTTATCTGTGCTCATTTCAATCTCTGGTTTTATGCAGCACCCCAACTCACCTTTACCCTTAAGCAAGCATAAGTTGTTTTTCTAAATTTGAGACCCTGTTCTGTTCTGTAATTCAGTTCCTGTGTAGCCAAGTTTACATTCCGTGTATTACTGATATCTTATGATGTTTCTTTTTCTGTGTGACTTATTTCAGTTAGAATCATCATACCTGAATCTACTCATTATGCTGCTACGCGCCTGATGACATAGATTTCATTGCTGAGTGATACTGCATTGTACGTAAGTACCACAAGTTCTTTATCCATTTTTCACTTTCTGCGATGTTGAACTTGTACTGTAAACGAGGTTCTTGTAAACAGAGGCGTCCCAAACTTTGGGGTGGCTGTGTCTTTTTGATTTTAATTTCCCTAAGCTATAGGACCATAAGTGGCAGTGCCCTAGGCTCTGTTGCTTTGTTTTTTAGATGTTTCAGGAAACACCATACACTTCTCCCGAGTGTCTGTTGGTAATTTACATCCCGCCCATCAGCATAACAAGGCTCCCAGTTCTCAATGGCCTGTCCTGCCTTTCTGGATTTTACACTTTTTTCAGATGGCCCTTTTGACCAGGGGGAAGTGCGACTTCATTGTAGTGCAGATTTCCTTTGCAAGCTTGCTTGGTTGGCCAAAAAGGGCATATGCGTTTTTTCCTGAATATATTCAGGAAAAAACGCATACGCCCTTTTTGGCCAAGTGCATCATTGTGGACGTTCTGCCTCTTTTCCTATGCTTTCAATGCAATTCCAGTCTACCTCCTGAAATCGGTTTCCTGCAATTCTGCCCCGCTTTCAAGTCCTCTTGGCAGCCTTACTTCAGTCTATTTTTGGACGATAGCTGTCATTTATAACTCTGCAGGTTTGTGAATTACAGTGCCCCTGAGCTCCTTTCTTCAACTCGCTTTCTTGTGACCTGGCCGCAACACCGCAGGATGGCTTCAGGCCCTAATCTGGTTCCGGCCCGGCACGCTGAGCCTTTGGTTAATTCCTCTTCCTGGTGGGAAATGAGAGTTAAATTTGCCCGTCCAGACACCTCCAGCTAGCCTCTCATTGGTTCTCGCTATTCCTGTTCATCTTCCGCAGAAATTGCAAACTGGGCCAAACAGGAGGTTAAAGGGAGTGACTCTCCAAGTCGGGAGAGTGTTAGTAAAGCGTCTGGAATGTTGCACCCGAGTACCAGGGGAGGAAAACTGAGACATACTTGAACACGTCTCCCGTTCACATGGTTGATCATACTCTGGGTTCCACATGCATGTTTTAGCTGAAGGAAGAATACCTTAAACCTGGAGAGTTGAGACCCGTGGAATGGGTACCATGCAATATGACTTCAAAGGGCTTTCATTTGCTCACCGAACCTCTCCAATCCTATCACTGCTGCGTTTATGCCCCTGTACACATGCTTGATTCTCTTTCGGAGACATAGCAATCCATAGGTTTTAAGATACTTACTAGTCAGGTACATTCTTAGGCGTTTAATATGCGGTGTTGAGTCCATTTCGTTGAGCAAGGAGTAGCTCTTGTCTATTCCATATTTGACTTAAGGAACTTTATCTGTGCTCATTTCAATCTCTGGTTTTATGCAGCACCCCAACTCACCTTTACCCTTAAGCAAGCATAAGTTGGTTTTCTAAATTTGAGACCCTGTTCTGTTCTGTAATTCAGTTCCTGTGTAGCCAAGTTTACATTCCGTGTATTACTGATATCTTATGATGTTTCTTTTTCTGTGTGACTTATTTCAGTTAGAATCATCATACCTGAATCCACTCATTGTGCTGCTAAGGGCCTGATGACACAGATTTCATTGCTGAGTGATATTGCTTTGTAAGTAAATACCACAACTTCTTTATCCATTTTTCACTTTCTGCGATGTTGAACTTGTACTGTAAACGAGGTTCTTGTAAACAGAGGCGTCCCAAACTTTGGGGTGGCTGTGTCTTTTTGATTTTAATTTCCCTAAGCTATAGGACCATAAGTGGCAGTGCCCTAGGCTCTGTTGCTTTGTTTTTTAGATGTTTCAGGAAACACCATACACTTCTCCCGAGTGTCTGTTGGCAATTTACATCCCGCCCATCAGCATAACAAGGCTCCCAGTTCTCCATGGCCTGTCCTGCCTTTCTGGATTTTACACTTTTTTCAGATGGCCCTTTTGACCGGGGGGAAGTGAGACTTCATTGTAGTGCAGATTTCCTTTGCAAGCTTGCTTGGTTGGCCAAAAAGGGCGTATGCGTTTTTTCCTGAATATATTCAGGAAAAAACGCATACGCCCTTCTTGGCTAAGTGCATCATTGTGGACGTTCTGCCTCTTTTCCTATGCTTTCAATGCAATTCCAGTCTACCTCCTGAAATCGGTTTCCTGCAATTCTGCCCCGCTTTCAAGTCCTCTTGGCAGCCTTACTTCAGTCTATTTTTGGACGATAGCTGTCATTTATAACTCTGCAGGTTTGTGAATTACAGTGCCCCTGAGCTCCTTTCTTCAACTCGCTTTCTTGTGACCTGGCCGCAACACCGCAGGATGGCTTCAGGCCCTAATCTGGTTCCGGCCCGGCACGCTGAGCCTTTGGTTAATTCCTCTTCCTGGTGGGAAATGAGAGTTAAATTTGCCCGTCCAGACACCTCCAGCTAGCCTCTCATTGGTTCTCGTTATTCCTGTTCATATTCCGCAGAAATTGCAAACTGGGCCAAACAGGAGGTTAAAGGGACTGACTCTCCAAGTGGCGAGAGTGTTAGTAAAGCATCTGGAATGTTGCACCCGAGTACCAGGGGAGGAAAACTGAGACATATTTGAACACGTCTCCCGTTCACATGGTTGATCATACTTTGGTTCCACATGCATGTTTTAGCTGAAGGAAGAATACCTTAAACCTGGAGAGTTAAGACCCGTGTAATGGGTACCATGCAATATGACTTCAAAGGGTCTTCATTTGCTCACCGAACCTCTCCAATCCTATCACTGCTGCGTTTATGCCCCTGTACACATGCTTGATTCTCTTTCGGAGACATAGCAATCCATAGGTTTTAAGATACTTACTAGTCAGGTACATTCTTAGGCGTTTAATATGCGGTGTTGAGTCCATTTCGTTGAGCAAGGAGTAGCTCTTGTCTATTCCATATTTGACTTAAGGAAGTTTATCTGTGCTCATTTCAATCTCTGGTTTTATGCAGCACCCCAACTCACCTTTACCCTTAAGCAAGCATAAGTTGATTTTCTAAATTTGAGACCCTGTTCTGTTCTGTAATTCAGTTCCTGTGTAGCCAAGTTTACATTCCGTGTATTACTGATATCTTATGATGTTTCTTTTTCTGTGTGACTTACTTCAGTTAGAATCATCATACCTGAATCCACTCATTGTGCTGCTAAGGGCCTGATGACACAGATTTCATTGCTGAGTGATATTGCTTTGTAAGTAAATACCACAACTTCTTTATCCATTTTTCACTTTCTGCGATGTTGAACTTGTACTGTAAACGAGGTTCTTGTAAACAGAGCCATTCCAAACTTTGGGGTGGCTGTGTCTTTTTGATTTTAATTTCCCTAAGCTATAGGACCATAAGTGGAAGTGCCCTAGGTTCTGTTGCTTTGTTTTTTAGATGTTTCAGGAAACACCATACACATCTCCCAAGTGGTTGTTGGCAATTTACATCCCGCCCATCAGCATAACAAGGCTCCCAGTTCTCCATGGCCTGTCCTGCCTTTCTGGATTTTACACTTTTTTCAGATGTCCCTTTTGACCGGGGGGAAGTGAGACTTCATTGTAGTGCAGATTTCCTTTGCAAGCTTGCTTGGTTGGCCAAAAAGGGCGTATGCGTTTTTTCCTGAATATATTCAGGAAAAAACGCATACGCCCTTTTTGGCCAAGTGCATCATTGTGGACGTTCTGCCTCTTTTCCTATGCTTGCAATGCAATTCCAGTCTACCTTCTGAAATCGGTTTCCTGCAATTCTGCCCCGCTTTCAAGTCCTCTTGGCAGCCTTACTTCAGTCTATTTTTGGACGATAGCTGTCATTTATAACTCTGCAGGTTTGTGAATTACAGTGCCCCTGAGCTCCTTTCTTCAACTCGCTTTCTTTTGAGCTGGCCGCAACACCGCATGATGGCTTCAGGCCCTAATCTGGTTCCGGTACGGCACGCTCAGCCTTTGGTTATTTCCTCTTCCTGGTGGGAAATGAGAGTTAAATTTGCCCGTCCAGACACCTCCAGCTAGCCTCTCATTGGTTCTCGCTATTCCTGTTCATCTTCCGCAGAAATTGCAAACTGGGCCAAACAGGAGGTTAAAGGCGCTGACTCTCCAAGTGGGGAGAGTGTTAGTAAAGCGTCTGGAATGTTGCACCCGAGTACCAGGGGAGGAAAACTGAGACATATTTGAACACGTCTCCCGTTCACATGGTTGATCATACTTGGTTCCACATGCATGTTTTAGCTGAAGGAAGAATACCTTAAACCTGGAGAGTTGAGACCCGTGTAATGGGTACCATGCAATATGACTTCAAAGGGTCTTCATTTGCTCACCGAACCTCTCCAATCCTATCACTGCTGCGTTTATGCCCCTGTACACATGCTTGATTCTCTTTTGGAGACATAGCAATCCATAGGTTTTACGATACTTACTAGTCAGGTACATTCTTAGGCGTTTAATATGCGGTGTTGAGTCCATTTTGTTGAGCAAGGAGTAGCTCTTGTCTATTCCATATTTGACTTAAGGAACTTTATCTGTGCTCATTTCAATCTCTGGTTTTATGCAGCACCCCAACTCACCTTTACCCTTAAGCAAGCATAAGTTGGTTTTCGAAATTTGAGACCCTGTTCTGTTCTGTAATTCAGTTCCTGTGTAGCCAAGTTTACATTCCGTGTATTACTGATATCTTATGATGTTTCTTTTTCTGTGTGACTTATTTCAGTTAGAATCATCATACCTGAATCCACTCATTGTGATGCTAAGGGCCTGATGACATAGATTTCATTGCTGAGTGATATTGCTTTGTAAGTAAATACCACAACTTCTTTATCCATTTTTCACTTTCTGCGATGTTGTACTTGTACTGTAAACGAGGTTCTTGTAAACAGAGGCGTCGCAAACTTTGGGGTGGCTGTGTCTTTTTGATTTTAATTTCCCTAAGCTATAGGACCATAAGTGGCAGTGCCCTATGCTCTGTTGCTTTGTTTTTTAGATGTTTCAGGAAACACCATACACTTCTCCCAAGTGTCTGTTGGCAATTTACATCCCGCCCATCAGCATAACAAGGCTCCCAGTTCTCCATGGCCTGTCCTGCCTTTCTGGATTTTACACTTTTTTCAGATGGCCCTTTTGACCGGGGGGAAGTGAGACTTCATTGTAGTGCAGATTTCCTTTGCAAGCTTGCTTGGTTGGCCAAAAAGGGCGTATGCGTTTTTTCCTGAATATATTCAGGAAAAAACGCATACGCCCTTTTTGGCCAAGTGCATCATTGTGGACGTTCTGCCTCTTTTCCTATGCTTTCAATGCAATTCCAGTCTACCTCCTGAAATCGGTTTCCTGCAATTCTGCCCCGCTTTCAAGTCCTCTTGGCAGCCTTACTTCAGTCTATTTTTGGACGATAGCTGTCATTTATAACTCTGCAGGTTTGTGAATTACAGTGCCCCTGAGCTCCTTTCTTCAACTCGCTTTCTTTTGAGCTGCCCGCAACACCGCATGATGGCTTCAGGCCCTAATCTGGTTCCGGTACGGCACGCTGAGCCTTTGGTTATATCCTCTTCCTGGTGGGAAATGAGAGTTAAATTTGCCCGTCCAGACACCTCCAGCTAGCCTCTCATTGGTTCTCGTTATTCCTGTTCATATTCCGCAGAAATTGCAAACTGGGCCAAACAGGAGGTTAAAGGGACTGACTCTCCAAGTGGCGAGAGTGTTAGTAAAGCATCTGGAATGTTGCACCCGAGTACCAGGGGAGGAAAACTGAGACATATTTGAACACGTCTCCCGTTCACATGGTTGATCATACTTTGGTTCCACATGCATGTTTTAGCTGAAGGAAGAATACCTTAAACCTGGAGAGTTAAGACCCGTGTAATGGGTACCATGCAATATGACTTCAAAGGGTCTTCATTTGCTCACCGAACCTCTCCAATCCTATCACTGCTGCGTTTATGCCCCTGTACACATGCTTGATTCTCTTTCGGAGACATAGCAATCCATAGGTTTTAAGATACTTACTAGTCAGGTACATTCTTAGGCGTTTAATATGCGGTGTTGAGTCCATTTCGTTGAGCAAGGAGTAGCTCTTGTCTATTCCATATTTGACTTAAGGAACTTTATCTGTGCTCATTTCAATCTCTGGTTTTATGCAGCACCCCAACTCACCTTTACCCTTAAGCAAGCATAAGTTGATTTTCTAAATTTGAGACCCTGTTCTGTTCTGTAATTCAGTTCCTGTGTAGCCAAGTTTACATTCCGTGTATTACTGATATCTTATGATGTTTCTTTTTCTGTGTGACTTACTTCAGTTAGAATCATCATACCTGAATCCACTCATTGTGCTGCTA